>NW_015150563.1:1283689-1290441 GCF_000732505.1 Cyprinodon variegatus
GAGAGGAGAGGAGAGGAGAGGAGAGGAGAGGATTAAATGTAATCAACATTTAAAGGCTTGATAAAAAAAAAAACCTGTAAAACATCTTTATGTTTATAGTTTTAGATAATCAGATAATCAGCCCCTGACTTGGTTTAAACTGTAACAGGTCGATGTTCTCCACACATCAGTTCATTAACTTGGCAAAATCCTAAACATTGAGGAGAACTGGAAGATCCAAACCTTTAGAAATACTTCCTCCAGATTATATTACTAGTTCAGATTTAAGATTAAACATCTAAAAACCAGCTTCATCAAACTTAGACCCAAAACTGAAAGTATTTTAACAATGTGACTTCCTGCTGTTGGCGGCATATTGATCTGTCTACCGGAGAAAATCTGGAAAAAACAAAATGATATAAATATTCTGCTTCCAGTGTTTCTCACCGCGTAAGGCCTGCTCCTCTCCTGGCTCCCCTGCTCCCTGTCTGCGGTCCTCTCTGCCTCCTTTGAGGGATCGCTGAGGCTGTTTCCTCCACTCACAGCAGGAGCAGAGTGACGGTAGATGTCTCCCTCTTCGTCGCTGGACATGCTGGGCTTCCTGTGCGGATTGGCGTCATCGAAGGAAATCATCTGCTCCGGCATCTCAGGTGGAAGAAGAGGGTGCTCCTCCTGCTCACACAAGCAGAGGAGGTGATATGAGGCGCCTGCTCCTCAGGAACAAGCTCATCAGTTTGAAGCCGTTTATTCACAGCCATGTTCAAAGTGTTATGGTCATGTGTGACAATTAAAAACACTGATTCAACCAACCATTAAAAGCCTAAACTGGTTTCCACCACGACTCACTGGTGACATAAACAACCCAGAGGGAGAAAATCCAACTCTTTAAGATCAGTCTGCATTCAGCTCTGTGGGACTAAACACATTTTGTGTCCGATCCGACTGAAAATCCTGCCTTAGAGGTTTATTTATGTAGATAAGTTTATGGAAACTTCTGACCTGCCCTCTCCATGTCTTTACATATGGGTCGAAGCAGGGATGACGTACCGTCTGGGCTCTGGATGCTGGAGGGCTGCAGGGAAACTTTCTATCTTCATCTGGCCTCTGCTCCGCTCCGTCATCTTCAGCCTTCATGTAGGAGAAGGTGCATTCCAGCAGTTCATCAACATCTGGGGTTGGTGGAAGATCGTCTTCCTCAGAAACACCTCTCTGAGCACGCTCTGGGTTCTGCTCGTCCTTGGGAGCCGACAGGAGCAGAGACCCTGGATTCGGAGTGGAGCTGAGGAGAAGAAAAGCCTGTAAGAAGAGCAGCAGTAGGATAGGAGTGAGGCTGTGGATCATCAGATACACACCAAGGTTCCGCCTCCTCGCCGTCTTTCAGACCCTTTCCTGATCTGGTGTCTTCCATCTCCTGAGACTTCTGGTCATTGATATGTTGGTCTTGGCTCTCAGCATCAGCACCAATGAGGAAAGCATGGTCACTTGAAGGCGTTCCACTTTCTCCATCACTGTCCTGGACTCCAAACACTGAATCTGAGCAGCTGCCCTGATCAACATGGCTTCCAGTGCTGCGGTCTAAGGAGAGGTCTGCAAACAGACGGAGGCAGATAACATGAGCCGGAAAAGGCTGCTAAATAGGTGGCTTTAAACTAATCAAAGTTAATGAGCAAAGAAAAGCAGCAGATAATGTGCATCTGTCAGGTCATACGGGCGTGAACTTCTACATCAGCAGTTGGAAGAACCTGGTTTCATTTCTGTGAGGATCTGCTGGTGAAGATTCTCAGTCATCCAGGTCACAGTCATTCCAAAAATGTTAAAAAACTATTCACTACTGTTGGGCTACTGTACATAACTTTGAACTATTTCTGACGCTATTTTTGACGCTATTTCTGAGATTCTGAATTTAAAAAGCTTACTAGATGGGAAGCGAAACATCTTAAAACTTAGAAATGAAGTCCAGTGGATTGTTTTTTTACTTTTTTTGGAATTTTCTGTGATAACGTATCAGGGTATTTGGACACCTCTTGTAGCATGTTGCGGTCTGATTACAGGTAACATTTGTTTTGAAAAGCAGGACCTGAGCGAGTTAGCAGGCGTTCCGAATCTCCTCCACTTCTAAACAAATTTGATAAAAAAAATTTGGATTTTAATTTATTTTAAGTCCTTTTTAAATCCCTTCACACACTCGTCAGCTCCTCTTTTTGGCCTGAGAACAGATCTGGGTCTCACACGGTGTTCAATCAGTTCTACAGTCAGAGGCAGCAGTCTAAATGTCGAGGTTTGAGAGAATAATCTCCTTCGACATGCCGAGTTAATATCATTCCTCCTGTCTGGGATTTTATCTTTTTGTAAGAAATCCGAATTTATTCCTCAGCAGAAAAATCATTATTTACCACATTTAGTAGATTTAAAAATATATTTTTCAGCTTCCATTTCCAATTCAGATTGTATTACTTTTGTTAAAGTTAATTAATATGCAGACGAGCTGAAACCCCCAGTGACCTTTTTCACCTCACTGGTTCATTTCTAACCTCTGCCACTCTGGATGAGAACAGCTTCCATGTTGGTCTGAGTTCACTTGCCTTGGTGTCTTTTTTTCTTCTTCTTCACTCTGATGGGTTTCACCACCAGTTCCTGGCGCATCCTCTCCTGGTCTATGGGGGCGCTGTAGCGCCTGCATCCCAGCTCGTAGGATGTGCTGAGGGGAGTTGTTGCTGGAGCGGCTGAACTGGGGGCGTCCCAGGCCGTCACCGAGCTGCTGCGGAAACGGGAGCTACTGAACAAAGGGCTGGACTTCATCACCTGGGCAGATAGAGAAAATAAAATAAAGATACCCTGCAGAAGTATTCACACCCCCTCATCTTTTTCACGTTTGTCAAAACATAAACAGAGCTTACAATTTTGGACCTGTTGTCTATATTCTCTCTTAATTTTATATGATATATAAACCATTAACCCTCTAAAATAGCAAAAACAGCAGCTTAGTCTGCTCAGGAACCAGGAGAGGATAACCTGGTATCTAGAACTGCTTCCATAGATCCAGAACTAGCAGTAGATTGGCTGCACAATATATTAGGGCCGGGCAATCAATAGCATTTGCAATATAATCGCAATTTAGCAAAACGCAATTTACAAATCGCAGAGGCACTGATTTTAGAGATTATTTTTTCTATTTCGAGAATAAAGTCACAGTATGAGAATAAAGTCGTAAAATACGAGATAAAGGTTGGAACATTATGAGAATAAAGTTGAAAGACTATGAAAATAAAGTCATAAAATTACGAGAATAGTCATAAAATTACAAGAATAAAGTAATACATTTACAGGAATTAGGCCATAAAATTACGAGAATAAAGTCACAAAATTACATGAATAATGTCGGCATAAAATTGTGAGAATAAAGTTGTCACATTATGAGAATAAATTCATAAAATAACGAGAAGTCATAAAATTACAATAATAGTCATAAAACAAGAGAATGAAGGCCTTAACATTATGAAAATAAAGTCGTAACATTATGAGAATAAAATCAAAATTAGGAGAATAGTCATACAATTACGATAATACAGTCATAACATTATGAGAGTAAAGTCAAAATATTACGAGAATAGTCATAAAATTACGAGAATAAAGTCGGAAAATTACGAGTATAAATTTGCAATGAGAATAACCATAAAATTACAAGAATAAGGTTGTAAAATTACGAGAATATAGTTGTAATGTTATGAGAATAAAGTCGTAACATTATGAGGATAAAGTTCTAATAATACAAGAATAAGGTTGTATTTTATGACAACTCTTAAAAGAAGCGCTTTCTTCCCTAAAATGAGGAATGTGGAGCATTATGTAAAGTTATACTTTGGCATCGGTTTGAAAAATAAGGAAACCTTTTAGCACCAGCATTGAAATTATGGAGGACCAACTCTGACATATTTAAAAATAAATACAGAAATAAATAAATAAATGCTCAATAAATAAATAATTAAGCATACAATTAATTGCGTTAGGCGGAGCTACTCTATGCTTTCTTTGCCTGGAACAATGGCAGCTATATTTGCTGTGATCCTAAAAAAGTAGTTTTAATGTTTTTAAGCGAGAAAGTCCACCTGAAAACTTCCTCTGTGCAGTCAGTTCCTGATGATTACCATCCTGCCTTTAAACATTATTTTGTTGTCGGAGCCGCTCAGACCCCGAACACCAGCGGAGCTCTGTCACTAGGAACCCAGTTCAGGCCCGGTTGCCTTTTCACGGTCTTCCGCCACTGTTTACAGCGGCTGGAAGGCGTTTTTCACGTACATAATCCAAACTGCAGGTACCAGGATAATAAAAGTGAACACATGGAAACTAGCTGCTTCTGCTGTTTCCGGAAGTTATCATCCAGAATAGTACAAAAAATTTCCTTTAATAGGGTAGTGCAGTAAAGCTTCTGTCCTTAACAATTTTTACTGCATTACTTTTACTTTTAAACTTTAAGTAGTTTTCAATGTTTTTAATTGAAAAAAGCTCAAGTCGATCCTTTAATTTCTACCAACATGTTTTAAACAATAGGATTTATACTTCTACTGGAGTAGTAAACATTAATAACTTTGACACCACTGATTAATATAAAGAACATGCTTTCAGAGCAGAGACCAGTTTTAATGAGCAAATATTCTCATCAGTGATTAAATAGAACGGCTGTTTATTTAACTTATTAGCTTCTTTCTTTGGTTCAACACTGAGAAGCAGATCAGGTGTATTTCTGTTGGGTAAAGTTTACCTTCAGTGGGCTCGCCTGCTCCAGAGCCTCTTCAACTTCTTCCACTCCCTCCTCCTCCTCCTCCTCCTCTTCCTCATCTGTTCCTTCCTCAGGCCGCCTCTCGCTCCGCCCGGCCTCCTCTTTAGCGCCCCCTTCTACGATGATGGCCATTGTTCTGATGGGTTGGACTGTTTCCACTGACCCGGTTGGCTGAACAATTGTGGGCGTGGTCAGAGGTGAAGACAGATGAGCTGAAAGCACTGATGATAAAGAAGCGCCGTCATTAGTTGGGGCTTCCGTTTGTGGTGCTATTATCTGCGGCAGCATCGGCAGCGCTCACTGTTGGTAGCGATCCCCTCTGGGTTGTTGGAGAGGCGGATGATCTCTCTGTCTCCTTTCAGGATGAAGATTTCATTGTCACAAGATGATACAGACACGATGTCTCCGCTGCTCTCCAGAGCACCGATTATAACCTTCAAGCATCAAAGACACAGCTTCCAGAGTTTTCAACTTAACAAAGATGAAGAGTCTCTAAGAATCACTGCATGGCAGCTTATTGGGTATTCATGCTACAACATTTAGTTTAACTCTAGTTTTAGATGTTTCCTCTTACATTGTCTTTGACTGACTATCATCTCAATTAGGTTAAGAAGGAGTAAAAGATGATGTAACCTATTAGAGTCAGATTCAGGGCTCTCAAATGTCTACATACTCAGATCATGGCGTTAGCAATGCTATGCTAATGACAGCTTTATTTTATTCCATTATAGTCACTTTGTGAGGCCTTCTACAACATCAGTGAAGCGGTAGGCCAGGATCTTCTTCAGCTCACACCTCAGATAGAGGGAAGAACAACATGAGGTCGATAAGTTCAAAATCAGTCTTAATTCTGAGGGAAGCAAGGAATGGACCCGATCTCGTTCATGTACTGAATTACCTCACTGGTTGAACATAATATGTGAGAATGCCGGGGCGTAGTGTCTCAGCAGCCCGTAAAAAGCTCGCCTCGCTCTCTCCGACTCCAGCCTCACTCTCTTTGACTCCAACCTCGCCCTCTTTGACTCCAGCCTCGCTCTCTTTGNGTAAAAAGCTCGCCTCGCTCTCTCCGACTCCAGCCTCACTCTCTTTGACTCCAACCTCGCCCTCTTTGACTCCAGCCTCGCTCTCTTTGACTCCAACCTCGCCCTCTTTGACTCCAGCCTCGCCCTCTTTGACTCCAGCCTCGCCCTCTTTGACTCCAGCCTCGCTCTCTTTGACTCCAGCCTCGCCCTCTCCGACTCCAGCCACACTCTCTACGACTCCAGCCTCCATCTCTACGACTCCAGCCTCCTTCTCTACGACTCCAGCCTCCTTCTCTACGACTCCAGCCTCCATCTCTACGACTCCAGCCTCGCCCTCTCTGACTCCAACCTCGCCCTCTTTGACTCCAGCCTTGCTCTCTCCGACTCCAGCCTCTCTCTCTCCGACTCCAACCACGCTCTCTCTGACTCCAGCCCTGCTCTCTCTGACTCCAGCCTTGCTCTCTCTGACTCCAGCCCTGCTCTCTCTGACTCCAGCCTCGCTCTCTATGACTCCAGCCACGCTCTCTACGACTCCAGCCACGCTCTCTAGGACTCCAGCCACGCTCTCTAGGACTCCAGCCTCTATCTCTACGACTCCAGCCTCGCCCTCTCTGACTCCAACCTCGCCCTCTCTGACTCCAACCTCGCTCTCTCTGACTCCAACCTCGCTCTCTCTGACTCCAACCTCGCTCTCTCTGACTCCAACCTCGCTCTCTCCGACTCCAGCCTCGCTCTCTCCGACTCTAGCCTCGCTCTCTCCGACTCCAGCCTCGCCCTCTTTGACTCCAGACTCCCTCTCTCCGACTCCAACCACGCTCTTTCTGACTCCAGCCTCGCTCTCTCCTACTCTGGCCTCGCTCTCCCTGACTCCAGACTCCCTCCCTCTGACTCCAGACTCCCTCTCTCCGAAGCCAGACTCTCTCTCTCCGACGCCAGACTCCCTCTCTCCGACGCCAGACTCCCTCTCTCCGACG
>NW_015150563.1:1290603-1295611 GCF_000732505.1 Cyprinodon variegatus
TATCTCTACGACTCCAGCCTCGCCCTCTCTGACTCCAACCTTGCCCTCTTTGACTCCAACCTTGCTCTCTCTGACTCCAACCTTGCCCTCTTTGACTCCAACCTTGCTCTCTCTGACTCCAGCCTCACTCTGAATGTATTCTGATTAGAATCCTAATCAAAATGCTAATCAAAAGGCTGAGGTTATGGTGCTGTTGCACATCTTTCTTCCACATTTTGTCTTTCTAATTCTACAAATTTGCTTTGCTACAGTTCTAAAAATCAAGCTTCTTTAGTGATGACCTTCAGTGGCTTCCCCTACTTGTGGACGATATCACTGAACACTTTATGGACAACTGTCAAGTTGGTAGTCTCCTACTGACCCGAGCAAAGGGATTGGAGGCTAGGAAACCTTTACTAAGTTCTGAGTTAACTCACTGATAAGGATGTGATACCAAAAATTCTAATTGGCCTTCTAGTTGGGTTCTCTACATGTTGGCCTTCTAACCGGGTTAATGTAGTAAAAGTGAAGCGCTTCAACTAAAGAATATGCTACTAATAAACGGCCCACCTCGTTAAGGCAGTCAAATACGTAGATGCTGTACTCGTTCCAGCTCAGGATCCAACCCTCTTTGAGAAAACAGCTGAGCAGGCCGAGCTGTCTGTCGGCTGGACGGTACGCTCCGATTGGACCAGGACGGGGAAACAGCTCAAACTGGGGAATCTGTAATGGACCGATAGACAGAAACATAATCAATCTCTAAAATAATTATCACACTGGTAATGTTTTGACTTCCGGTCCTATGTACAACCAGAACGTTACCTGCATTTTACTCAGAAGAAGATTCTGTTTTTACCTGTTTTTCAAAGAATGATCTGAGCAGACGCGTGTGCTCCACCTCTCCTCTAACATTAGACCTCCACAGCCTGAGTCCGGGTCGGGCGGCGTACACCTGAAGATCGCTCTGTTTGCAGAGCGCTGGCAGAAAGCAAGCTCCAAACCTGCCGGTTCTGATAGAGCAGAGAAACTGTCAGGGCTGCGACCTCTGCTGCCTTTAAATCAGCTTGTCAGCTGCTGATGGGTTCATGTCGCAGGACAGTAGTGAACTGATGTTTGGTTTACCTCTTGCGTGGTTTGGTGCCCAGCTGCAGCACTTCCTGTGTCTGAGTACAGTAGAGCAGGGATCTCTGTTGAGTTGAGACCAGCAGCACCTGATGTCTATACTCCATCTGAACCACGCCTGATGGCTCCTCTAGCAGCAGCACAGGTTTACACACCCCCTGCATGCATTCAGGGTCAGTCAGCGGGTCTTCTAAAAAGTGCAAAGAGTCACGCATCACACCGTGCTTACCTGGTCTAAGTCCAGAGCAGAAAACACGACCCGTCCTTTATCATCTCCAGAGAACAGCTTCATTCCGTTGGCGCTCCAGGTCAGAGCTGTGATAGAGCCTTTATGGAGGCTGACCACGTCGAAACGCCTGAGCTGCAACAAAACCCAACAGATGAGCTCCAGCAGCAAGAAGAAGCAGAAAGCAGAGGGGACAGGTGTGGAGAGGCCAACCTGTTTGTTGCGTCCAGGAAGCGGGGACACCAGCTGGAAGACTACGACCCGACCCAAAGCTGTTCCAACAGCCACCAGATCATCGAAGCAGCTGAGCAGCTTTACTGCCGTGATGGCTTCACATTTTCCCTGTTAGACACATGGGATGCCATCTCAGTCCAGATCTAGATGTTCTGTTTCTGGACTCAGAGGCTCTTCAGAGAACATAAGAGAACCACCACCAACATGAAGACCATGGAACCCAGCAGATATGACAGCGAGGAGGTTCTGGTTCAGTTTAAAGCAGGGTTAGGTTCTAGTACATTCTCCAGGCCCTCTGATCAATCCTGCACCACCTACAGACCTACCAACACATGGAGGTCCTCCTAGACCCACAGGTTGGAGGAGGGGAATGTTGATCAGAGAAGAAGGGGACCGTGGGGGCTCTGGAAGAGCTGCAGAGATCTACAGCTCAGGAGGAAAAACTTTTGATTTGATAACTTCTAACTGATCACTCTACAACCCTCTATTCTATTGCGGAGCTGCTAGAACATAGCTGCTGCTAAATAGAGACCAGAAGAAGTCCTGTTTGCAGAGCCTTGTGGTGCAGCAGGAGAACCATCATTACTTTTATATTGGCCTAGTCAAAGTCCAGAAATAAGAGCCATGAATTCTTTCTAATTCTTTAAAATTGCGTTTTTTTCCCCCTTTTGTTCTTTTTCAACTGACTGAGTTCTGAGCATAACCGTCCACCTCTGGATGAGATAAGCAGGTAGAAACAACCCAAACTCATCCTGCTGCTCAGCAAAGTAATCGAGTATTGATTCAGGGGGAATAAACACAGTTTGATACATTTTAATTCAATAAAAATGTTTAAACCCACGTCTATGCCATAATATCTTTCAGCCTCTTGCAGACAAACATGAAGAACTGACCTTTAAAAAAAACTGAACAGCGTTAAACAATGCAGGAAGGTTGAAACAGCTCTGACCTCTACGCTGTACTTGTTCATCTGAGCAACCCGACGGCAGGACAGGTAGAGCATGCCGATGCTGCTTCCCACTGCCAGGAAGTCAGAGCTGCTGTCCAGGGCGGTCAGGTAAACCAGGACGGACCGGAAGCCCCGCTGGACCTACACACACACACACACACACACACACACACCAATTAAACCCCATCCACAAACTGGATGACATGAAAACCCAAAACTTATATAAATAAATATAAATATCTGGATTTTCTAAATGCAAAACAATGATAAACAATTTTTAAGGATTTTTTCAAACTTCATCAAATTCATCATTTCAACTATAAGATGATGATTTGGCCTTTGAACCTCTTTGGAAACGCCCAAATAATAATGGTGTCATGATTTTGTAAGCTTCTGACTCGTTAATTCATCACAGCTGCGTTAAATAGAGGCAAATCTTTTAAGAAAAACTTAATTATTCCACTTCCATGTGGAAAATCTAAAGAAATCAGCCAAAGATATGAGGAGAGTTCTGGACCTCTACCAGTCTGGTTCTTCTTCCAGTCCAATTTCCAGAAACCTGAAGGTTTCACCTGTTCAAACAACTTCTCTGCAAGTGTAAACTGCATTGTGAACCATCTTATTAATTGTTTAATTTATTTGATTAATTGTTTTAGCCCTAATTACAACAAAGACTGATTAAAAGGCAAAATAATGTTAGACCGACGATGGGTGGAGGTAAACTCCTGATCAGAATAGGTGAGTTCAGTGGTTCTATAGCAGGTTATGGAACAGAACCTTGGCAGGGATGGCATTCAGCAGATAGTACAGCGGACAGAACTCCCTCAGGATGGAAACCGAAGTTGGTTGTGTCGCCATGGTTTTTCGCTGGGATGACTTAGCAGCTTCTGGTTATCATTTCAGACCTAGTAAAAAAAAAAAAAAAAAAGGCAGAAATTAAGACTTTCCTTTTAAAAGACTGGGACATTTAATTAATTTAATCAATTATAAGCTGCAATCAGTAATTCTTAGTGTCTCCAGTTGCCTTCTACAAACGTAGAACAATGGCTGTATGTCTGAGAATCTGCACAGGTGAGATGTTAGCCTCCAGGGGCCAACAGCTTCAAACCCAGTGTGCACAATCAACCCAGCATACATGTTGCAAATAAAATGGAATGTTGTAGTAAATCTTTTTTTTTTTTTTTTTTTTCCAGTTGTTGTAAATGTTGATGCTATAGGCAGGAAGGAAGTCCTGCAGTGGTCTGCCTACTGTGGATCTGGAGAAGCCTCTGACTGAAGACCCTGTTGGTATTTAACAATGTGATGAAGAGGATGCTGAGGATTATCCCACTTTAAAGGAAAAGTCTGGTCAGCAAGGAATAATCAATGGATCATTATTTATACCTAAAACAAATACGTTTACGATGATTCACCTAGCTATAGCACCTAGTACTAGCTATAGCACCTAGTACTAGCTATAGCACCTAGTACTGGCTATAGTACCTAATACTAGCGAGCATAGTCAAAAAATAAAAACAATTATTTTTGTTGCGATCACTGAGTCTGGGATCGGCCATTTTTGTCCAAATAAAGTAACACCTCACTCCCATCTTCCGGCAGTTACGTCACGGTGCGGTAAGCCTAGCACCATTCTCCCTGTGTTACAAGCAAAATCAATGGGAACTACTAGATACATCTGCAATCATCAACAATGATGTTGGTCCCAGGTAATAAAGCTAGCATAGTCTCAGGTACAGCAGCTAGAATAGTTCCAGTTAATAAAGCTAGCATAGTCAGAGGTAGTAAAGCTAGTATAGTCCCAAGTAATAAAGCGGGCATAGTCCCAGGTACTGCAGCTAGCATAGTCCCACGTAAAAAAACTAGCATAGTCCCAGGTATTACAGCCAATATTATTCCAGCTGCTGTAGCTAGCCTAGTACTAGGTGCTATGGCTAGCATAGTAGTAGGTGCTATGGCTAGGATAGTACTAGGTGCTATGGCTAGCTTAGTATTAGGTGCTATGGCTAGCCCAGTACTAGGTGCTATGGCTAGCCTAGTACTAGGAGCTATATCTAGTCTAGTACTAGGTGCTATATCGAGTCTAGTACTAGGTGCTATATCTAGCCTAGTACTAGGTGCTATAGTGAGCCTAGTACTAGGTGGTATATCTAGTCTAGTACTAGGTGCTATGGCTAGCTTAGAATTAGGTGCTATGGCTAGCCCAGTACTAGGTGCTATGAAGAGCCTAGTACTAGGAGCTATATCTAGTCTACTACTAGGTGCTATAGTGAGCCTAATACTAGGTGGTATATCTAGTCTAGTACTAGGTGCTATATCTAGCCTAGTACTAGGTGCTATAGATAGCCTAGTACTAGGTGCTATAGTGAGCCTAGTACTAGGTGGTATATCTAGTCTAGTACTAGGTGCTATATCTAGCCTAGTACTAGGTGCTATAGATAGCCTAGTACTAGGTGCTATAGTGAGCCTAGTACTAGGTGGTATATCTAGTCTAGTACTAG
>NW_015150563.1:1297022-1298173 GCF_000732505.1 Cyprinodon variegatus
AGGTGCTATATCTAGCCTAGTACTAGGTGCTATAGATAGCCTAGTACTAGGTGCTATAGCGAGCCTAGTACTAGGTGCTATAGATAGCCTAGTACTAGGTGCTATAGCGAGCCTAGTACTAGGTGCTATAGCTAGCCTAGTACTAGGTGCTATAGTGAGCCTAGCAGTAGGTGCTATAGCGAGCCTAGTACTAGGTGCTATAGCTAGCCTGGTGAATAGTCACTGCTCTGTGTCTAGTGATTGGTGGATTATGGAGGATATCAAACACAGTCCATGTCAGATCTTTTACTTAACTTTCGGCTCCAGCAAAGCGGAATTTCTAGTGACGGTTTTCAGACCTGATCTCAGATTTCCGAGGTAAATGGAATGCATCATAACACAGGGGGCGTTAACGAGCAGCCGGGATGAAAATAAAACCCCGAAATGATCACGCCTCAATAAATACAATCACTGATCCCCCTGGTTCACCGCGAATCGACCAGGAGCATTTCCTGAAAGCTGATAAATAAATGTCTCATCGTTGTGTTGTGTTTCAGGCTAAACATTAAAGTGTTTCCGTGTCCAATGGACGGTTCCCTGCGGCACAGAGTAATGTTAGCACTAAGGGCTAGAGGACAATGTGACTTTTCACAGCAAACAAACTCAAAGTGACTCAACAGAACACATTAAAAACAACAAACATGGTGGTTCTCAGAGAGCTGCTCCTCCGGGCTAGCTAGCATCCTCTGGAGCAGCTTCTCCAGCAGGCAGAGCTGAATACCGGCCGCAGGAGGAGGAAGAGGCCGTTACCTACTGGGAGCCCAGTCTGGCGGAGGACGCATCCAGATGTTAACCCCTGGAGTTTTCTTGGAGTGGGTTTTAAATGCGGACAGGTGCCATCGCCCAGCATGTACAGTAGCTGTCTGAATCAGACCGTCAAACTGCGCCTCCTACCGGCCACACGTGGAAACATCCGTGTCTGCGCTTCATGTCTTTTTTTTTGTTGCAGATTCTTTCTTTCAAATATATTAACAGCTTCTAACATTAATTGGACTTCTTTAGAAAATATAAACTTTTTTAGCTTTTTCTTTGTCTCTGTACCATGGTCTTTAGAAAATGAATGACTTCATTTGTATAGGCTAACTGGAAAACCAGGAAACTGGATTTATCCT
>NW_015150563.1:1300905-1302981 GCF_000732505.1 Cyprinodon variegatus
CCAGGTTCCGACCCAGCAGAAGCCGGTCCAGGTTCCGACCCAGCAGAAGCCGGTCCAGGTTCCGACCCAGCAGAAGCAGGTCCAGGTTCCGACCCAGCAGAAGCAAGTCCAGGTTCCTCCACAGACCCTGAAGGTGTCTCCTCAGAAGAACGCCTCCACTCAGCTGAAAAGTGTGGCGCAGCAGGTGGCCCTGCAGTCCAGCACTGTGGTCCAGGTGAGTTCAGGCTCCATCAGGAAGTTCCCCTTTCCTCCCACAGGGCTGCAGGATCATCTCTCAGGTCTGACCTGCTTTAGACTGATTTCACACTAGTGCAGGAATCCCCAAACTCAGCCCTGGAGGGCTGCTGTCCTGCAGGGTTTTTGAGGTACAGCTGATTTCCATTGATAGCTGATTATCAGGCTTCTGCTGAACTACATTAATCAGAATCAGCTGTGCTGAAGCTGAGAAACCTCTAAAACCTGCAGGACAGCGGCCCCCCAGGACCGCCTTGGGGATGCCTTCACTAGTATTTAAATTCCCTCAATACAGAAACACAGGAGCAGGAAATGTTTGGAGGTTGGTCCACAGAGGAAAAGCTTTTTAATCCCAGTCTATGCATTAAAGTTTTAATGTCAAATAATTCTGGCTTGAACATCTATATAAATGTACTCTTTATCAGACCACATTGTCCCAAAAGTTAGAAAATTTCTATTTAAAAAAAATTCTGTCTTAAAATCTGAGTTTTTTTTTTCGTTATCTTATGCAGGCCAGTTAGTTATACGTCAGCCTGAACATCTAAATTTATCCAATCATATATCAACGATCATCTGTCAATCAAATGTTTTCAGTCATAGCATCTTGATTCATATGTCGCAGCTATTATACGTAACGGTTGAAATTAGAATAATTTCCTTTCCCATTGAGTTCCGTCCCAGTGTTCACGGGGATGGACGCCTGTGTCTTCAGCAGGCGTAGAGCTAACAGAACTGGCAGCGTTGCGAGGCAAGGGCTCAAACATGTATGGCTGTAAGCCTTCTACACCAGACCAAGCTTCTGCCGCCGTGGCGTCCTCTTCCACAACAACTACGTCCCCGCTTTCCTCCTCTAAATAAAAAAATGTGTGACGGAGGAGACCCATCCACGACCTCTGACACCAAACTCTCCTCCTCTTGCATGTTTCCACTGTCCATAGCGTTCCTTGACAGTGTCGTTTCTAAGTCACCAATTTAATGCTACTTGGTCCCAATGGAATTTCCCATTGGGAACCTACTAGCACTAAGTTGCTAACTGGTTAGTAAGATGCTTCCAAAAAACCAGCTACAACCAAACTTGCTTGCGAACCTTCCGCCAACAATCCCGCCCCCTTGATAAACGAACAATCACAATCAATTCGGAAATGCAACGGTTGAAACAGCCGCTTCCCTATGACTTTAAAGCAGGGTTTTATTATTTTTTTCATGAAATTCCAAAAAAGTTAAAATCCACTGGACTTTGTTTCCAAATTTGAAGACGTTTCTCTTCCCATCCAGGAAGATTTTTCAATTCAAAATGTCAGAAATGGCATTCAGAGTTCTAGGCTTTATACAGTAGCCCAACAAAGCCTTTTTTTTTGTTCAGAAAACATGAAAATTGAAACGGACGATTGGCTCCACCCCTTTGGAATGGGGGTGATTTAGCTTCTTTGTTAGCCTGCAACGCCCCATGCCTGTCTGTGTCTTTTTTATGAAACTCATTTAGCATCGGAGCGTCGGGTCGCACAGCGTGAGAACAAACATCGTGAGCTGTGAACTTTTAAAGCCTGAGGTTTAGTTGTACAGTTTGAGATATAGCTGCGTGCAACCATTGCAAATATCGCACAGTGTATGCCCGGCTTAATAACGGTAAAAGTAATACTCTCAAGTGGAATATTCAAAACGTTTTCATATATTAACAATTACCTGACAACAAAAACACTGGTTAATTATATATCATCAATATCCTAACATTAAAGATGATAAATCCAGAATTTATGCTCTTTTCAGAACTAGATTTTGTGTTTTATGGGGTAAAGAGAAAATGATGTATCTCTGCAAGTCATCCAGCAGTCTTCAGTGAAA
>NW_015150563.1:1303712-1305589 GCF_000732505.1 Cyprinodon variegatus
ATTCTGCAGAGTGGGACAATAGAGATAGAATGATGAAAAAGTAAAATTCACCAACATCCCTTCATGGTTTCCTATTGTTGTGCTGTTCTACTATCAGCACAGTGACCAGGACCAGGGAGGATGACTGTTTTTATCTTTATTTAACCTGCAGTAACTGATCCAGACACATTCTGCTCCGTTTCCATCAAATTAACTCTCTTCCTCGTGTTGATTGTTTCTGATAGATGAAGAGGTGATGAAGTTGCATCATAACTGCTGTAGTAGTCAAGGGTTATGGCAGGATAACCTCACATCTAGCATCTCAGTCTTTTACAAGCCCCCCCCCCTTCAGATGTTTCCATGGTTGCAATAATTTTCCATCATAACTTCAGCTCCAATAATCTCTTTCTTTGTGTTTTTGTCTTTCCAGTCAGAACCTACAAGGATTCAGATCCAAGTTCCTCCTAAGCAGGAGGTGAAAACACTGCAGCAGAAGACGGTGACCATCAGTCACCCTCAGGTGAAGCTGTCAGCCGGTCTGAGCAACGCGCAGATCATCCACATCCAGCCCATGGTGGGTCAGCAGGGTCAGCAGATCCTGCTGCAGCAGAACCCAGGGGAGCCCGCCATACAGCTGCTGCTGCAGAACGCCACCCCTGTGGTCGGGTCTCTGCTGCCCCTGGTCCACAAGGTGACAGGCCCGGCTACCGTAGCAACCAGCTCCTCCAGTCCGGGTCAAAAGCTTTCCACCATCAGGGTGACCACGGCGTCCACTCTCAAAGATCTGCCGGCCTCCAGCTGTAAGGCGCCTCCTTCTGCTTCTGCTAAAACTGTTAGCGTTCCTCTGGTTAAGGCGCCACACAACGGCACGGAACCAGCTGCTGGGAAGGGTCCGGTTAAAGCGGCTCCGGCGGCTCCTCAGCCCACCACCCTGACTGTGGCCCCCAAAGCGGCCCCGGTAACCCTAGCCTCTGGTGTCAAGGAGAGAGACAGAGAGAAAGAGAAGAAGAAGGCCAAGAAAAAAGAGAAGAAGGCGTTGAAGGTCCAAACCCGGTCCGGTCGGGTTTCCAGGCCGCCCAAGTACAAAGCTAAGGACTACAAGTTCATAAAGACGGAGGACCTGGCTGAGAGCCACCAATCGGACTCGGACGATTATTCTGACATGAGTGTGGAGGAGGAGGAGAATGGCAAACGGGCTGGGTCCGGTTCCGACAGCCCTTCGTCTGCCAGCTACAGCCTGAAGTCCCGGCGCCATCGGTGTCAGATCTGCGATAAGGCCTACATTGGTCCTGGAGGCCTGAACCGACACTACAAGCTGAACCCGACCCACGGAGAACCAGATTTTTCCAGTGTGCCGGAACCAGAGCAGAGCCGAGGGGATCCGAAGGCAGAGGAGGCCATGAAAGAGGAGGAGGACGACGGCGAGGAGGAGGAAGAGGAGGAGGAGGAGGAGGAGGACAAACCTGCTGCCGTGGCAACAAACAATGTGAGACTCTGCCACCTATCAGAACTGAATGATTGCTCTTGTTCAGGTTGTTTTCAGAACATCGTGGGCCAGGTTCTGTTTACATGAGAAGAAACCGGTCAAACCCTGTGGTTCTGAAAGTTCTGGGCTCAGTAGAGGGTTAGGACACGGATGTTTGCTAGTTTAGAACCACGTAGTAATAGGCTCTATGCACAGCTCCACTACTTCCTGAATTTAATGCGGCTCCTTTGTTTCCTGTCTTTCATGATTGGATGCACTGATTAATCCAGGTGTGTATGACCTAAGTAACTGGCCAGACACACCTGGATTAATCAGTTCGTCCAGTAATGAAAGACAGGAAACAAAGGAGCTGCATTAAATTCAGGAAGTAGTGGAGCTGTGCATAGAGCCCATTTCCCCCAATAAAACAGTT
>NW_015150563.1:1305609-1312412 GCF_000732505.1 Cyprinodon variegatus
AAAGACAGAACCAGACAAAGTTTGTTAGAACTTTAACACTACGTTGACACAGCAAGCAGCAGAAGCAGCTGGTTTACATGCAAAGTCAATGGTTGATGCGTGTCAAGGAGCAGCAAAAGCTCCTGCAGCATCTAGAGCAGCAGGAGCAGCGCACCATGAGCTTCTGATCATCTGAGGCACTTTAGAAGCAGCAGCTGCTGGAGTTGGAAATATGTAACTTTAGCTGCTGGACGCACCACATCAACCAATCAGAAAAGCTGATCTGGGAGCTGGCAGGGAGTCAGACACAGCACTGCTGATGCAGAGCGCTATGATCACTCCTCTGAAACAGTTTAACGCCTAAATTCACTTAAAATGTAGAAACCTGCCAGCAGAATATGTTTGCTTTTATTATCCTGGTTCCTGCAGTTTGTAGCACATAACTGAAAAACGCTAACATCTACTTCCAGCCGCCACAAATATTTGCAGAAAATCGCTTAGAGGCGAGTGGGCCTGAGGCAGCTGCTGCTGGGGATTCCCAGTGACGGCGCCCCGCTGGTATGTGTGGGTCTGAGCGGCTCCCACAGAGAAATAATATTTGAAGGCAGGATGGTAATCTGGATGAACTGACTGAACAGACCATGTTTTCAGATGGACTCAAAGGATTCAAACTACTTTTTACCCACTGATCACAGCAAATATAGCTGCCATTAAAGGCAAAGAAAGGATAGGGTAGCTCCGCCCGACGCGCATCAGACCCACTTTTCCACCGCGCAGCCAGAGCAGTTTTTTATTATTAACTTTTCAGAATCTGTCCAAATCAAATGTGGGGAATTGTTGTAATGTGTGAACAGCACAGAAACAGCCTAGTTGAAGCCTCTCTATACGCAGCCAGTGTGACATGGAAAAAATCGGATCGGAGGTTCAAAAGTGGTACGCAGCAGGTGAATTCGGGCCTTTAGAAGAACAGAACCTCTCAATGTTTGAAACTCACCACTGGCTCCATCCTTGGTTCTGGTTCTGAACTGGGAGCAGTTAATGTTCCAAGTAGACAGGCGGTACTGACCCGCTTCAGAGGTGAGACCCCGGCTGGAGCTGCGGTGTGTTCAGGTTCTGATTGATTATGAACTGATGCTAATTTCTGCTGTAGCTGATTGTAGGAACATTATGATTGGAAGTCACAGAAATGCTGCAGGTTCTGGATGGTCCACTAAGCATTTCATGTTGAAACATGTTCAGAACGTCCCGGTTCTATCATCAGGTTCTGATCCTGTTAGCTGACCCTTTTGCTCTGCTTGTCCTCAGGGAGACCGCGGCCGTGTGGAAACCGAAGGACTCGGCATCCTTCAGCACCGCGGCCCCGGGCGCCCCAGGGGCCGGGGGAGAGGAAGAGGACGGGGGAGAGGAAGAGGCAGGGGCCGAGGCCGATCCCTGGGGCCTCCTCCTAAGGTTGGTCAGCTTTCAATGCGTCACTAAAACGTTTGCTCCAGATTCGTGCTGTGGATCAGTCTTTGGTTCCCTGAACGTCTCATCTACCAGGTTCTGCTTCCAGGTCTGATGAGGGATTTCTGTCTCAGTCTGATCAAAAATCAGCATTTTAAAAAACAAACTCTTATTTAAAACAATCGTTTTTCACAACCAGCTAGAGATGAGCGATGGCTAAAGTTATGATCGCTCCCTGCATCTCTTATCCTTTGCTAAAGGATGTTTATTTGGGTGTAAACTGATCTGTGTAACACTCATTATCGTGGCATTTTTACCACATAAATGGAAGAACAGAGCTTCAAACTCAGCCCAATAAAAGCAGCACATACCTAAAATGATCATTATTTGCTTTAAAGGTCCGGAATTGATCTCTAAGCGGCTGATCCCTGCAGCTGTATGAAGGTAGATTTGTTTCTTTATCTTTCAATCAAAAAAAAAGGTTGCTTCAGTAAAAAAATATATTTTCAATTAAAAAAAATCTTCACTTCAATGAAAAAAAACATATTTTCAATCAAAGAAAAAAAAGTATTTGAATGCAAAAATATATTTGAGACTCAAAAAAATACATTTGAACACTGCTTTTCTTTGATTGAAAATGTTTTATTTGATAATAGTGCAGTCTTTTTTGTTTAAAGCAACTTTTTTAATTGAAGTAACATTGTTTTTTGATTGGACCATATAATGGGTCTTTATTATTCAATCAAAAAAGAAGTTGCTTCAAACAAACAAACAACAGAATCAATAAAAAAAAGTAACTTCAATAAAAAGATAAACATTTTCAATCATAGAAAATAGTTTTTGAATACAAATAAAATATTTGAGACTCATAAAATTGCATCTGAACACTTTTTTTTTTATTGTTGAAAATTTTCTCTTTGGTTGAAGGGATCTACTTTGTGTTTGGGCCATACATGGGTAGGACATTTGTGTCTTAATCATTCAATTTCCCAAAAACTTCAGCATAACCGGTTATTATTCAATCAATAAAAAAGGAATTTTTTATTGATTGAATAATAAAGAAACAAATCTACCTTCATACAGCTGTTACTAGAGGATCAGTTATAAACAGCAGAGGACAAAGTACTCAACAGTAGTGCCTGAGTAAAGTATTGATACTCATAATCAAATCTTACTCAACTGCAAGTTAAAGTTACTCGGCCAAAGATCTACTGACTGTAGGAACTCCACATTCAAAGCTCGTCTGGAGCTGCATTTCACCTCCTGTTATTAACAGTCTCTGCTCAAACAAATTAAAGGAACACTTTAAAAACACATCAGATCTCAATGGGGCAAAAAAATATGCTGTTAATTTAAACTGATATGGACCGAGTGATTTGTTAGGAACAAAAGGATGCCACATCATTTGATGGACATGAAAATTATCAACCTACAGAGGGCTGAATTTAAAGACACCCCAAAAATTACAGTGAAAAAATTATGCAGCAGGCTAGTCCATTTTGCTGAAATTTCATTGCAACAACTCAAAAAGGTATTCAGTAATTTGTATGGCCCCCACGTACATGTATGCATGCCTGAAAACGTTGGGGCATGCTTCTAATGAGACGACGGATGGCGTCCTGGGGTATCTCCTCCTACATCTGGACCAGGGCATCACTGAGCTCCTGGACAGTCTGAGGTGCAACCTGGCGGCGTCGGATGGATCGAAACAATGTCCCAGAGGTCTTCTATTGGA
Organism: Cyprinodon variegatus; assembly: GCF_000732505.1. NCBI lineage: Eukaryota > Metazoa > Chordata > Actinopteri > Cyprinodontiformes > Cyprinodontidae > Cyprinodon > Cyprinodon variegatus. Next base: position 1,308,767 of record NW_015150563.1, read on the forward strand.
TTTAGGTCAGGCGAGCGTGGGGGCCAATCAATGGTATCAATTCCCTCATCCTCCAGGAACTGCATGCATACTCTCGCCGCATGAGGCCGGGCATTGTCGTGCACCAGGAGGAACCCAGAACCCACTGCACCATCATAGGGTCTGACAATGGGTGCAAGGATTTCATCCCGATGCTTAATGGCAGTCAGGGTGCCGTTGTCTAGCCTGTATAGGTCTGTGCGTCCCTCAATGAATATGCCTCCCCAGACCATCACTGACCCACCACCAAACTGGTCATGCTGAACGATGTTACAGGCAGCATAACGTTCTCCACGGCTTCTCCAGACCCTTTCACGTCTGTCACATGTGCTCAGGGTGAATCTGCTCTCATCCGTGAAAAGCACAGGGCGCCAGTGGCGGACTGCAAAGTTCCGGTGTTCTGTGGCAAATGCCAATCGAGCTCCACGTTGCCAGGCAGTGAGCACAGGGCCCAACAGAGGACGTCGGGCCCTCAGGCCACCCTCATGAAATCTGTTTCTGATTGTTTGGTCAGAGACATTCACACCACTGGTCTGCTGGAGGTCATTTTGTAGGGCTCTGGCAGTGCTCCTCCTGCTCCTCTTTGCAGAAAGGAGCAGATACCGGTCCGGCTGATGGGTTGTAGACCTTCTACGGCCCTGTCCAGCTCTCCTGGAGTAACTGCCTGTCTCCTGGAATCTCCTCCATGCTCTTGAGATTGTGCTGGGAGACACAGCAAACCTTCTGGCAATGGCACGGATTGATGTGCCATCCTGGAGGAGTTGGACTGCCTGTGGAACCTCTGTAGGGTCCAGGTAGCGCCTCATGCTAACAGTAGTGACGGTGACCCTAGCCAAATGCAAAACTGGTGAAAAAGAGTCAGAAAAGATGAGGGGGGGAAAAATGTCAGTGGCCTCCATCTGGAAAACCATTCCTGTTTTGATGGTCGTCTCGTTGTTGCCCCTCTAGTGCACCTGTTGTTCATTTCATTAACACCAAATACTTACCTGACCAAATCAATATCCCAGAAGTTTAATTAACTTGATGCTATACTCTGATTACAAAGTGTTCCTTTAATTTTGTTGAATAGTGTAGAATATTCTCGCCTAAAATGATCTTAAAACGTACTTTTATTCAACAACGGCAACAGAAAAAAGAACATTTAAGCTGAGCTCTGTAAGCGCTAACCTGGAAGCTGCTGCAGTGCATGCTGGGACAGCTGTCAGTCCATAGAACGGACAAGTCTGCTCAGATGCATGCTGGGTAAAGAGGCAGGAGCCAGAACAACATGCGGGGACTTTGTCCGCTCTCTGTCTGCCGCTCTTATGAATTGGAACAGTGCTAGAACAGAGACTTGTGACGTTTCACGAGGACACAAGCTTACGAGAACGCAGAAGAACACATGTTGAGAAACGGCCTCTGACTTTATGCAGCGCCTATCCAGGCCTACCGGAGCTGCATCCATCCAGTCACACAGGAAGGATGAGACCGAGGTGGAGAAACATGAGAGCAACAGCCCTGCTGGCAGCAAGGCACTGGAGGGGTGATGATCTGGGCTCACCCTGCAGCCATGTGACCCACTCAGAGAACCAGGTGTTCCTCTGTAAACCAGTGGATTCTAGAGTCCACCCAGTTTGGGTCACCAGCAGGAAAAAGAGTTCAGATGGGAAAGAAGAGCAGAAGTATAATGATGTTGCCTGGGTGGACCACCCTGCTAGACCGAGCAGAAACAAAATGTCTGATGGAGCTTAAACAAGCTGGGCCAACAGCCCTGCACTGGGATTTTCACACTCAGATGGGATCATGGAGGCTGATGAGTTTTTGGCGACTTTAGGTCAGATTGAAACCTTCCAGAACCAGTGAGGAACCACCTGTGCCTTCTTCCAATCAGATTCTGTTTGATGTTTCTTCTGTCATCTGATTGGTTGGTTCTGGCAGGTGACAGTTGGGCTGGTGGGTAGACCCGGTCGTCGAGGGCGACCCCCGAAGCTTGGCGTCCTCCCAGTGACTGTGAAGCAGCAGGCAGAGAGGAGACAGCAAAGGCTGCAGGAGGTAAGAGGGAGCTCTGCTGGTCACCAGCATTCTGTGATGTCAGGAGGTCACCGAGCCGCTGACCTCATGCCTGACCGGTAATCTGTGTCTCTGACTGCCTACAGCTGGTGGAGCAGTGTGAGGATGAAGAACTGATGGAGGTCGTTCTTCCTCGTTTGACCAGTATGTTAAGTCTGTGGGAGCTGCTGCTGGCAAAGGTGAGTAAAACATTTACACAAGCATGAGACCAGCAGTGATCAACAATAAAGGCGTTAATGCTGAGGAAGACATTTGGACACATCTGTGTTTATTCCAGCCTGGAATGGATTCATTAAGATGTAATAAGACGTTTAGTAGCTGAAATAAATTTGTTTAAATTCAGTTTACTTCTTTAGCTCCAATTCATCGCGTCAGCCCAGATCTTTATAGATCTAGATCAACCAGAGCATCCAGTCAGATTCAAGTTTGTAAGGAAAAAGCAGCTGATTGCATCCAGTCACTGACTTTGCAGGATCCAGGCAGGTGAGATCAGGGCCGCTGGAAGTCATTTGGATCAGGGGGTGCTGTGAAACAGATTTATTTTAGTTTTTTTGGACAAAATACCTATGAGCCTAGAGGCTTATTTAAAATGCAATAAATAAATAGGGCCAAGGCTAATTTATACTCAGAAACCAGATCATCTGCATAGGTGTAGCGGTGACGCCCCCCTCCCCCACCCCCTACATCCTTCCACAGACAATCTGCTGCACCTCTCCAAAATTGACAGACAGGAGGCCTCTGATTGGTCAAATCTACATCCGCTCTACACTATACATATTTCCTGTTTGGTTCCTTACTGGCTTGTTTTGTTTGTCCAACTGCCATTGTGTAAAACGACTGTTGAAGATGGACCAGCTAGAAGAACGAGGTGCAGGAGAACGCTGGGACCCTTTTTCCACCTGGATCCCTGCTCTTTTTAATCCTCATGTCCTTCTGTTGCCCCCCACTTCCTCACTGCCTCGGCCGTATCTAGACCTACAGCTAGTTCCCGATTTTCCCCTTTTGCATTGTGGCGTGGAATAACATAGCATCAAGCTCACTGCGACACACTGATGCGGGAGGATAACCAGCCCTTAACACACAGACATCATTTATCAGTTAATTAAATTTCACATTATAACATTTTCAGTGGCTTACGCCAAGTTGAAAAGCCTGCATTTACGAAGGAGTTGTCTCTTTATCTCTATGAGTAAAATGACCAAAACAGTCTAGGTGCAGAACCTGCACCGTGAGGTTCTCCTCCGCTGTCAGAACCGGAAGTTTATTTAAAGCCTTTCCAAGTTAAAGCGAAGTAAAATAAAAGCTAGTATATTGGGAATATTTTACATTCAGTCTTAATTTCCTCGGTCTGTATAATAGAAATGTTTTTCTCTATTCATGTGTTTAAAATCCGTGTATCATTCGTTCTTTCTATTTTCAATTGTCAATCAAAAAACAAAAAATAAAAAATTGACTGGTTATTTTGGTTTTTGTTTTTTATGGTTAAACCAAAAACGAAAAAAGGATTTGTTTTTCATATATCAATTCTAAGCTCAGATCAAGAATACGAAATGGAAAAACGGACAGCAACGCAGAATTT
>NW_015150563.1:1313452-1327390 GCF_000732505.1 Cyprinodon variegatus
CACCTCGCAAAAAGAAAATTTCCTTCTAACAAAATCTGGCAGCTCATACAAACTATTCCTGAATGCTTCGATTAAAACGTCTGGAATAATCTTGCAGTCCTGGCAGTGCAGGAGACCCTGCTGTGCAGGTCTGCAGATGCCTCTAAAATGGCAGACCGTGAGGAGAACATCATGACTCAGCTCTGTCCTGTTAAAGCTCATCCATCCAGTGAAGCATGGAGGCGGCGGTGTCATGGTTTGGGCTCAGTTATAGAGTCCACCATGATGATGGGGAGTATAGACCTAGTGGTTAGAGCAGTGCCCTTGTGCTCTGAGAAGGTTGCAAGTACCCGGTTTGATCCCCACATTCTTGCACTATCGGCTCCTGAGCAAGACCCTTAACCCCACCCTGCTCCCCGGGCGCCACACAATGGCAGCCCACTGCTCCCCAAGGGGAGGGGTTAAATGCAGAGAGTGAGTTTCCCCACTGAGGTACAATAAAGGGATTTACATTATTTTACATAACATGATGACCCAAGCATAGCAGTAAATCCTGCTGGTCTCTGAGTTTCGGAGAAGTATCTAATTCCCTGACCTTAAACTGCTCTTCTACTGTGTGGCTCTGACTGGAGGCTCTGCAGCAAATATCCCGTCTTTTAAAACAAACCTCAGCTCAGAATCAGCTGCTGTGGATATTATAAGGTTCCCATCTCTTGTTTTTTTAGTTTAGTGGACAGCCTTCACAGGGAGTAGGGAAGCAGACCAGTTGAATTCTCAGGTTTTTAACGTTTGACGTCCTCCTCCTCCTTCAGCTGGACTGCAAGAGTTCGGCCTGCAGCAGTTTCCCAGACATCTACCACGAGTTTGAATCTCTGCACGGCCAAGTTAGACAGACTGCACAGGACTACATCTCCAGTCCTCTAGGTGGAGCCATGCCGGTGGAGGTCAGGAACATCGAGGTGAGCCCATCTTTCCTTTCCGAGTCCAGCAGCTGTGAGCAGCAGGTCATGTGACGCGGCGTCCGTTCTCCACTGTTGCAGGTGGCAAGGTCTCTGGGGATCCTGGATGAGGTGAACAAGATGAAAGTGGTTCCTGGAGCGGCCCCAGTCTCGGGTGTGAACAGTAAAAATGTGCGGTACATGGGGGTAAGCATAACGTCAGGAAGTTTGGGATATGTAAAACCATCACACATTTGACCAAAGAGCTAAACACCAGGAAAGCATTGCTAAAATGTAACAATCAGAACAAAATCAAGGAGCATTAAAACAGATTTAAAGCAAAGGAGAAGCTGGAAATGAGCCGTAAACTTTGTTTTAATGTAAATCTGCAGTAATCAGTGATGTTGCAGTCCTGATTTTAGAGATCAACAGTTTGTGAACAGAGCTGCTGAGGAGCTCAAACCCGCCTTAGCCTGTTTAGTTCTGGTTCTGGCCACACGGGGGCAGCAGGCCTCAGCTCTACGAAGGTCATTTTTCATTAAAACTATTTGTGCATTGTAACCAGAATGTTCCCATTTTGGACAAAGAAGACAGGTGGTTTGAGAGGGGCTTGAAGGAAGCCATCTATGTTAAGAAAGAAAAACCAACCTTAAACAGAGGGGGGGGACTCAGATTTCAGCTTTCAGAAACCTACAATGCAGCGATAGAGATGATTCCTTCCCGCTATCATCTCAACCCCTTTACAGGGGAACAGAAGACCTCACCTGTTCAGCCAGGCCAACAATTCCCTTAAACGACCTCCATTTAAGAGACATAGACAGGTAAGGGGCATTGCAGGCTAACTAAGAAGCCAAACGACCCCCATTCCAAAGGGGTGGACCCGTCCATCCGTTTCTATTTGCATGTTTTCTAAACAAAAACAAGGCTTTGTTGGGCTACTGGATAAAACCTGGAACTGAACGCTATTTCTGACATTTTGAACTGAAAAAGCTTCCTGGATGGGAAGAGAAACGTCTTCAAATTTGGAAACAAAGTTCAGTGGATTGTTTAACTTTTTTTGGAATCCATCCGTCTTCTGTGCTGCTTGTCCATCAGGGTGAATGCCACCTTTACCAACGCAGCTTCTACGCCATCAAAGACTGCCTCCCCAACAGGATCAGTTAGACTGGAATTTATACAAATTTCTGTTTTTGAGGACGATGATCTGAGTGAGACATCTTTAAACTCTGAGGGAACCAGATCAAGACAGTAAATAGTTATCAAAGTGACATCATTCAGTGGTTTGAAGTATCTAAAACATTTCTTTACCTGGAGTTAACCCTGCTCTGATAATCCTCACAGCTCATTTCCAGTTGAGAACGGCTGGTTCATAAAGACCTTCAGAAACCCAGAAGAATGCGAGTAAAGACCCCGTAGAGAAGATTACAACTAAGAACAAATCAGTCAGGGTGGAAAACTCAGTCTGGACTAGAGCTGAAACTATTAATCTGATCGATTATTGAAATAATTGTGAACTAATTTAGTAATTGCTTAATCGTTAACTGGAGTATAGATCGAAATATGAGAGATTAATCTATTAGCAAAATAATGGCGTTGTAGGCCTAGATTAGGCCAGGCTTCCTCCGTTACGCTCCTCCAGCTCTGCTGATGGAGTCACATGACCAGGTCATCAGCAGGAGGAGGCTGCAGGCTGAGGAGGGGATTCAGGTGTGGAAACAGAGAAGCATCTAGAGGCTGCACAACAGCAGATGCACCTTCAGTTTCACTTTAACGTAATCAAACGTCTTCTTGTTCTCCAGAACTCCAAGATGTTGCCGCCATCGAAGAGATTTAAGATGGAAAACAACATTGGAGATCACCAGAACGGCACCGAGGCGCCGAGAGCAGGTACCGATCCAAAGCATGTATTTATAATTCAGCCTGTTTGATGGACATGCGTGAGGCTCCGCCCTCTTTGCTGGTAGAGAGGCAGACGTGTAGGATGGCGGTTAACACGGGATTAATGAGGCGCTGCATGCAGAGCTTAAATTTATTTGTTTCAATTCAGTTTACTTCTGTAGCTCCAATTCATCGTGTCAGCCCAGGTCTTTATAGATCTAGATCAACCAGAGCATCCAGTCAGATTCAAGTTTGTAAGGAAAAAGCAGCTGATTGCATCCAGTCACTGACTTTGCAGGATCTAGACAGGAGAGATCAGGGCCGCTGGACGTCATTTGGATCAGGGGGTGCTGTGAAATTACTTTTTCTTTTTTTTTGGACAAAATACCTATGAGCCTTAAGGCTTATTTAAAATACAATAAATAAAGAGATTGAGATTCACTACTTCATTGTCACTTCAGTGCACGCAACCAGGGCCTGTAACTCAGACATCATTAATCAAATTAATCATTTATCAGTTAATTAAACTTCACAATGAAAAATTCTCAGTGGCTTTATGCCTATTTAAGAAGCCGGCATTCACGAAGGGGTTGTCTTTCTTAAATTTGTCTCTAGGTATGACTTTTTTTCTGACTGCTTCCAGACAAACAAAACACTAAATTTGATCCGTCTCTTCCACATCATGCAGCCACTGCCATCCAGCAAACGGCGAGAACGTTTCATTACCGCAAAGCCGAGCAGGAAGTGGATGTTGCCTTGTTTAATGCAGTCACGCTAGCTTTGGTTGCTGGAGCAACTGCCATCAGAGGTGGGAGACAGTCTCCTCACTCCGGCTGCTCTCCGTTGTCGTGGTTGCGGTATCAGCGTTCTTCACTGATGGTTTAAAAAAAAAAAATCCAAAATGCGTTTCTGTGCCATTTGTCTTCCTCGTTTCTGCCATTAGACTATGTACATTTAAAAGTCTGCTGCCGTAAGCGGGATATCACGCTCTAGCTTGCTTGACGTTGCCATGACAATGCAACTCCTGTGAACTTGTGTTGATTAGGCCTCAATATAATTACATTAACATCCAAATACAAAGAATAGTAAAACTAAAAAAAGTCAAAATAATTTCCCATAAATTCAAAAGGAATTTATAAATTGTGCAAAGTATTTTTAAAACATAAAAAAAAAAAAAACCTCCCTCGCTACTAGAGATCTGCAGCACCCACACTTTCCAGCAGCCATGGGAGAGATTGACTCTGCAGCAATTCCTCAGGTCTCTGTCTGAATGTGACATCATACTAATGCTACATTCTGACCACAAGCAGCTGGAGCAGCTAAAACACGTGTGCTGCTTCATTTTTTAATGCTTTTACAAGACGCGCGGCTGAAGCATCTTTGCTGCTCTAGCTGCGCAGTAGAAAAGTGGGTCTGATGCGCGGTGGGCGGAGCTACTCTATCCTTTCTTTGTCTGGAACAATGGCAGCTATATCTGCTGTGAAAATTAGTTTTAATATATTTTGAAGTGAAAAAGTCCTCCTGAAAACATGGTCTGTGCAGTCAGTTCATCCAGATTACCATCCTGCCTTCAAAGATTATTTCTCTGTGGGACCCGCTCAGACCCCCACATAGCGGCGGAGCGCTGTCACCGGGAATCCCCAGCAGCAGCTGCCTCAGGCCCGCTCGCCTCTTGGGGGTTTTCCCCTACTGTTGGTGGCGGCTGGAAGTAGATGTTAGCGTTTTTCAGGTCTGTGCTACAAACTGCAGGGAAGCAGGATAATAAAAGCGAACATATTCTGCCAGCAGGTTTCTACATTCTAAGTTAATTTAGGCGTTAATAATCTGTTTCAGAGGAGCGATCATAGCGCTCTGCATCAGCAGTGCTGTGTCTGACTCCCTGCCAGCTCCCAGATCCGCTTCTCTCATTGGTTGATGTGGCGCGTCCAGCAGCTAAAGTTCAATTTTTCCAGCTCCTGTTCATGTCTGCAGCTGTGTAGCTCTCACCTCCTGCCCCCCCTGGGGCCCCCAGGCCTTCATGGATCATGTTGCCTCAGCTCCCAGTTATGGAGCTGCTATGGGAAGAACCTCAGGATTAGGAGCTGTTTTCATATCTGTGCTCATGTGTGTGTTTTCTCTCAAAGGTGCCGCTCCGGTGACCTCGGCCCCTTCCCCTCTGCTGAAGTCCTGTTCCGTCTCCATGTCTCCCCTGGATATTTCAGGTGGATCCAAAGTTCTGACCAGCTCTACTGAACCTACCTCCAGGTGAGCAGACCCCGATTCTAGTTCAACTGAGCTCCATCACCATGGAGACATTGTTTCCTTATAAAGCCGTCCAGGTAAACTAGGACTAGCCCTGACAGGTAGAAGCTCCTCAGTCTAAGAACTAATCTAAGAACAGACTGTTTCAGGACCGGCCCGGGCTAACATTAGCCTTGGAGCTCTGCTTGTGTCCGCTGTCTTCTCAACATTATAATACTTTTTTTATTTATGCACTAAATCATTAAATGTTCCATATAGTGAAGCTTAAATTATAATATTCTCGCCTCAAATGATCTTAAAACATACTTTTATTGAACAACGGCAACAGAAAAGAGAACATTTAACTTAATCCTCTGAGCTCTGTGAGCGCTAACCTGGAAGCTGCTGCCGGGTTAAATTTCTGTTCTAAAACACTAGAATAGTTGAGTTCACGCTGATATTCTGTGGACCCATTTTGTCTTGATCTTCCAGCTCTTCTGCCACCTCCCCTGCTGCACCACCTCCCACCCTGGTCCCACCTCCTGCCAGCCCCCTGGAGGAGCAGAAGGAGGCGCCGGAGCCCTCAGTCCAGGACGAAGACATGGCCGACGCCTCTGACCAGATGACTCAACCAGACGGCGCTCCTAGTTCCAGCCCTAAGGGAACCACAGACACTCAGACGCTGGAGTCCAGCCCCCCCCAACCCTCAGCCTCCTCCAAGCCTGATCCTGGGTCTGCAGAGCCCAGGGAGCTGCAGGCGGGGCAGGAGATCTACATCCAGACCGAGGGGCTGACGGTCCAGCTGGCTGAGCCGGGGTCGGACGGGATCGTCATCGTCAACGGGCCAGACGGAACCACCATGCACATCCAGACCCCAGAAGGAGTTCCCCTGGAGGCGGTGCAGGCTCTGCTGGGCATCGAGGCTTCAGACGGAGACAAACCTCCTCAGCAGAGCCAAGACTGAGCTCAGCTCCCCCCGAACAGTACCGCTGATGAAGGGGCCTGAAAACGGGCGGGCGAGCGGGTGCTCTGGGTCAGCGCCAGCCGATGGGCGGCCGGGTCGAGTCCACAAACACCCGACTGTTGGCAGAGCAGGAGGCAGGGACAGAGGGGGCTGCAGCACCTCCTCCTACGACAGGTTGGAATCTAGAAGGAGGTCCAGCCGCTCTGAATATTGGAACCATGGGGGGGGGGGCATATCCCACATGACAATCGGTCCTTCAGAACCTTTCATTTCTCCTGTTTTACGTTGCTGGTCCGGCCCCTCCCCCTCTGACTGTCTGCACTTCATTTGTTCGTTTTTATTTTTCTGTTTCTGAAATAAATATTTTTCAGAAATCAAACGCATGAAATGACGGATTAAATGGGGGGGGGCGCCTTGCTTTGGTCCGTATTTGGGTTCTGCAGAGGTCCGTCTGTCCCGTTTGGACCATTAAACCCTACAGATCCTCATACTGGGACCAGTTTGCTTCTGTCTCTGGTGTGGGCTGGGATCCCGGCCCCCAGCCTTTGTGTTTGTGTCAGGTGGGTGCGGGGCTCCAGAACATTCGTTTCCTGGAGGATCAAGTGCGGAACGCTGAAGAGGAACCAGAGTTTTCCCGGAATAAGGTGGTTTTCTTAACGCCGTAGGATCTGGTGTTTCATCAGAGGAGAGAATCCTGACCCAGAAGCCTTTGCAGTGATGGCGAAGCGCTGAGCTCCGCTGCTGCCAGGACCTTTGAACATCTCTACATCTCTTCCGTGTTTTTACCACATACGCATTTAAAACTAGAAGGTTGGATGTTTATATGTAGATAAAGACCATGAACAAAGTTAAAGAGTTTCACTATTTTATTACTTTTTATAAAGCATCAGTCATGTCTTTGAAGCGGGGGGGTCAGTATCCACTACATGTTACCTTCTTCCAATAAAGCCCTGATAGAAACCGCCCTCAGTTTGGTGATTCAGTAGAAACAGGCAGGAGCCATCAAAGGAGGTCCACACGGCTCCTCGGGGGATAGAGGAGGTCCACGCAGTGAGACGCGGCTCCTCAGAGAATAGAGGAGGTTAGGAGAAAGACTGTCTGCAGATGACGAACCCAAATTTAGTCTAAATCATGAAAAAGTGAAACCTTTCAGAATGTTCCCCCATCAGGTAAACACAGAACCCCTTCAAAGGTTTCATGAACGTCCCTGGTCCAACCTGCCTTCAGGTCTGCAGAGTCCTGCTAATGACTCAATTATTTGGTTCTGGTGTGTGGAAGCAGCAGGAAGGTGTTCCTTCAAGACCTCTGCTGCAGATGGGTCCATCATGGGGAGGATGAACTGATTCATAGAAGATTGAGTGGAAGGAGAAAATGAGGCCTGACAGTTCTTCTCAGAACAGCTGGATACAGATGTTCTAATTTTCTGAGTCATAATCATTAACATGACAGGAAGTTTGAATCTATGAGGCAAAGATATTAAAGTTTTTAATGTTTGAAATTAATTTTACAGCTGATGTTAGGATAAAGGTTGGTTCAGCCCAGGCAGACGGGATCAATCCTTCCAGCAGCTTCAGGATCTTCGTCTTCCCAATGTTTTATCAGTCTTTCAATCTCAGCAAATGACTGTAATCCATCTATTTTAATTCTTAACGGGACGTTAGGTTCATTCAGATAGCTATGAGTCTGTGCTGGGGGAGGGGTCTAGGCATGCAGGATGCCATCTTTGACCTGGGATGATTTTAATAAGTGGATCAAATGTAAACAGAGTGAATCTGATCACTGAGGAGCTCGATTAGAATATAAAGAACGCTTCTGAGGAGGGGGCGGAGCTCTTAGACGCTATTGCAGGTTTAAAGTTCCTGTTTGCTCCTGTTGTTTAGAGCTTCTGGTCCCTGATAGATTTATAAGGGCCTAGATGTAAGGAAGTCCAGAATGTCCTGATAAGTCTGAACATGCAGAAAAATCCTACTGAAAGCCACACAGTGATTAATCGAAGCCCCGCCCCTAAAGAAACGAATAATGAAACCATCTAAAGGTGAAAACATTTATTTATTGCAGCAGTTTCAGTTTTATTTCCATATTCAGACATCCCAGTAAAAAATGCTGGTCCCAGTGATGTGGAGCCTCAGAGTGGGCGGTGCCCCGTCTCCAGCAGCAGCGCCTCCAGAGTCAGCCTGCTCTGGGGGGGGATGTAGGGCTGGTGGAGCCAACAGGACAGGTAGACCAGCTGCAGGTCGGCGGACGCGGTGTGGGCCAGCTCCTGCAGAACCACCTGCTTCAACTTCAGCTCCTGACTGAAGGCGGCCAACAGAACCTGAGCAGAATCCACTGAAACGACAGACAGCCAATCAGCTGGCAGGAAGCTGGATCCGCCAATCAGATGGGCCCGCCTGCGCTGCGCTAATACCTGCTAGCTGAGGGGCTCTTACAGCCGTTTGCTCATTAGACGTTATATATGTAGACGCTTCATTGGACGCCGTCAGCAGCGAGGCCGACGTGCCTAGAGGGCGGCCATCTTGGATAAGACCACAGTTCAGAAAGCTGCTGTATAGGAAGAGGAAACGCCTTAGATCTCATCTGCATATCATAAATATATTATATATGTCACACATTATGAGATTAAAGAACAAATGTTCACATATACAAAAATAATGAGAAAAAAAAAACAGTTTCTAAAAGAGTTTTGGACAAAAAGGCTTTAGTTGGACAACAAATTTACCATTCAATATGATTTGACAAAAAGTCTTGACAATGACAGAAAATAAATAAAAATTAACGTAAAATTAATTTTTAAAAAACAAAATAACTTTACTCTCTTTTGTAAATCACAAAAAAATCCTTTAAAATGCTGAATAATAATCATAATATACTATATAAATATATATTTGTAAAACATGACCCTATAACGTAACACGTTTATCATATTAATATTTGATTGAAAAATATATAACGTATCTCATCCAGTTTAGGTTCAGTTTAAATAGTTTTTAATCTGAATAAATCTGTAATCTAAGGGAAAGGTAATGTTAGTTTGTTTAGTCTTTTAAGGGATTATGACATGGAAGAGATTATTGTAATATTAACTCTGACTCATCTTTCATGTAATTAAAATGAGATCTAAGACGCCTCCTATTCATTCTAACAGCAGTTGTCTGAACTGTGGTCCGATCCAAGATGGCCGCCCTTTGGGCACGTAGGCCAGCATCCAATGAGGTGTCTGCTCCAACTGTCACAACATACCTAATAAAAACTTCCTACCTGAACATCAGGAGAGGAAGAAAACTCCAATCAGCCATTATTAAAACAGAGAATTTAAAAATGCTCATTTGCATAAATGTTGAAAACTGGAGGATTAATTTACGGACAGAAATATCTAAAACCAATCTCTACAAAAACTAGAAATACTACCTATTTAAGATTAAAATCATCATATATATATATATATATATATATATATATATAACATATATTTGACTTTAACAACAAAATATTACTAATCCTCTGCATGTGGATGAAGCAAACAGAAATACAGGCGGACTGACCGAACTCTCTGGTCCTCCAGCTGTGACAGAGAGGCGACGCTCTGCCTTCAGGACCAAACTGAAACTCCTCCAGATCCTGGAGTCCCTTCTGAACGGCCGTCAGGCGCTCCATCTTCTCCACGACGACCACCTGGACAAATAATCACATCAGTGGGGCCCCTGCAGACGTCTTCAGGTTGGAGGTCTGGATGACCAGAGTCAGTATTAATGCTCTGGCAGTTTCCATTAAACTCTAATGATCATCAGTAATGTTCTTCACTGAGGAGCAGCCTTGGCCCACTCTGCGTCAATTTATGGTGCGGTTAGCTTAGCCGTGGACCATTAGACATAGACTCAACTTTATTTATCCCTTGGGATTACTCCTTCAGGGAAATTCGGGTTCCAGTAGTTTATATAGAGTACAAAGAGTTAAAGCAAGATGCTTATGAGATAAAAATAAAACAGATAACATAAAAAGAGTCTATATCCCTCTGATGCATGAATTATGAAAGCCTTGATCAAGATTTTTTTCTCAAGGTTTTTTCTTATTCTTAGGACATGAAAAAAAATGTTTAACTTTTTTTTTTCCAAAAATATTGTTGTTTCATGAAGTTACAGATATGTCCACTGGAGTGGACTATGCGCACATGAGAACTCAATATTAAATATTATGAATTTATTAAAAAAAATAATGATCTAGTATTCTGTTGTAAAAAATGCATACCATTGATTCATTTTTATGCTTTGAAAAATATTTTGACATGTTTTGTTTAATTTTTTACATTATAAAGGCACAATGTTAAGAATCGAATAAGGAAACCAATGACACTCATAGCTTACTGAAGTGACTGAAATTCCTCAGGATCTGCTGCTGCCTTGAATGTCTCCTGAAGTGTACTTAGGAAGGGTCTTACAATGGGGAGCCTATATGTGTTTGCTGGGCGGTAAGGTTTCACTATAGAAACCATAGAATTAAAGAGATATTTACTTTGTAGTAGCTGTCCACTATAGTCCCCACTATGCACCAGAGGGATATAGTACAAAAGAGCATAAGAAAAGCAACTCGTCTGGTTCTCCGAGCCGTCCACAAGCCGACTAGCTGCTGATATTCGTACCACGGTCCATCCAATGGAGCTCCAGCTTCAGCCTGGATCCGAGGCAGAGGCTAACTTCCATCGGTCATGAAGCAGCAGAGCAGCCCAGATCATAACACTACTTCTACCATGTGCAACTGTAGGTTCCTCTGAAGGAGGATGTTAGTTTAGGACCAGCTGGAACAGACGCGTCCAAAAGGTCCCCCCCCCCCCCGAGTCTCTAAAGACTGGAGCCTGATGTGGTTTTCTGTCTGAGATCTTTGGCCTACTTCGTGTTGTCGGATGGGTTGTGTTTCAGCTTTCAGCATCGACTATAAATTCATTTATTTATCTTTATTCCTTCCAGTGACGGCTGCCATAGAAATAAACCGTTACTAGTTTAGCCGTAGTTCATTTTAAATGTGGGTAGAAGCTGTTTAACGCCTTTCTACATTTCTCTCCTCTGCTGCCGCTGTGTGAACACAGGGAGGCCTCCTTCTTCCCAGCTGCTGCCGTATGTCTTCCTTCAGCATCCAGTCGTCCCATATAGCAAACATCAGCAGGTCTCAGCGCCGTGCTGCGCCTGTCACAGCCATGGTGCTCCCTCTGAAAGCAAAGCTCCTTGGAACCGGGATAGACCTTTAAACCGCTAACCGTCCATCTATAAGGTTATTTTACAGGTCAGGTTTGGTCAGATCCTTCCCCACAGGAATGAAATTTACCCAGAGTTTCTTTATCTGACACTGATCTATATTTGATTCGACTTATTTCAGTAAATCTGCAGGGAGGAAATAACTTTTCACAGAGCGTCTTATTTCTTCCATATCAGAGGCGGTTAGAGCTAAAGGAAGCATCACCATCTGGTCCACCACAGCCTGCAGTTTGGAGCATTCTTCCTGGAGGTCTGCTGCTGCGGCTGTGTGCTGCTGCACCACTGGAAGGAACGACTGAGATGTGGAAGCTGAAGGGACGTCATCCGGAGGCCGACGGTCAGTCTGAGATCTGGGGAGGGAAACATTTGATGAGCTCAGTAGGACTGAGAGGACAATCTCTGGGTTAGATCTCCCAACATCTCAGATTTACAGACGATCTGAGGGGGTTTCAAACCTTCAACTCACTTCCAGGAGAACCTAAAACATGTTTTTTTCATGGCGCGAAAAACAGACCAAGAAAATTGATGAGTGTGAAAACATCCAGTATCACCGGCGGGTTTCGGAAGGCTGAGCTGCTGCGGATGAAGAGGACTGAGTGCTCAAGTGAGAGCGAAAAAGAAGAAAACGAAAGCAAGGAAAGCAACCCTGAAGCTGTTCCATTCAGACACCGAGGAAGAGGACTTTGAGGGTTTTAGTGCACAGGAGGAAGAAGAAAGTGATTAATGACTTTTCCTGGCCAGCTGCAATGTTCTGTGCATTGTTCAATTAAAAGTACCAGTATTTGCAGGGTTATTTGCGTGTTACAGACAAATAACGTATATTTAAATGTGTTACAGGTAGTTTGAAAAAAAAAGCATTCATAATATGTACCGTATTTGTTTGTTTTTATCATACGGATTAAATCAAACGTTAAAAAAATGCTCTTTATTTGTAAATACCTCATACAACGTGGCAAACCTGCAGCTTAAAATCTGGTGCGGCTTAGAAAAGCACAAAATAGATTTTCTTTCTAAAATTAGAGCGTGCGGCTTGTAATCAGATGCACTCTATAGTCTGGAATTTACGGTACTTCTACTTGAGGAATATTACCAGGAAGCACCCACATTAAACACCAACAATCCTTTGCTCCATCATTGTCACATGACCATGCAACCACCACGTGACCAGCCCCAAGATGGCCCCAGGTTTGCTCATGGAGCCGATTCCGTGGAAAATGTTGGTCCCTGGTTGAAGCTAAATAGCTGAGGCTGCTTTCCACTCAGGAAGGTTTCTGTCACTAAATGAAAAACAAACAGGTTTGAACCAAAAAGCTCCAGAAACTAATCTAAATTTAGAAGTTTCAGATCATTTATCTTGTTTTGAGATTTTAAATGACGAACTTTTCCCTGTAAAACGCCCTCTGCTGCATCTAAGATGACCTTGGAAAGGGTCTCATTTAGGGTCACATGAGCAGAAAACCGGCGGCTTATTTCTGCTGGAAGGCAGAGAAATCACCTCCTCATGTTGACGATGTTTGTTGCCAGCTGGAATCCACGGCCGTTCAGCTTGTCCCACCTCACCATCAGGTTGTGCCAGTCGGCCGCATTGTCTGCGACCTTTCGAGAACTTCCTGTGACGGCAGAGAACTTGGTGTTGGATGAGGTCATCGGTGCGTCAGCGGGGGTCACCTGGGGACACGTTGGTCACTTTTACTCATTTCCTTCATCTAAATCTGTTCGTTCATAATCAGTGGGTCAGTCCTTCTCATACCTGCTGATGTTCTGAGTGAAACCAGTTGATCAAACCAAATATTAATCCCACACTAATAAATAAGTAATAAAAGTGTCAGATTGTATCAGGTCAACATCAGAATCGGATCGGAAGCTCCACTGGGCTTTACTGACGTTACATGGTGATGGCTGCGTAGACACAGTGAGGACACAGTTCGTAGTACTTCCTCTTGATGATCACCGTATTCTTGGTTGGTCCAGGTGGATGAAGCTCAAGGTCCACCCGTTGGCCCTGGCTTCACACACGCTTGGTTTGGGATTCCTGAGGAACAATGAAAATATAACAGGAAATACATCAATATAAATGTCCTGGAAAAATTTAAATAACAAGATTTAACATTTATTTATCTAAAACAATTATTAAATATCAGACTAAATAGTGTATTTAACAATTAGGTAATTAACAAACTCATTAAATAGTACTTAAAATAAATAATGACATTTCATATTCGAAAATAAAAGTTATAAATCTACTAAACTACTGGTGGACTTTAGCAGAAGCAGATCCACTCCACTGACACTGGTGAACATCCAAGGAACGGACATTAATGTAGAGGACTCTTCTAAGTACCGAGGTGTTCACCTGAATAACAACTGGACTCCCAACACTGAGGCTCTGGATCAGAAAGGTCAGAGCAGACTCTTCCTGCTGAGGAGACTGAGGGGGCGCTCCTAAAGACCTCATATGACTCTGTTGTGGCATCAGCCATCTTCTATGGAGCGGTCTGTTGGAGCCGAGCTTATATGTAGCTGAGAGGAAGTGGCTGGATCAGCTGATCAGGAAGGCCAGCTGTGATTGGATGCCCATCTGGACTCAGTGCCGGAGGTGGGAAACAGACAGATCCTAACTAAATTAAAGGAAAAATCCGCTCATATTCAGAATTCAAACTTCTGAAAGTACTTTAAAAATTAAATTATTACATACTGTTCAATAAATGATCAG
>NW_015150563.1:1327916-1329225 GCF_000732505.1 Cyprinodon variegatus
GATGTGTCTAGTAGTTCCCATTGATTTTGCTTGTAAAGCAGGGAGAAGGCTTACCGCACCATGATGTCACTGCCGGAAGATGGCAGGAGGGAGGGGTTACTATATTTGGGCAGAAATGGCCCCTCAGTGATCACAACGAAAATGATTATTTTATATTCTTTCTGATTAATGCTATATTGTATTAGTGCTGGGTATAAATAATGATCCATTGATTATTCCTTGCTGACCAGACTTCTCCTTTAACATCTCTGGTGCTGAACTGGACAGCTCCTTCAGTGACAGACTGCTGCACCTTAAATGCACCAGGGAGCGTTATCACAGATCCTTCCTCCCAGCAGCTGGAAGACTTTATAACCACCACTGTTCCCAACAACCTCAATAAATTGTTCCATTCATGCTGATTCTGCACAGTTTCTATCTTAGTCAGTTAAATAACCTGCTGCTGTCATTTTGCACATCTCTGATGTTGCTGCTAGTTTCAAATAACCATTAATGTAAAAATGTCCATAGCTGGATATTGGTTATTTATTCTCCAGGTGCACAGTTTTATATTGTTAAAATACTTTACAGGACAGTATTTTATTGTTTATCTTTTAACTCTCCACTATTATGTTATTCTTATACATTTTTCTAAAATCCATATTTGTGCAACCATTTTTTTCTTTTATCTTTTTGCTGCTGTAAATTTTCCAATTGTTAGACAATAAAGAGATTTTCTATTCCATAAAGTCATCATCTCTTCCCTTTATTTGTGTTAATAAGTAGAGTTTTGGGTTTTGGTTATCTATGGGTCAAAGGCTGAAATGTTTGAGGAACAGCAGCTGCTGATTCTGGAAGTTTGTTTTTGTTCCTGGATGGTGCAGCTAACATTAGCATTAGCTACAGCCTGCTGGATGCTGATGTTTGTTCTTCATCTCTCTACAGTTTAAAGGACACATTCTTAAGCATAATGTCTGAAAACGTGATGCTCGGCGTTGATGAGCCGCTTCCAGGCTTTATATTTAAGAGGAAACATTTCAAGGTGGCACCGGATGTTACCTTCTGTCTTCCGGTCCTCTTGCTCTTCACGCAGCGACCCTTCAGTTGTTACACAGACATCCGCCCTCAGGCTGCAGCTAAGAGACACTAAACTGTCAGAGAAACTGGACTTTATGGACATTAGTTTGTTTAGTTTGTTCTTCTTCTACTACTTCCGGTGGTAGGTGGTGGGCGCCCCCTGCTGATCAGTAATCACAAACATTCTTCTTCTAATGTATTTTACTGGTGGATGGTAACCAACTTAAAGGAGAAGTTCACTTTTTAACACTTT
>NW_015150563.1:1329711-1330852 GCF_000732505.1 Cyprinodon variegatus
ACCTGAGCAATCCCTCCTGTTATTAAAACCTGGACGCTCCCCTGTAGGATGACGTAGGCTGTCCTTAATGACGCAAGCAGGAAGCTGCCAGGAGACCTGCTGCCATCTTTATCCCTCAGGACGGAGTGAAACCGCCTCCGGTTCCTGTCCGCTCAGAGTTTGAGGCTGTTTTTGTTTATTATTATTATTAAATGAGCTGATGATGACGTCAGCGCTCGTGCTTCCTAACGAGCTGTGGTTGAAGGTGTTCAGCTTCCTGTCCTGGAAGGACAAGCTCAGTATGCGCTCTACCTGCTCACATTTCCGGCAGCTGATGGACGAGTCCCGGCCTCTGTGGCGGGGCTTCAGCGTGGCGCTGCGGGATCTCTCCCGCTACAACAGCTCCTTCTGGCGGAGCCTTGCTCAGAGGCAGCTGGGCAGCGTGGCGCTGCGGGGGGGAAAGAAGAGGGACCTGAAGCTGCTCTCCGTCTGGCTCCCTCTGCTCCGGGCTCTCCGGTTGGACAGCTGGAGGGGGAAAGACTTCCAGGTCCAGGAGCTGAAGCGGTTCCGCCACCTGCAGCGTCTGACCCTGAGCGCAGGCTGCACGCCGCTCATCAACCTGGACTTCCTCCTGGTTCTGAAGCAGCAGCTGACCCACCTGAGCCTGTGCAGCGTGCAGCTCCGCTGCCCCGCCCCCCAGCTGCTGGCCTGCATCTCCCAGCTGAGCGGCCTGAGGGCTCTGGTGCTGCACCATGATGGCAGCCTGCTGATGCCCTCCCTCAGAGGACTCCTCTCCAACCTGCCGCACCTCACCTCTCTGTCCTGGACCATGATCAACCACAAGAGGCTGAACCACGACTTCTTCCATCCTGCAGGTGCTGGTACAGAAAGATTCCCCCAACACATCTGGATCTGTCTAACCTATATCTATACATTGTTAACAGTTATTTAAACAATTCATGTTAATGCATTCATGCTTACCTTTTCTTGGCAACACCCTGTCCACCTCTAATTCAGTGGACACTAACTGGACATGGTATACAGGCTGCAGTATTACTTTCAGAAAAATTGTGGCGATGTGTTTCCTGGACAGGTTGACAGTTGCCTTTTGTATCTATGCTTCTTTTTCTATGTCTGCTTCTGTCTCCTTGAACCCCAGTCG
>NW_015150563.1:1332749-1346235 GCF_000732505.1 Cyprinodon variegatus
AAGAAAAACTCTCAAATATCAGAGGAAGAAACTTTAGATGGAGAAGAGAATAGATTTAAAAGAAAGCAGAAGTTCTGATTACGAGGATTAAAAGTTTTCAATGCAGGGAGAATAAATCCCCCATAAGCAGGAAATCAGAACAGATTCATTCATGTTTCTTTTTTTTTCCATCATGTTTATTTTATTTTTCAAATTGAAGCAATGGAAAATAACAACAAACAAATGTTTTTTTTTCCTTAATCATTTAATTAAATAAAAAAAATTACAAATATCAGCTTTTATTATTATTTTTTTTAAATTTCTTAGTTATCTACTAAAACTAACACTAACACATTAAAATGGCTAAAAAGCTTTTAAATTTTGTTTTTTTTCCCCTTTTGGACTCCCATAGATCTCACCTTTATAAATGATGTTATAAAAACATTAGTCTGCTGGACACAACCAAACAATTATAACTAGTTATCTCAGAGCCCAAAATTAAATCAGAAAAAAAAAGAATTAATTTGTATGTTTTTTTTCATATTTGATTAACGAGAAATGATCAATCAAAAGAGGAACTGTTTTCCCATAATATTTATGGAAACCATTCAGGAGAAAACGGTTGCTTGACGTATTTCCATGCTTGGTTTCACTGTAAGAACTGAAGAGCCTCTACTCCTCTTCCTCATGTGGTGCGGCTCCCTTCTCTCTGCCACCAGGCGGCCATCCCCTGGAGGTGTACGCAGACTTCCTCCCATCCTCCCTCCTCAGCCTGACTCTCTGTGTGGACCTTCAGCCTGAAGATCTCCATGTGGTTTCCCTCCGAGCTCCGAACCTGCAACACCTGCACCTGGAACCATGGAGCTCCTCCTCCAACCTGGTCAGGCTGCTCCCACAGCTTTTTCCTCATCTGAGGACTCTGGCCATCAGGTGAGATGCTCAAACACCAGCATTTCATCCAACCTTTAAAGGGAGTGGAGGCCTAGTGGTTAGAGCATAGAGCTTGGAATCCTGAGGTTCTGAGACCCACTCTCACAGACTGCCACTCTGGGTCTCTGAGTCAGACCCTTAACCCCACACTGCTCCAAGGGCACCGCACAGTGGCAGCCCACTGCTCCCCAAGGGGATGAGTTAAATGCAGAGTTAAATGTGACAAAAAGACAAACTTGGTGAAAGGTTTCCTTGGTAACCTGTGGTTTCTCACCTCAGACATCATCACGTGTCGGATGAAGACTTCCTGGGTCTCCACCAGCTTCAGCATCTAACCACCCTGGAGGTTCTGGATTCGTTTTACAGGCCCGACCCAAAGGATCCGAGCTGGGTCGTTAACCAGCCGAGTCCTCGTCTGCTGCAGCTCATCTCTGTCCTGCAGCAACGGACCAATAACCGAGTCCGAGTCACGACCAGCTCCAACAGAGACCTTCTGTCCTGCGGCTGTATCTGACTTTGGATCAGAGCCGTCAGAAGATGACGTCCTCTTTCACCTCCCTCACCACTTCATTTTGGTTCTGTTTGGTTTTTAAGGCGGACCTGCAGCTTTATCCTGCTGTCTAACCCCAGCCTGCTGGGCTAAAGCTCATAGACTGCAGCTGGTGAAAGGTCAGACGGTTCTGTGTGCTGCTCTGGCTCTGCAGGGGGGTTTGGTCTTGGACTCTCCCAGGATCCCAAATTTGACCCAAAACCTCCATCTTTGGATTCAAAGTAGTGCTAAAGAGGAGGAGGAGGAAAATGCACAGTGAGGAAAAGCTTGACTGGCTGTCTTTTCTCCATGGGGGCAGCTTGGTTAGCATTTTACAGCATTAGCATTTTCTCTGATTGTCCTTCAGGAGGAAATCTGAAACCAATCCGTTCCAGTATTAATCCAGATGGCTTTAAATTAATCTCATTAAATCTGCAAACATTTACCTCATTATGAAGGAAAACATATTTTAGATTACTGCTAATTTCTTACATAGTAAACTAAGAGGGGTCACAGCCTTTACCAGGAAGCTCCTCCCCATCATCCTTACAGTGAAGCACGATGCTGGCAGCATCAGGCTACGGGATGTGCCACGCTCTGGATGCTCTACCCAGCTCTGATGGGATCAGAATGGTTCTGTTTACAGAACCAGACTGAACTGATGCTGCTCATCTGTGGCCAGTATAACCAGCAAACCTGGAGACTTCCCAGTTGGACTCAAACCAAAGCTTTCCGGTTTCTGCTAGTGCCTTAAATTTGGGGTTAATTAAGTTTTGCTGTTTTTTTGCACATGATTATCTTTGTAATGAAGAACCTTTATATGGATGTGGTTTATATTGGAGATCAGTCTCTAGTTTTCTAATTTTGTTTTTAAAAAGTGGGATTTGTGTTTGGTGATGTTTATATTTTATATATTTATGTTTTTCTGCTGAAAGCCTCTTTCCAAGGGTCGGTTTCACCAAGCAGGTTTTAACGAAATCAGATTCAATTCCGCAAGTTTATATCGATGCTGACCAGTAATATTAGGAATATGGAAATCTGAAATTAATTTATAGACATCTTGAATGTTTATTGTAGATGTGGAGAATGCCATTTTGTCTCTTTCGGATCTCAGGAAACATATTTAGTGAAACTAGAACATATCAAAACTGCAATAATATTACAGGATTATTTCTTGAATGTTAGTAGATCAATCAGGGGGGGATTACCATTAGGCAATACTAGGCAGGTGCCTAGGGCCCCAAGTTCCTGAGGGCCCCATAAAACTCTGTCTACATGTATGGTTAATAAAACTATTCCTTATTTGTGCACATTGTGTGTTTTATAAAAAAATCCTTTGGCTAAAATACCATCAGAACGCTTATAATATTAAGTGTCTCTCAACCCCCCCCCTTCAGTGTCCACCATATTGGATCATCCATTTGCTGCACATGTTCAGAAAGGTCCAAACAGACAGCAGCAAACCATTTGAAAACAAACGATGCAAAGAGCAGTGTTGCCAACTTAGCGCTTTAGTCGCTATATTTAGTGACTTTTCAGACCCCTCTAGCACTTTGATTTCAAAAAAGCTCCTAGCGCCAAATCTAGCGACTTTTTTCTGCTACTGGAGACTTTGGAGACAACATCTAAAAGCAGCAGCTCTGCTCTCCAGAGCAAGTAGATTGGTAACCCCGCCTCCTGCTCTCCTCTATATAATGGGTCTGTTTTATATGTTGTCTTCTCCATTCAGAGGGCCCCCTGCCTGTCTTTGCCTAGGGTGACAAATTTCCTAAGTCCACCCCTGAGATCAATGTATCTGTTTAGGTGAAATCTTTTTTCAGCAGGTTAAAAAAAGGTAGACTTAACAGGTTCAAATATATAGAACCTGTGGATTGTCTCATGGGTTTCTCCTCATATTGATTCTGTCTTATTTTGCACAGTTAAGTGGCTGCTTGCCGAAAAAATGTCCGTTATTAGAGGCTATCAGGCCCATAGAAAGGCATTAGATTGTGGCAGTTTGCTCATTAAGTTGAGTGAATCCTAACCTTAAATTCCTTTTCCCCTGCGGAATTAATAAATCTGTGTAATCTGAAAATAATTTCAGCAGTTCATGTACTGTAAATATAACTAAATAAAAAGATCTGCATCTCCCTCATATTAAACAAACCAAAAACCAGTAATCCATCCTGTTACCGAGTTGTAGAATCCTCTCCCTATTAATATTTAACTCTCTGTGAAAAAGTGCCGATCATTGTTTAATAGGATCCTCAAACGGACATGAAATATTTGTTTTTAAGACCTAATGTGTCTAACCTAGTGAATAATATATTTATACATATATTATGCACAGAACTATGACAAAAATCTGAAAATCAGTTAATAAAACTGTGTGATTGGCTGTAAGGAGAGCGGAGTTTACTGATGGAAACCTGCTGCTGACCAGGTTAGCTCTGGGAGGATGTTACTATGGCAACAGCTACAGAGGATAAGGAAACCAAGTTTCCTCGATTTCAGGTTTAGAAAACGAGGTTTGTTTGGTCATCCTGAAACTTTAGCAGAGATGGGATCTCAGGCTCATTCTGATCTGCTCCATGAGATCGATCCAGACTATTTTCCCATTTTGGGAATTTATTTGAAGGAAGTCAACTTGATCATCTTGTTTTATTTAGGAAATAATCACTTAGGAACATTCTAATTCAAATTAGTGTCCCGAAAAATATTTGAATGTTCTTCAGTAAACAGCTCTGCTGCATTTTATTTGGCTCAAACTGACTATTTTGTTGCAACCTTTATACCATTTAATTAAAATTAAAGAGACTGGTTTAACTAAAACAATACGATAACGATCAGATGATTTTGCCTTTATTTCCCAACCAGGGAGGAACTTTGTGTTCTTGTGATGACGTGTGGTTCTAATCATAAATCTAGCAGCTAGAAGTCATTTTAATCTAATCCAGATTCAGACCTTTTTCCCTCTTTCCAGGCTAAAACTGCTCCAATCTTCCTTCAGACAGAAAATAGTTACTGAATTGAGGTTTAAAAATGGCACCTTCCAAATGCCACATTTGAGTCTGAAGAGGAAACGTCTCTGGAGGCATTTTGATTGTAAATTTTACAAAAACATTTTAAACTGTTCTACTGTAGGAATCGACAAAAAGCAAAGATTCAAAGGGCTTCACTGTCACTAGATTCAGACCATGAGCAGCTGAGGACGGCCTGTTGGACTCAGACCGACACTGGCAGGAAATATCTAGAGTTGTAGATGGTCAGTCAGTAAGGAGGCCATCGCGACAGAAAATAGACCTCAGTGTGCACAAAAAAAACAAAACTGAATTATCCTGTTGCAAAGGATTTGAGGCAGAGCAGTTTTCTGCAGCTTTCAGCTGCTTTGTTTTTTTCTATATCAAGTTTAACTTTGATCTCCATCTTTTTGCAGATTTAAGCAGAAAACTTGGATATTTAAAGGTTTTTAAGTATTCAGTAAAGCACTAAAAGGTCCAGAGGGACAAACAGACATCAGGTTCTGCAGAACCAGGTGGGTCAGACAGAAGAAAAATACAGAACACATTTTTTATTTCAAAATAAAAAAGTAAAATATTTACAGATTGAAATAAACTGATCAGTTTTATACACAAAGATGTTCTTTCATCTTCCTCGATAAGCCCCGCCCCCCTGCTCATGGCCAGGGCTTCTGACCTCCAGGTATCTGGTCTGAGGGGACGGAGGCAGCAGTGTGAACCCAGAGACGGCTGCTCCACCAAAGGCGGTGATGGGACTTCCTGTTTCCTACCGGTTAGAAACAGGCTGTGTGGTCAAATGTTGAAGCCGGCGGTCCGTCCTGGACATAAGTTTCAGTCCGTTAGCACCGTGTGCTGACGCTCAGTGGATGAGGCGGGGGTCACTCTGACTGGTCGCCCTCCTTCTGTTTCTTTTTCTTCTTCTTGGGCTTTTCAACCACCTGGAAGACAAAGCTCACAATCAACCATCTGCAGCGTTTCCAGGAGGGAGAAGTGATGCGACGTGGGACTGACCGGCGTGTCCGGCTCCTCCTCCGTTTTTTCCGCCTCCTCCAGTTTGGCTTTCTTCTCCTTTTTTTTCTTCTTCTTCTCCTTCTTGATGTCGTCTGCAGACGGCGTGCTGGGCTGGGCCGTTTCTCCGTCGCTCTCCGCTGCCTCCCTCTTCCTCTGAAGATCAAAGGGACAAACGGTCAATGATCCAAACATGGTCGCTATTTTACCAGGCATTAAATCAGCTCATGCAGAAATTCCCAGTTAATCCTCTTAATATCCACCATGTCTTAAATAATCCTCACCTTTTTGCATAAACATATGAAAAAGCAAATAATTTAGGAACTTTAAGCCCAAATTAAACGCATGACACATCATTTGAAAGCTAATTTGTTTCTAAAAATATAAATGAAAATAGTGCGACTAAAACACAGCCTAAACTGCATCAGTTCAAACATGACTCAGTTTTTTTTTTATATAGCAGTAAGAAGGATGTTTGACAGGCATGTTGTTGTTTTACAATTATTCTGCATCATGTCAACAACTGCAGAACATTCCAGACTTCTAGGTGTAACGGTCCTAGAGATAAGGGACGTACTTCCGGAGTCAGCGTCTCCAAAATATGACAAATTATTCCAAATTGTGCTTATTGCTTTTTTTAACAATTTAACCAGTATTATATTAAAGCTTACTGATGGCTGGACATGCGTTAAGTTAAACAAACTTTCTCGATTAAAATTTTCTCTGATCAGGAGAATGGAATCAAAAACGATGTTCCTGAAAAGAGGAGCATTACCTTCGCTGAAGCGTCGCCTGAGGCTGCGGCTCCTGAAACGCTGCAAAGAGAAAAACATTTAGGTTAGACGTGTTTAGAGACGGTCAGAGCCGTCTATAGCACCATCTGTTCTCTGCTGGGCTGAACCCTCAGCTGATCGCTGAGCGCAGACGCCCAGCAGAGCGTTGCTTTAGCAGAGTGACTCCCTGAAAGAGCACGTCAGCTCAGACTGGGATAACTCTCTGCAGAGAAGCGGGGCTCGCCACGCCTACCTGTAGTCCACGTACTGCTCCTTCCAGTCCTGTGGCGTGCTGCCGTTGGGTTTCCCATGCTTGTCCAGGAGCCCCTTCTGGATCATCATCTTCTTCTGGCTCGCCTAATTCAAAGAAAACGTAATCCATCAGACCACAGCACAAACAGACTGAAAACAGAACCTGGAGCTCCAGCCGTACCTTGGGACCCAGGCCCCACTTGCGAGGATACGTGTCCCTCTCCATGATGACCCTCTTGATCTTTGCAACGACGCCGTGATCGCATGTAGAAATGACAGCGGTCGTCATCAGAGCTACGGCTGTGAGAAAAGAGGAGGAGCTTCAGTCTGATTGGCCGATCTGTCGGTCAGGTTAGACGTTCTGATGAACGCCATCAGGTAAGGGTGATAGATAGCAGGTCATCACTGCTCGAAAGCTGCTGCATCTATTCAACTCATCATGTGGCCTCCACTCCTCGGCCCGCTGGGACCAACCCTCACCTGTGCAGATGGCCTCGCCCTTGGTCGTTATGACGACGATGTCCTGGTTGACCTCAATGCCGTCTTCGTAGCGGAGGACCCCAGGAAGCATGATCTTTGCGCCGTAGCAGATGGCGTTCACCTGCAGACGGATGAAAAGGTTAGAACCCCTGAGGCAGCAGCAGAGAGACGCGCTCATCCACCGTCCTGAGGAAGACTCACCGCGCTGTCCTTCATCACCAGCCGCTTGTACGACACCAGCAGCTTTTCTAGGGGGAAGATGACTCTCCTCAGATACGTCTCATCTTTATTGTGATCAAACTGCCACTGGGCATCTAGAACATCGTGCATTGTCACCATGTTGTCCTGAAAGCACAGACGGGTCGTTTGTTAGCAGCACTGAGGCTCAAAGGTCAGGATACTCTGACCATCGCGTCTCCGCTGCTTTCTGCTCTTCCAAAGTCTAATTAACAACTCGGCACTGAACAGCAGAGCTGGACTCAACGCTTTGGACCTGGAAACAGGAAGTCCTTCTCACCTTCTCTCCCAGGACTCCGGAGCGAACCCGGCGGAGCTCCTGCATCTGACCTCCCACACCTAGCAGCAGCCCCAGGTGGACACACAGGGTCCGGATGTAGGTCCCAGCCTCACAGCTGACCCAGAAGATGCCTGTAAATAAATAAAATGAGGATGGAGTCTGAGCCACTGCAGCCGACCCTGGTTCTAACTGGAAAGGGACTGATTGGACCTCAGGCAGAACTAGTTCTGTTCCAAGACCAAAAAGGTTCACATTAAAAACTTTGGATCAGCGTCACCCCCCCTCTATGTCTGCCATTAATCAAAATGTAACCCTTGATAGCAACGAGACTGAACAGGAGCACCCTCTAGTGGACAATGACCAAAGTAGTAATGAAATTATCTTTAAGAGGATTTTCTTTTAGGGCCAGGCTAGAGGCTTTATTGACATACAAGAATAAATTCATAACATTGAGAATAATACTCTAAAGTAGAAACATGATGACTTTCAGCTTTATTTTACAACATTATCATCATGTTATGACCTTATTGTTGTATAAACACAAACAATCAAGCCGGACTCTGATACTCCTATATTTAAATAAATCTGATGAAAAAAATTGAATCAAATAAGTTGATTTGGACGAAACTAGATTGATGAAAACTTATTGGTCCCTTCCCTGAACTACAGACGACATCAGATAAATCTTCCTTTTTTACAGCTGATAAATGGATAAGGTTCAGGGTGGATGGGGAGTAAAAACGGCTCCAATCTCAGCCTGACAGAGCTGCTGATGAGAACCTTCTCTAAATGCAGAAAGACGAAGTGGTTCCTCACCAAGCCTCCTCTCTGGATCATATTCTATCAGCTTGCTCTCATAGATGGTCCGGACCCTCAGCTGGCGTTTGACGGCAGCGATCAGCGGCGGCCGCTGGAACAGCGCTCCGGTCAGCGTCTCCATGGCCTGCAGACATCAGGAGAACATCAGATGTTTCACCGCTGTGGGGCTGAAATCGGCAGCAGATTGTAGCACCCAGAGGAACCTACCCGGGCCAGAGTGTGCTCATTCTCGATGGCGTTGTGCAGCCGAACGATTCCCACGTACTCTTTACCTGCAACCCAGAGCAGAGAAGGCGTGACTCTTCGTGCTGTTCCCATCCCTGTCTGAACACAAGCTTACAGATGGGGCATTTCTGGCGCCCGCCACCAGTCAGGAGAACCCACCAGCGCTCTGCTGGGACTTGACCAGCCGTGTGGCGCGGTCTATGCAGACGATCAGACAGCCGGTGACCTTGGGGTCCAACGTTCCACTGTGACCCGTCTTCTCCACCCGTAGAATCCTTCGGATCCACGCCACCACCTCATGAGACGACGGGTTGGCCGGTTTGTCCAGGTTAATGAAGCCGGACCTGACGGGACCAGAAACCAGCCGATCAGAACCACTCGTGACCCGGCACAGGCGGCGAGTCGGCACCAACTTACTTGACGTAGTCGGTGATGTTCCTCTTCAGGGGGTTGCTCCCGCATGGTATCGGTGTGTAATGGGCCGTTCGAATGTTCAACTTATGGAAGTTCTGCAGGAAACAGATCAGACGTTTTAACCATATTTGGAGCAGACAGGAAACGGCTGCCAAACATTAACCAACCCCAACCTGTGAAACTGAACCTTTCTGCTTTCTATCCGATTCTAATTGATTAAATGAGCCGTCTGATCTCCTGATCTGCAGCTGACCGGAGCAGAACCGTCTACAGCTGCCCCCCACTGGAGGCCCTGATCTGACCCTGCAACCGATTCAATGTGATCAGAGCAGAAAGTCGTCTTGGCCACAGCCTGGTTGAGTCACACCCCCCGTGGGGCTTCTGGCGGTCCTCTGGCAGAACGCCATGATACCTCCAGCACCCCGGTGGAGAGGCCCCGCCCCCAGAACGGAAGCAGAGGCAAGGACTGCAACAGGACAGCAGCACTCAGCGAATGGATAAACTGCTTCATCATTTCACATCATCCTGCAGGTTCCTCCCCCCCACTCTGTGGCCTCTGACCTTTAACAGCAGGGGCCACTGTGACGTCTCTAGAGAAGCAGCCGTCGACTCTGGCTTGATGAAGAAGTCTCCGCTCTGTTGGATCTCCTGAGAAGCAGAAGCAAACGCTTAAACATCCAGAGAAGAAAGTCGGCACATCGTAAAGCTTCAGGTCAAGTTTCCACAAACCCCAACTACTCCTTCGCTGATTCTCTTCGACTTCTTCTTCTTCTTTACGGATGCTGAAACCACAGAAGGAAAACATGGTTGGATCAAAGTAACTAACATTAGCTCCATGTAGAAATAGCGGCTGCAGACTGATCTGCAAAACTTGGGAGCTGAAGATCAGAAGCTGTTTGCCTCCTTGGTTTCTACATATTTGCTTGTGGTTCAGGTTAAACGGTTCATCTGTTTCCATAAACTGGGTTTCCAGGGTTTATACAGGAATGAATAACTCAAATTTAATGCTTTTTAATGCTCTTAGAAATTTTAATGCCGCCGTCAGGCTGCATCCTCGTTTTCCAACCACTTTTGTTCAAATTTGCTCTCTCTTTCTCAGACTCAAGCTTCTATTCTGAACATTCAGCTTTGCGATCAACCGGAAACAGTTCCACGCAAATATACCGTGATATAATATGTCTGAGGAAATTGTTTTTTTAAAAACATTTTTAATAAAGCATTTTAAATGCCACAATAAACACGTTTAATAAATTTTAATGCCAATTAAGGCCATAATTTAAAATGACCCGCTGAAACCCTGGGTTTCCTCTGGTTAAGGAGCAAATCTGGGAGCTAAGGTCAGAGCCTCTGAAATAAACTTTTTGGTTGTGTTTGCAATTCCAGTTCCTGAGGGTTGGCATCCTGCAGCTTTTAGATTCACTCTTGGTCCGACACACCTGATGCATATGGCTGCTACCTCCTCAGTATTCATCCAGATTCTTCCATCAAATTCAGGCATCCCCAAGGCGGTCCTGGAGGGCCGCTGTCCTGCAGGTTTTAGAGGTTTCTGAGCTTCAGCACATCTGATTCTGATTAATGTAGTTCAGCAGAAGCCTGATAATCAGCTAACAATGGAAATCAGCTGTGCTGAAGCAAAGAAACATCTAAAACCTGCAGCCATAGAGGATAGACTTTGGGGATTCCTGATCTGGACACTCTGTAGGCTTAGCTGCAGAGTAGGTGAGGAGGGGCCACACATTCTTCTTCGTGCGTTCCAACTGAAGGACCACGTGCTGAAAACAGCACGTGTTGCCCCGCGCAGCAGCTAGCTCTGCAGCTAGCAGGCCACTGAGGTTTAAAATCCGCCAAATAAAGAGAAGCTAAACGTCGATTACAGACAGACTGGCTGATCCACCGGCATAGAATAGAATAAAATAGATTAGACACAGATCGGTTCAACTATGTCTATATTAAAGCTGTTCTACAGTGATGCGGGTTAAAATCAGAACAAACTTTTCAGCCATGACAGCGCTTCATTTTTAGTTTTCCTGTAATAATCATCATTTCACTGGTTGATTTGGTGAGTGGGATCCGCTGGATCACAGGTCCGATTCTCACCACGTGTTTCCCCACTCCACGCAGACATAGTTCACGCGCCTGGTGCTCCACCATTAAAAAATAAAAGTTTAACCTAAGTCACTCACCTAAATGCGTACAGTTTGGATCTAAGCATGTTTTTTTGCAGAATAGCTTTAAAATAACTATTAATCTGAGCTACACTTTAGACTAAATTACCAAAGTAGCTTAATGGCTGCGATAAAATAACCCAGATTATATATTTAGATCATTTTCTAGAGAGAAATTCCTCCAAATGACGAGAGGAAGTTTAAAGTTTATCATTATTTGATCAGAAATTACTAAAATGTGACCCGCGTGCCGCACACTCACCTTCTGTGTCCGCCATCTTCTCCGAAAAGACTGAACCTTCACCGGAAGACGAGATGAGGAGGACTTCTTCTTCTTCTTCTGTTAGCTTCAATGTGGGCCACAATGTGCGCACTGCTGCCCCCCTCAGGTGGAGTGTCTCCCCTGTTCTCCAACCTGCAGGTGTGTTTCACTGAATCAGGAACCTTCATTATTTCAGTAAGCTGAATTTATAGACCTAGATCACACAGAGCAGGATTTATCTCAGGCAGTTATGGTTGATTATCTAGAATAAGGAGAATTTGTTGAAAACCAAAATGCAAATTAAAATTTTTCAAAAAAGTTATAAAACAATCCACTGGACTTTGTTTCCAAGTTTGAAGATGTTTCTCTTCTCTGTAATTCAATTCAAAATGTCAGAAATAGCGTTGAGTTACAGGCCTTATAGAGTGGACCAACAAACAAAAACAAAAAGCCTGGAACTCAACGCTATTTCTGACATTTTGAATTGAATTACAGAGAAGAGAAAAATCTTCAAACTTGGAAACAAAGTCCAGAGGATTGTTTTATAACTTTTTTTGGAACCAGTGAGACTGAGAATCTTCACCGGCACAATTAAAATTTTACATGAAACCATGTCAAATAGATTTTAGTACAGAAATAGAAAGAGAATATTAATCTATTTTTGAAAATACTAGAAGAAACTATCCATCCATCCATCCATCCATCCATCCATCCATCCATCCATCCATCCATCCATCCATCCATCCATCCATCCATCCATCCNCATCCATCCATCCATCCATCCATCCATCCATCCATCCATCCATCCATCCATCCATCCATCCATCCATCCATCCATCCATCCATCCATCCATCCATTTTCCTCCGCTTATCCAGGGTCGGGTCGCGGGGGCAGCAGCTTAAGAAGGGAGGCCCAGACTTCCCTCTCCCCAGCCCCTTCTAGCCCCTCAGGAGGAACCCCAAGGCGTTCCCAGGCCAGTCTCTCCAGCGTGTCCTGGGTCTTCCCCGGGGCCTCCTCCCGGTGGGATGTGCCCGGAACATCTCACCAAGGAGGCGTCCATGAGGCATCCTAACCAGATGCCCGAGCTACCTCAACTGGCTCCTCTCGACGTGGAGGAGCAGCGGCTCTACTCCGAGTATCTCCCTCTCAAATTAAGAGTGAATACAGTTGATTAAAGAAATGTATGCTTATTTCTATATCGTTCTAGAAGTGCTCCACATAGGGGTCTGTGGTCTGATGGCCTGAGCATGTTAAAGCTCTGTTAGCACCCTTTCCTAATGCAACTCAGCAGCCTGGGGTTTCTGAAAGCCTGGCTGGTGTTTCCAACACATTTATCTGGATATTTTCATACAGATCCAAGACTTTCTAGCTTCCCTTGAGCTTGTTGAGGGACGTTTTTTTTTAATATACAGCTGTAGTGCTTAGCTCCGACAGCAGCAGCTGATGGAGAGTGTACAAATGTTGTTTTCATACATTAAGTTTTAAGTGAGGAAGTACACCTCTAAACTTTATCTATGTGTGGTCAGTTTATCAAGAAATGGCCACTCTTAATCCATTAAGCCCTGAGGGTCTCAGGAGCAAATCCCGCCTGAAATGACATCTTTGAATTAAAGCAAGTTCAGCTCCCAAACTATAAATTGGAAATACAATTGTTTGTATTTGAATGAGAGAAAAGCATTGGGGTGAGCCAGTCGACCCCAGCAGGGCAGCAACCTGTGCAGCTAGGCGTTCGTACGAAACCCAACACTCGCCGCCACTCGCCATTTATGCCAAACTTCAAAGGAAAATCTTTCACCCAATCAGGAAAAGTGATCGCTCCCTCTAACGCCTGGAGCGCATGAATACAGAAACAAAAATATGGAACGGGCACCCCCCGAACCAACCCAGGGCTCATGGACAGCCGAAAACCGACAACAAATTACATCATGGTCAGCATGGTCAGAGCATGGCACCAAGAGCTTGTGAGTACAAAAAGCAAATTATATCATGCTCTCAACAGAAACTTACAAAACTCGTATGATTGCCAAAGAACATAAAATATAAAACCCATATTTATTTTATTTAACCTTTATTTAACCAGGAAGTCCCTTGAGATTGAAATCTCTTTTTCGAGAGAGACCTGGCCAAGACGGC
>NW_015150563.1:1346667-1349850 GCF_000732505.1 Cyprinodon variegatus
AGGTGGAGAGTACTAGAAGCAGCATGCATGTTGACAACATCACCATAGTCCAAAACACTTTAAAAAATAGCCTGCACAAGTGTCTGGCTGACATGTTAAAACAAGTTTTATTTCTAAAATAAACCCCCAGCCGTAGTTTCAGCTTTTTTACAAATATATTAGAGATGTTTAGTCATACTGCAAAAAAATGAAATATAAACAAACCATTTTTTTCTTAAAATAAGTGCATTTGTTCCTCAATTGACGTGGTAAGTGAGACACTTAAATAAGGGTTAATACCCTAAATATAAGAATTTATTTACTTATTTCCAGATGGTTTTTGCAGTTGGGTCGGATTTTCACATCCTATGTGACAAAGGGCATCTTCCAGAAGAAGGATCTTCCATGTTTGTCTAATCTAAATCCATCTGAAAACATTTAGACATGGACAGCGGGTAAAGTTAGCAAAAATGGTCATTAGTGCCAAACTGTGGAAGAAGCCATCAGCACTTATCTTCTAACCGGGCTGGTTATCGTATCCTTCTTCGCTATGACTTCAAAATTACAACCTGGTATTGTTCCACTTTGGGAATATTTGGCTTTTTTCCTTCTTAAGCTTCAGTTAGAAGTTTAATTGCAAATGAAAAGAAAGAGTTCCTGTATTTTAATAATGACACCATCCCCTCCAGATGGTTCTTGTTCTGATGACAGGATACGAGCAGGACTGAAATGAAATGTTTACCCAGAAGCCTTTGGTGTCCAAACTTTGGTGTAGACGTCAGCGTTTATCAGGTTATTTTTTTCATATATGCCTGCTGAGCTTCTCCTGCCATTGTGTCTCTCCACAGTCTGACTTCCTCCTCTCACAATCTGGAAAACTGACAGAGATCTGGTTTAATTTTATGAACTGAAAAACACCAAACTTTGTGTTCCAGAAGATGGAGAGTTGCAGGGAAAACATCTGCAGACGGTATCAGGCCTGAGAGCAAAGCCCCGAGAGCAGAGCAAAAAACTGAAATCTAAATAACAAATTTTTTCTTAAAAATAAGTGCATTTGTTCTTGAATTGAGGATGGAAGTTAAACACTTTGCCACTCTGCAAAAATGATCTAAAACTGAGCAATAATTTCTCAAAATAAGAGTATCTAACCTTAATATGAGTAGTTAAATAAGATGATCTGCCAATGGAATGAGTATTTTTAGCCTTAAAATAAGACGATTAGATATTATGCGCTTTAAATAAGAGACTGCGGTTGTTTTTTCTTATTTTAAATATAAATTGTCTTATTCCATTGGCAAAGTGTCGACCTTATCTGTTCAATTCAAGAAAAAATATACTTATTTTAAGACAAATTGACTTATTTAGATTTCTATTTTTTGCAGTGCAATAGAACCAGACAACATTACATTTGAAATAAGAAAAAACAATTGCATTGTCTTATTTCAAGTGCATATTATCTAAATATCTTATTTTAAGTGTAAAAATTCTCATTCCATTGGCAAAAAATATCTCATTTACCAAATCAAATTAAGGGCAAATACACTTAATTTGAGAGATTTTTTACTTATTTCTAGATTTTTTTTTGCAGAGCGAGGTTATTTCTCTGTAGTTTATATCAATATATGTTGCAGCTGTCAGGTCAGCAGCAATCCTCCAGCTTCCTCTCCCTTGTGCTTTGTGTGGGCGGCAGTGAGACACGGTAACTATGGTTACAGAAATAGTGAGGCTGGGGATTGGAAAATTTCTAAGCTGATTTTCAAAAAAAAAAAAAAAAACTAAAAACTTTTTGATAAAAACACAATCAGCAGTGAGGACCTGTTCTTCTAAAATTAAATCACCTTCAACCTATTTGTGCTTGAATTACAGCCACATCCAATGACAGGGAACATCTGAATGGCAAATGTAGATTTAAATAATTTCTGGAATATGATTTTTAACTTGTTAGGAAGGAGCTGAGGATCCTCTGGTTTTGTGGAGCAGACAGGTGGCTGGAGGTGTTCTGCATTCCTGACTGCAGAGGGAGATCTTAGGGGACGTCCTGCCTGGAGCACAGGCTCTCCTCTACATTTATGCAGCAGCACTGCTTTTCTTTAAATATATTTTCATTCGGTGCAGACTGGAGCCTAAAATGACACCTGAAGTTACAGCAGGAGGTGGATTTATACAGGAAATCAATGGGTTCTAAACACAGCTTACCCTCCAGCAAGTTAGGGAATGCTGTTGGATTATATACACATATAAGGCGGATTTACTGTAACTGAGTGTGTTTTATTTCTGTCTAGGATATAAAGATCCACCCTGTTATCAAGCACAAAAGACATAATTCTGGTCTGAAGGTCCAACATAAACACTTTCCGGCTGGGGGATCAGTTTGTGAAGGTCTGGAGATAAAGGAGCGTTTCTGTGTGAGTGTTGATGGTTGGTGTGTATGTGAGGTGCTGAAGGACACTCAAGGATTCGCAGCGTTTCCTGTAACACAGCCATGATTTATTCCTCTTCCCCCTAAGCTGACAGCCTGCATGACTTTTGCATGTCTGCTTGCTTGCAGATTCTCTTTTTTTCCTTCAACATGACCAAAGGACTGAGCAGAGCTGCAGCTTGGGCTTCACCTTCTGAACAAAAGGTGTCGTTTTGAAATGAGTCAGTTCAGTTATGGCTCTCTGCAGAATGTGCTCCACTCATTTAGAAATGATTGATTCTGTTCAATCTGAACTACTTTAATCAGTATTTGAAAACTGTCTGCAGTGTTTATGGCAGATTCTCAGTAGTTCTTTGTGTTTAGATGAAGGGTGATGTCATGTTAAAGCATGCAGGAGGCAGGACCAAGAGAGCAGGCGGCTGTCATGGACTCAGCTCCTTATTTGGTCCTTCCAGCTTATTGTTGATGAAGCTTTTATAAGGGCTTTTTTTTAGATGATCAAATATAAATATCAAATAAATCAAATCTGGTTTTATAGTGAGTCGTTAAAGTATTCATGCCCCTGGAACCTTTTCCTATTTTGTTACAGCCAGGCCAGTTACAGCCTGACTTCAGTGTTTATGATATGACACAAAGTAGGGTTTTATATTTGAATTTCTACAATAAAAATGTTGAAATGTGTGTTTGCATTCAGGCGCAGAGAGGATGGCTCATGGACACACCTTTTGGTTTATTTTCAGCTGAGAGTTGTTTCCATTTTCCCTCTACAAGCTGTTCACATCTAA
>NW_015150563.1:1352484-1355138 GCF_000732505.1 Cyprinodon variegatus
GAGAAGAGAGCAAGGAAACGGGAGACATGTGAACAGAATGGGAGAATAACTGTAATCAAAATGATCTACAAAAAAAAAGATGAAAAGACTGAAAACGCTGACATGAAAGAAAATTAATTTAACTCCGAATTAGGGCTGCAACAAACAATTGTTTTGCAAAACAATTAATCTTCTGATAATTTTGTATTTTGATTGTTATATTTATTTGATTAATTATCGGAGAGCCAAAGCTTGTTTAAAAATTTTTTTTGATGAAATTAAACCAGGTGAAACTGAAACGTTTCCACCTGAGGAGTTCTGGAAAGCGCAGACTGAAAACTTTTTATCTTAAATGCAAAATGTTTATCGTTTTATAATTGTGATATAATTCCTGCTTTAAGTGGGTCTCTCTGTTCGCTAAAAGCATGTTTTAGAGTCTCTATACTCCAGTTAATGATTTATCGATTACTAAACTAGTAGACAATTATTACAATAATCGATTAATCCGATTGTTTCTGGCATACTCCGGATCATTACAAGATTTCTGTCCAAATGAATTGTTGATAAAAGTAGATGTAGGGACCCCTATTAAACATAATTCTCCTTAAGTCAACCTTTGGATTTTTCCTCTTCTGAGAACATCTCCGTGCTCACTTAGAGGGAATAGACTGTTCCCGACGGGAATGCTATTATCTGGCATTTTATGGATTCTCTGTTATCTCATTTAAGTAGAAACATGTTTGGAAAAAATCTCTAGCTAGTTTGTTTTATTGCTAACATTTGTAGATGTGGCAAAAGGATATGATCTGTTCTTCTGAGAAATGAATCCCGGTGTAGCAGAGTGATGAAGAGGTGCCCGGAAAAGCAGAAGGAATAAACCCAGTTAAAAAAAACAACATAAATCTGTTC
Source organism: Cyprinodon variegatus (assembly GCF_000732505.1). Lineage (NCBI taxonomy): Eukaryota > Metazoa > Chordata > Actinopteri > Cyprinodontiformes > Cyprinodontidae > Cyprinodon > Cyprinodon variegatus. The sequence continues at coordinate 1,353,373 of NW_015150563.1, forward strand.
CCAATAAATCAAACCAGTTTAATCCATCTACTGAAATAAGGTTGTTTTTATTCACTGATAGATTTTTCAATATTTCCTGAAGAATTTGAATCTAGTTGTGAGTCTTAAGGGTGAAGCATCCAGACGTCCAGCAGCCAAACTCTCCAGTTTCCGGTTGATAATCTTCTCCGGCCAAGAGAAACAATGCTGGGAGAGCTGATGGAAGCTGGAGAATAACGCCAGGCTGTTTCCAAACCAAAAAAGGACGTACTTCCTGTCCCGTCATATTTATATTATCGTTTTCTTGCACCTCCAGCCTTCTTCTCTTATTAAATGTTCAATGTTTTTCTCTCAGACTCCAATCAGGCATTTAAGGATTCAAATAGTTCCCATAAACCTTGAGTTTATCTTTCCAGAGATGATTTGATCAATGTTCAGCTACAGAAGACCTGAACATTCAGTCTGAAGTCGATCAGAAATCCCTTTAGATTTGCTTAGTAGCTAATTAAAATTTAATCCCTATATACTTTAAATGACTAGAGGCCATGTGATGAATGATTTGCTCCCAGTTCCTCCCACAGCTGCAGGTTGGAGCTCCTCTGTTTCTTTCCTTCTGATTTAGCCTGTTTTTAAATCATCCTTTTCAAGTTGAATCCATCCTTTCTGAACTTACTTAAAAAAGCATCTTGAAATAAGTAAAAATTTCTTAAATTAAATGTATTTACCCATCATTTTAGTAGATAAAATGATGGGTAAATACATTCAGGAAAAAAAGCACTTATTTTAAGAAAAGAAAATTGCTTATTTAGATTTACATTTTTTGCAGTGCTCTGGTATTTTATGGGAATTAGCAGGAAGGATATTTGGTGATTTGGCTATTTTCAACTTGGATATTTTTTGTAATGTGTGGCCATAGCAACAGTGGGGGTATTTGTTACCATGTGAGCAGCTTCAAACCTTTAGTAATTGTTGGAGTACGACCCACATTTCCAAGTTATTTAAAAGAGGTGGAAGTTTAAAGCATTTCTGTATTTTAATCGTAGCAAAAGGTCTTTGACAAAACTGGATAAACTCTGAGCGGCAACAATGACACATCCAGACTATTGGGGGATGCAGTATTTTGATGAGATCAGGCGAATCTCCTACTTCAGCATCTCTCCATGTTACTAAGCTTCACACTGCAAAAAATGTAAAATTAATAAGTCATTTTTCTTAAAATTACTGTATTTTTTTTTTCTTTAAATAAGGCATTTCTCTTGAATGTGTAGATAAGTGAGACACTTTGCCAATGGAACAAGATAATTTATATTTGAAATAAGAAAAACACAATTGCATTGTCACATTTCAAGTGCATATTATCTAATTATCCTATTTTAAGAGTAAAAATACTTATTTCATTGATAAATCATCCTATTTACTTACTCAAATTAAGGGTAAATACAGTTAATTTAAGGATTTTTCATAAATGTTGCAGTGTTCAAGTTAAACGGCAACATTTACCGTGAGACAGTATCTGCAGTGCAGAGACGATGCCTCCATGTGTTTGCGGTATTTTTTTTATTTTAATCATGTTGCACTCTCTACGTCATTTCTAACCTTTCAGCCATTTGTCCGTGGCTCTTTCATTCCTTACATGTATTGTTTTATATGGTGTTATTCAGAGGTGGAAAGAGTACTAAAAAATTGTAATTGAGTAAAAGTATCTTTACTTTGCCTAAATTTTACTCAGAGTAAAAGTAAAATTACCCATCTCAAAATTTACTCAAGTACAAAATTACTTCATTTAA
>NW_015150563.1:1355688-1366773 GCF_000732505.1 Cyprinodon variegatus
TTTTAAATCTAGCAAAGTAAAACTACTTAGGTTAGAATTTACTCGAGTAAAAGTAAAAATTACATATTTCAAAAACTACTCAGAAAATTACAAATTACTCATAAAAAGTACTCAATTACAGTAACTTGAGTAAATGTAATTCATTACTTTCCACTCCTGGTGTTAATCAACTAAGAAGATCAAAGTTTACATCCACCAGTGTTTGCACCGCAGACCCCTTTATGGAGCTGCTAAAACTATTTAGAAAGAAGTAAAATTTCTTAAACTTAGCAAATTTAGCCTTAATTTGAGAAGATAATTAGGATGATTTACCAAAGGAATGATTATATTTTCTCTTAACCTCTCAGAACCTGTTTAAAGCATTTACAAATAGTTACTCACAATGCATGAAAATACACTGGTAAAATGTTTACCAATATAGACATGTTGGACATCATTGAAAAGCTTAGATTCTCCACAATTCAACCATCAAGTTTACTTGATGGACACAGCGAGCACCAAAGCACAATTAACACAGATATAGCAGCACGTCAAAATGTAAACATGACAAAGCAGCCACAGAAACTAAGCATGTCTTTATTCCTGCTGTTCAAAAAAAGACCTATTATTTTACAGAATAAAAAAACAACAACTTTGAGTTATGTTTGAACTGATGCAGTTTAGGTGTTTTACTCACCCAATTTTCATGTATATATTTAGAAACTAGAAGGTGTTAGCTTTCAAATAATGTATCACTCATGTAATTTGGGTTTATAGTTTCTAAGTTATTTGCTTTTCCATGTGGGTATGCAAAATAGGCGAGAATTTCCCAAAATGAGGTGGATATTAAGAGGTTAAAATAAGATAGAATTTCCCAAAATGAGGTGGATATTAAGAGGTTAAAATAAGATAATTAGATAAAATCCACTTAAATTAAGACGGTGGAATTGTTTTTTTTTCTTATTTTTGATTTAAATTGTCTGGTTCTATTGGCAAAAGTGTCTCACTTTCCTCCTCAATTCGAGAACAAATGCACTAATTTTAGGAAAAAACGTCTCATTTATATGTAGATTTTTTGCAGTGTGGATTCTCCCAGCATCAGGGATTAAATAAGGTCAATAAGCCATCCAGAAGCCTGGTTCTGTTCTAGGTCTGGATCCTCTGGAGATGATGCCGTACTGATGGATTCTTTATAGCATAAAGAAAATGACAGAGCGTCTTAATAATGAGCTTCAGAATCAATAACAGGATCTTTGGAAGAACAATCTTCCCACAGAAACAAACAGATTCTTTCTCCCCACAGTCTTCTATCCACCACTCAAACTTTTCCTTCCAAACAAAACGCGCTCTGTGACAATGTGGTGGAGAGAGAAGATCTGAACTCTGACTGAACTGGAAGAACATCTGCATCATGATTTGTGGTTTTAGTAATTACAGCTATCAGTCATCTCCTGGAAAATACAGCCAGACAGAAAACTTTAGATAGCCTCAATATATCCTGCAACTCTGAAATCATCACATAAAATCAGATTTGAAGAAAATAAAACCAGTTGAAGGCAGAAGAAGGAACTACGGTAACTGGACTCCGCTGCAGGGACTCAGAGAACAGGCCACCATATGAGTTAAATCCACATTTAATCAGACGTTAAAGCCTCATTATTGGAATACATGGACATTACATACATACACATAATAATAACAAATCTGGTACAGCAGAGGCATGAAGAAAAAACATGAATACAATCGATTAACCTGAAGGTTATTTGCAGGCGAGATGTTTAAAACATTTTTAAAACCAGATAAATGATCAGCAAAGAAAACCTTAAACTGAAAGGCAGCGTGTGACATCAGGCGGTCCTGGTCTTCTAAAAACATCATCGTCTAAGTCCAGTTCAGGGCCGGTCCAAGGCTGCATGAGGCCTGAAGCAACATTTGACTCATCATCCTCATCCTGACATCAGGCAAATTCAACAGCCTGCTTATGCTCAAATGATGGAGACTGATGGTTTGTAGGAATCATCATTTTTTAAAAGGAATTTGCAAACATAAACTAATTGCAGCTCTGATTAGAGCTCCCTATTTAACCATCATCCCACTGTCAAAGCTACAGACATCCGTTACCATCCTAAACACCGGAAAGAGACGTTCAAGTTCTTCCTCATATTAAACTTCAGCTCAAATAAAAAAAAAGGCCAAACGAATGTCCATCTGCCCGTTTACTCTTTAATGGCTTTCGGTTATTTTCTACAGCAAATATATTAGGTATAAATAGCTTTAAAAATATCTTATAAAACTGAATTTACAGAAAATTTTAAACTAAACAATGCAGACCAACTAAATGATATAAAACAAGGCAATAAGTAAAGATGTCCTGTCCACTGATGGCTTATTTCAAAGTGCAGGATATAAAAATGCTAATTCTACAAAACATACATAACTACCTACATTCAATAGAAAATGGCCTCCAAATAAACCTTAGAAAATGCCTTTGTTTTCTAAAAGCTGAAAAATCTCCATGGAGAACTTGTAAAAACGAACATCACAGAACGTTTTGTTACTTAGTCCCTAATATTTAGAATTTAAAAAACCTAAAAAGAAAGCCAAGTGGAACGATATGGAGAAAGAATATGGAGGATAGCCAAATTCAAAGTGTTGTTGGGGATGAAGATAGATATGAGAAGATCAAGAAATATATGAATCCAATTACATACTGGAAAAATGAGCTAGAAAGAAGTAAAAATTTCTTAAATTAACTGTATTCAACCTTAATTTGAATAGCTAAATGAAATAGTTCGCCAATGGAATGAGTATTTTTACTCTTAAGATAATTCGAGAATATGCACTTGAAATAAGAAAATGCAATTATGTTTTCTTATTTTAAATCTAAATGGTCTTTTATCTCCTCAATTCAAGAACAAATGCACTTATTTCAAGAAATAATGACTTATCTAGATTCCGATTTTTTCCAGTTCAGCGTTTACAATGTTTATCCACGTTATACAACACAGGATAAAGAAAGAAAGGAAAATCCTCAGGTGGGTAGCATATGGTAGCAATTTCAAACCAGCAATAAATGATAAATGGTTGAAACAATGGATGAGCAAGGGGGTCCCAGCCTTCAGAAAGACGGGGAGCTGGAGAATTTTCTAAAAATGAAGAAATATGATTCAGATAAACATGAATTTTACAGGTATCTGCAATTGAGAGACTATTATAAGACAGAGATCAGGTGGGATCCTCTGTGAAAGTCAATGGGTTGATTAACACTGCGATGAATTCATTCAGTTGAACAAACATTAAAATAATCTCTACTTTATATCATAAACTGATGATGAATAAACTTTCCACTAAGTATATGAAAGAAAAGTGGGAATCAGAGCTTAACACAACAATTTTAATGAAAATTGGTTGAATATGTGGAAAACGAATCAGATATCCACCAATTCACGGATATGGAGTGGGGTGTTGGCGTAATAGAGGATCAATGAGCGCCGATCATTCTCACATATTTTGGAACTGTCCTAAAATTGTTCAATTTTGGAAAAATGTACAAAAAAATGTGAGGAAAATTCTGGGATATGATATTCCTATGAGTAGTGTGATACTATATCTTTGCAATTTCAATCACATCAAACTAAGGGTATAAGACAGATACCTGAATTTGGATGCTTTTTACAGTTTTCTTTTGTATCTATGCTTCTTTTTCTATGTCTGCTTCTGTCTCCTTAAACCCCAGTCGGCCCCAGCAGATGGCCGCTCACACTGAGCCTGGTTCTGGTGGAGGTTTCTTCCTGTTCAAAGGGAGTTTTTCCTCTCCACTGTCACTACAAGCATGCTTAGTGTGAGGGATTGCTGAAGAGTCAATGAGTCGATGCAATCAACTGGTTTTCCTTAGATAGAAAACTTTGAATCAGTCTAACTGGATGATCTGGTGAACTGTAAAATGCCTTGAGATGACATGATGTGAATTGCTGCCATAGAAATAAACTGAATGGAAATGAATTGAAAAATGTTAATAGCTAGTGAGAAAGCTATTAGGAGGAAATGGGGAAAGGCTGACCCCCAAATTACAAGAACAATGGACTAAATAATAGAAGAAATCTACATAATGGAAAAACTGACACATGGTTTGAGACTTCAGCAAATTCAAATGGAAGAAAAGTGGATGAAATGGAAAACATTCAAGACAAAAGACAGCAAAAAAAAAATCAAGAACTAGATAAACTAGATGGGACAAAGGTAAAATAGAGAAATAGCTCCCAAGCGAAGGTTTTATGTTATGTTGAATGTGAAGTGTTCATGTATACAATACTAATAAACTGTTAAATGTTAAAAATAAAAAACAACAAAATAGAATCTGTTTTTTTTTTTATCAATCTGACGGTTCGTAAACGCAGGGAAAGTTTGTCGATACGGATCCTTTCTAAGATGGAGGATCATCACCTTTATGCGTTTTTGGGGCTTTTCCTTTGATCAGCATTTAGATGAATATTTGAATAAGATGATAAACGGAAACAACAGGCCTGACTTTGCACTGAGACAGAACATCTTCCTGCCTCTTAGCTTCTGGATCAAACAGCGACAGCCATGTTTGTTCAGCTACTTGGTTTGTTCTAGGCACCCACCAGGTCCGGTTCCGGTTCTGGTTCTGGTCAGACCGTGGTCATGAGTTTCAGTGAGCCTGACCTGAAGCGGAGGATCTTCCTCTTCAGGTTGTAAGACACTTTAATCTTGACCGGCGCTTTAGTTTGAGCCGGATCCATTTGCAGCTTCCCCGCTGTGACCCGGGCTGTCCTCAGATGACCTTCTGCCCCGCCCCCCCTGGGTCCGCCTCCCACGCTCTCCTCAGTGTCAGTGGTGGCGTTTTCCTCCTCCTCCTCCTCACTAGACTCGCTGTCTCCGAAGCAGTTGGTGGTGTAGCTGGAGCCGTCGTCCTCGCTGGTGTCCACGATGGTGGAGTGAAAGAGTGAGACACATTCTGCCGAATATTCAGAGTCACTTTTTGCAGCGTTGGCATACGGGCCGCTCTGCTGCTCCCTGGAGGTGGAGCAGGTCGTGGCCGCAGGTTTCCTCTGTAGCGTCTTCCTCTGCCGGCGCGCGGAGTGCTTGGTCCCGCCGTCGTACGGTATCTCCACCATGGTACGCGGAAACTGGAAAACTCTCCCTTTCATCTTTGGCTTGGCAGAAACAACCAGCTGTTCGCGTCTATGTTTATGGTGATGATGGTCGGCCCCATATCGATGGAGCCTTACTGCTCCTGACCTGGCAGCGGCGAGCGCTGAGCTGACATGCTTGTCTGGGACTCTGTCTCCAGAGGAGGTGGAGACCTTCAGCTGCTTGGAGCGCCCATCCTCTGCTGGATGAGACCTTCCATGGTCGGAGTTACGCTGGAAACCATCGCCTCTTTTCTCTGAAGGCAGCTTCTTAAGTTCAGAAGCAGACGTTGTGTTTGACCTGCTGGCGCTTTTCACTTTGCTAACCTTCCTGCTGTTACCATGGCGATGTTTCCCATGGTGCTGCTTGGCAGCGATGCCGTTACTCGCGTGACCCCTTCGTACCACAGAGGCCTCTGAGACGGACAGCTGCAGCTCCAGGCCGTTCTCTGAAGGTCCGCGCTGCAGCTCAGAGCTCTTCCTGGAGGAACCAGTCTGTGGTTTAGAGGTTAGAGGAGGTTGGAGGATCTCCTCCTGCTCAAGGGGACAGCAGGAGTCTCTGTGGAAGGAGTTAAGTTTGAGACTTTTCTGAGCTCTGCTGTTCTGGAGAGGAGTCTGGACTGAGGGACCTGGGAGCTCCCTGCAAGCTTTGCTGAGGACCTTCTTGTTGCTGCTGTTTCTGAGTCGATTGGTGACGCAGCACTTTGAACCAGCAGGGGAGGTGGAGTTAGAGCTGACTGGCACCATGTCGGCATCATCAGGGGAAACTCTCAGAGAGCCCTTCTCATCTCTGCTTTCTACACAACATTGTCTCTGAGAAGATGAGGTGGAAACACCTTCTGCCGAGGTTTCTCCAGGGGTGGGCAGAGGTTTTACTTCGGACGCCTTCAGGGTTCCTGCACCAGGACTGGGACCAGAAGCTTGTCTCAAACAGAGGCTGTGCTGGCGGGCGATGCCCTTCAGCGGGTCGGTGCTGATTCCCGTCCTGGACCTGCTGCTCCGGATGGGCTGTGCCCTCCGCTGCAGCAGACCAAAAATGTACCTCTCTAGGTGCTTACTGGAAGGAGTTTGAGAGGCTCCGCTTTGAAGTCCTGAAGCAGGACTGGGACCAGGGGAGATGTCTGTTTGGATACATTCAGCACCAGCTTCATCCCTGCTCTCACCTCTACTCCCAGAAACCTGCAGAGAACCAGAAGCTTGAAGAGCCGCGGAGCGCAGAGGGCTTCTGTGGCCGTAAACATCAGCCACGTTTCTGGAAAAGAGGCTGCAGAAAGTCTTCGCCGGGGAGTCAGTGGGAACAAGAGCGTCCAGAGGAGCCTGGAGAGGAGCGGAGAGCGAGCGGCAAACGGAGTCGTCACAGAGTCCTCCAACCAGAACGTCATACTCCAGGCTGCTGGACCGCTCGTCTGAAAACAGAACACAAAGAAGGCGGAGTCACACACAGCATGACCTCTGGGCGTCAACAACCGACCGACCCACAGAAAGCAGCATCATTATTGTAGGTGAGGGCTGAGCGCCAGCAGCCTGCAGGAAGTAGGTTCCAATGGTCTGTGAGTGAGTTTGGACTCTGTTTGGTTAGGCTGCACAATGAACACGCAGGCATTAGTAAGTGGAAAATTCCTCTCAGTGGAGACAGAGAGCTGGAAACTTTAACCCTGTGTGTGCCCCTCATCCCCTTCAGCATTTACTCTCATTACTGGAAGACTAATTACTCACTAAAGTAGGTCTATTCTTGGATCATTTCACTTTGATCAGTTCATGAACGTAGCTTCAGCAGATGTTTAGCCCCTTCTGTTATCTATTCAGGAATAAATATTCATACTTCAAACTGTGTGACCTTTTTCTTTATCAGTCAAAGGTTTGTTTAAACAGCTCAGAGCAGCTTACTGCGGGAAAATAAGATAGAAGTGAATTAAAGTTAAGAGATTAAGCAGGTTTAATGAAAAAGCTGTGAGATAAATCAGGCCAGAGGGCAAACAGAGCAGCAGTTGAACTTCTGCAGACTAAATGTGCTTTAGCTGATTGGATCTTTATTTCAGCCACTGGAGACTGGAAACCTGACTTGGACTTGGTGAAAGGTGGACTTATGAGCGTCGACTGTCGGCTCGCTAACGAGCAGAGTCCTGCTGCTCTTTTAGAACAGCTGCGGCTGCAGGCGGACTTCTGACAAACTGGATTAATAACTGGTTCTGGGAAACAACTGGACTGTGTGCGGAAGCGCGGATGTTCTCCTTAGATCCCTGATCTCCACATGGACTCTTTCCAATCAGCACAAACGTAGTCAGCAACATAAACATGTTTCTCTCTTTGCTCTGATTATTAAATTCAATTCAGTTTATTTCTATAGCGCCAATTCACATTATATCATCTCAAGGCACTTTCCAGTTCACCAGATCATCCAGATTCAAAGTTTTCTATCTAAGGAAAACCAGCTGATTGCATCGACTCATTGACTTCTCAGCAATCCCTCACACTAAGCATGATTGTAGCGACAGTGGAGAGGAAAAACTCCAGCATGAACCCCTCCCACACCCACTGCTGGCTGTTCAGTCCTCATTAAACCTGTCCGACATGTTACCTACTTAAGCTGCAATCCTTCCTACTTATAACCAAAACCTAAGCTGTGATTTCAGCACCGACTCAGAATCCCTGACTGGGTTTAAAGAGCCACGATGGCTCTGAGGACAGCTGTTTAAACAACAGGTGTCCTTCCAGGCAGGGGGGGATTTACCATTAGGCAATACTAGGCAGTTCCTGGGGGCCCCATAAAACTCTCTTTACATGTATGGTTAATACAACTATTCCTCATTTGTGCACATTAATTATGTTTTTGATAAAAAATCCTTTGACTAAAATGCCTTATAATATTAAGTGTGTCTTTTTTCTGCCATTGGAGACTTTGGCGCCAACATCTAAAAGCAGCGAACTCTGCTCTCCAGAGCTAGTAGATTGGTAACCCCGCCTCCTGCTCTCCTCTATATTGTCTGCTGTCATAATTCATGCAGCTATTATTTCATCCAAATGAAAAATGGAGAACAGATAAGCAGATCATGGCTTGTCTACAGTGAAAAGAAGGACTGGGTTATTTACTTTTGCCTTTTTGGAAACACAGGAAGGAGCAATCAGCTAAGTGAGCTTAGTGCTTGGAAAAAATCTTTCATTCCTTTAGAGACAGCATGAAAAGTCAGCTGAGTACAAAACATAGAGAGGAAAACAACAAGAAGAGAGGGACAAAACCTAGAACAGATAATGGATGTCTATTCTATTAACATTTCTCTATCTGTAGAATGGGTCTGTTTTATGTGTTCTCTTCTCAATTCAGAGGGCCCCCTGCCTGTCTTTGCCTAGGGCCCAACATGTCCTAAATCCGGCCCTGTTCCACGGTCTGAACGACATGTCCAGCAGCAGAACCGGACCGGGTCAAAAAGCAGACGGTACCTGTGGACAGGAAGTGTCCTTCAGCCTCAGCTGGTGAACAGAAGCACTCGCTGAAGACGGAGTGAGACGAGTTGGAAAGCGAGTTGGAGGCACCGTCACTCAGCTCATAGAAACCTGGTGGAGAGAAAAGGTCCGACCAGATTATGACCAACAAACCTTTACCAAGCATCTTAGCTCTAAAATCTTGTTTCTTGGAACGTTTAAAATGAAACATTTTTCTGAGGTCCTACCTGAACTGGGTCGGCTGTCCGTCTCCTGCGGGTCATGTGACACCTCAGCATCCAGACGCAGGTCACTGATCTGTTGGTCCAGCTCATGTAGGTCGCCGATGACCCCAGCGTCCCTCCTCAGACAACTCTACAACATGAACAGGAAGCAGGAAAATCGGATCGTTTTCATGTTTGAGCCAAAAAAAAAAAAGCATAAATAAAAACAGAAATTATCACCGCAGAAACATAATCTGACAAAATGAGGTTTCTGCCAAATTAAAGTCTGGATGTTAAAGAGGCGGACTGGTCCCTCTGAGGACATGAGTGTCCCTGACAGACTCCATCTTGGTCAGGGCGTACCCAGTAATAGATAGAGCTTTAGCCTGGAGCTCCTTCACACATTTCCAACCACTATAAATGTTGATGATGAACAATGTTTACCACATTCAGGCCTTTAATGAGGATAAGAGTTCAGCGGATGAGGAAGACGTTGAAAAAACACAGATAAATAGTGTAGCAATAAGCCATTGCTTTTAATGGACTATTTCATTCCTGACTGGTTGATTCTGGCAAAAGCATAAAGACGAAGGCTGACGATAACGTGCTACTAAATCTGCCCCACATTCTGTAATGAAGCCCGGCGACGCTCACAGACTCAGACAGTCTGGACCGGCCCCGCCCCTGTGGGATGGAAAACATGTGGGCTATGCAGCTCTGCTTGCAGGTCATGTGCCAAATTCCTACAACTGAGCTGCTGCTGCAGGGAAACTGAAGCACACAGCTGCTGGTTGATCCCCGGCCCAGCATCATTAACAGCAGCAGGCCGCCAGGAAAACAGCCTGAAATCGGAGTAGTTATCTGTTTGTGGGGATCAGCACCATTAGAACAGCTGAGTTCAAGGTCTCTGGGTTCATAATACCCAAACACACCTTAGACACCTCCCACTGACCCCGCCAGGAGTGTCCTACATGCCCCTGGCAGACTGGCCCAGCGGGGATCATCAGTAGATCAGAATGGCGCCGTCTCTGCAGGATATAAACTAGAGAGTAACGTGCACTGCGTAGAACGCACGGCTCATAATTCAGCTCTGCTGATGAAACAGAGCGGGCTGCATCACATGGCGTGGCGCTGCGGATCTCCGCCACCTACTAGAGCTGCAGGACAGACTGAAGCATCAGTTTGAAGAGACAGAGGAGAGCAAACATAGAAGAACAGAGAAAGATGGAGGGCAGCCACCGATGAAGGTTTGCCATCATCTCCTCACTGCCCTCCAAGCAGGGCTTCCTCAGGAGGGGGAATAAGAAGCTACAGCTGCATCGTTCAAAGAGGTTTAACCTTTTTTCCTGGAACTTCTATTTATCCAGAACATTTTTATGAGTATTTCCACTCCAGGGTCCAGAACAGGGCCACTGCGCTGAGGGGGAACTCCTCCCAACGTACTAATTCATGAAATCCTAGGAGTCGGACCCAAAAGAGAAGGACGGCTGGTGTGCTGACTGCTAAGATTTAGTTTCAGTTAGAGGCAGGAGGCAAGAAGAGAAGAGCAGAGCAACTGTAGCAGGAGGAGGAAGGAACTGAGTAAAGAACCAACCAGCTTCATCTGCCGGGTGACGATTCAAAGAACCAGAACCAAAACAGAACAGCTGTTAGAAAAAGGCAGATTATCCTGATAATTAGCCTACAGGGATCTACCAAGAACAAAAAATAAAAACCTTACAAAGAACAGAAAGAAACAGGGAGCTAAAGATCATAAGAGAAAGACTAAACGTGTAATACTGACAGACCAGAAGGATCCAGATCCAAACAAAACCAGATCACAACAACAAAGACACAGAGACACCCCCCTCCACTGCACAGCTTCACCTCATTCCTCCATCAGCAATGATTCTGCTAAATCCAGCAGAACCTTGGTTCCTGGAAAAGGTTCCAGAACAGGAAACATAACTGGAAACAAAGGACCAGTTCCAGAACATCAGTACTGACTTAACTCTCAACCTGGGATTCCAGGAACTGTCTGGAAACTCGACACACGCTGCAGTATTCAGGGCCTCATCTGCTAAGATCCTCACTAACGAGCATTAATCGATCTGCAGGCGATCTGAGGGGGCGTGTGCACATAAATATCAGGAGTCAAAGTTTTGCAGACCAGTTCGATTTTCAGTTAAATTCAATTCAGTTTATTTCTATAGCGCCAATTCACAACACGTCATTTCAAGGCACTTTCCAGTTCACCAGATCATCCAGTCAGATTGATTCAAAGTTTTCTATCTAAGGAAAACCAGCTGATTGCATCGACTCATTGACTC
>NW_015150563.1:1368853-1384371 GCF_000732505.1 Cyprinodon variegatus
AATGTTTTCAAGATGACTTGGATAATAGCGCGTTGTGACAAACACCAGATACAGCACTGGGACTTGATCAACAGCCGATACCGCACCGTGACGTCACAAACCAGTAGGTGGCAGTAGTGTTCTTTGACAAACATGGATGCCTCCAGTAAAGCACATTTCAATTAAAAAAATACTTTTAATTAAAAACACTTATTATTTATTGAACAGTATGGAATAATTTCAGATTTAAAGAACTTTTAGAAGTTTGAATTCTGAATATGAGCGGACTTTTCCTTTAAAACTATTTTTAGCCCCTTTACTCCATTACACCTAAATAAAACCAGCATGGAGCTCTAATCAGCGCTCAGATCTCTTTTCCTCCAGCAGGCCGGTCAGGGAGGTGGTTCTGGTTGTATTTAAAGCAGGGTTCTGTTCCAGAACCATCTCCCAAAGCTTTGATCAATCTGAACACGGAGAGAGGAAGGACCACCTGCAGACCTGCTGGGACAACGGCTCAGAGAAAGATGAGAGGTTCTGTTTCAGCGATCAGAGGAGACCCAGATGGACCTTCATCGACTCGCTGGAAGGAGACCTGGAGATGGCAGCCTGGAGGAAAACCGACAGAAGCCCTGAGACTGAGGAGGAGCTTCACCTTCAAGCAGGAGAACCTGAACATCCAGACCCAGAATAAATCTACAGACTCTCTCCTCAGACAGTGGGAGGAATGAAGATGTCCTCACAGCTCTGAAACGTCCCGGCTCTTAAAAACAACATTCTGATGACTGAAGGACGGATGGCAGACATCACGAGGGACGAGCTAATTGGGAAGGAGAGTGGAAACAAGCCTCCATTATTCTGCTGCTCTCATGACTCCGCCAGGACAGACGGTAACACGCCATCTACACGGCGGCCCAGAGAAGATGAAGAGAGGATCTGAGCTGCTGAAGTGTTTGAGCGAAGGATGTGAGAAAATGAAGCAGGTCTGCTGGTTCCTGACTATGAAGCTTCCAGCTTCTGTCATCTAAGAGAAACACTGACCGCTGCACCAGCAGAGCAGTGAAGGGAAATCAGCTTCATCTACCACCTTCATGCACAATCTACACCAAACAGGATAGAAAAGAAGAAAAAAAGACAGAACCTGATGCTCCATAAGCTGCTCTTCATTCCTTTACCTTTAGATGCTTCAGCAACATTGTATAAAACACTAACAGAAACAGAAGGAGGCTTCATTCTCCAACTGTGCTCTTTAAAAATGATTCCTGAAGGCCATAATGTGTGAGCGTTGATCAGCATGAACCTGAACTGCAGAGTCATGAACAGATCCTGGTATTTAAGATCAACCATCCGTCCAGAGAGGTGGAGTTAGTGAGACATCAGGATCCTTAGAGTCCTGAAAGCAGCAAACAGCTGCTGGAAGGAAGCAAACACAGCAGGGACAGACACAGCGAGGCTTTAGACCGACAACTTCTGTTGAGTTAATGAGGGAAGATGAAATATTAGAGATTTAGCTGATAGATGATCAGCAGCTGAGAGAAGCTTTGATTTTCCTTTTTGTGCCGTCTGGCAGCGAGCTCATCCATCAGTCTGGGTTAAATCCAACAAACATCTTTGAACCATCAGAGGCTCGATGGTTCACAGCGTTGGGCGGACCTGGATCCATCTGAAGGCTCAGAGAAGCGACAGAAACACTCCAGGTCCACCTCAGACTCAGTCGGCCTCAGGATGTGTCCGATCCAGTGATGATGAGGGGCGTTCTACGGATGGGAATTGAACCGAGGACCTTCACGCTGCGAGGCAACATTTACACGATCCTTTAACTTTAACACTAAGGATGGGATCAGAACCTGAAGCTGACTAAACAGCAGAGGTTGGACCCGCCTGCAGTGTCCTTTGGTACCAAGAAGTCCGGAACATCTGACTGAGGAGAGGTCCATCAAAGGTTTGTAGAAAAGAAACAAAATACGTCTGAGGAGATGATCTCCTTAGTGACCATCGCTGACTTTTACTGATCCTTCATCCATCCTTCCTTCCTTCATTAAACAAACAAAATTAATTGGATGTAAAGAAAAAGAAAAACTCTGAACAGAATGAAACTCAAACAAAGCAGAGAAAATGAATCTGAGAAGTTGTGGCTTCGCTGCAGAAGGACTCATAGATTAGAGCTGAAGGCCTGATCACTTGGACCTACCAGCTGTCTCCTCAGCACCAGGAGGTTCTCCTCGCAGGGAGCAGCGCTCCGCTCCTCCCTCAGGGCGCTCAGGACCAGCAGCTCCTGCCGGTGCCGCAGATACTCCAGCTCTCCGAGAACCGACACGATGAGCTGCAGCCGCTCCCGGACCGGCGGCGCCCTGTGCCGGCAGCCTGCATCCCGCCGGGAGGCTGCGAACAGCGGCATCTCCTCCGGCCGTGGCTCCCTCTGCAGCAGAGACCCGCTGAGCCGGAGCATGGACCCGGCCAGATCCAGGACCTCCTGCTGGGGTCTGACTGCTACCCTTTATCCCCGCGGAGCGCAGGAGGAGCACCAGAGGAGAACATCCTCCCTGCTAAGCAGCTCTGCTCACACTGACCCCTGATGTCTGAGGGAAGCATGGCCCCGCCCCCAGACTGACTCCGCCCAAAAGGCTGGCGTCACATGAACCTTCAAAATAAAACAATGTAGCAAATGATTCACAAATCATTACATCCACAGATATTTTAGACATATCTGTCGAAGCACCTGTCTAATGTTCTTCTGTAGCAAATGATTCAGTTCAGCTTCAGCTTGGATGGATGATGGATGGATGGATGATGGATGGATGGATGATGGATGGATGATGGATGGATGATGGGTGGATGATGGGTGGATGGATAATGGAGCCACCAGTTTATTTTCTCCCACCAACAGCTTCAGGTCTCAAATAGATCTTTCCTAAATACAGTATGTTTGTTTGACCTTTGAACTCTGCACTGGTTTCCCTTTAGACCGCACTCAGGCCTTCAGGTGAGCTGCTGCTTCAGCTTCAGTAAACAAGCAGAGGTTTAAATCAGTTCATCCTCCTCAGCTTCATGAAAGCTGCTCAGTTTAATCCCAGTTTCTGAGAACATCGATCTCTTCACAGACACACAGCACCTCAGGGAACCATCCCACTCTGAGATCAATAGATCTTTATTTCCAGAGTATTCTTGGATTAAAGGATGTTAATCTAAGCCTAATTAGAACTGGGTGTCAATATCATTCCCTCTCTGCTCAGCAGCTTCACGTTCAATCCTGGTATTTCATTGTTTTGTGTTTTCAGGGTTGGAACCAGCAGCCTTCAAACATTTAAAACTAAACGTTTTAACTGATGGCCTCTGAGAAAATAAGCAAACAAGTAGAAATCAGAAGTAAAACTGGTCATTTTATTCCAAATGAACATGTTCAGAACATTTACACAAACAGCCAAACAGTTTACCACTGTTTTTGACAAAGGTCATGTATCCAATTATCATCGAAAGGAGGAAGTCAGCAGAATCTGTGATCAGAAGACATCATCGCTGGAGGACTCGGTGCTCCTCATCTCCTCCTGGTCTCTGTCCTCCTGGGGTCTGAAGGTGGACGGATGGACACCTCCCTTCACGGCTCCTCCTGTGTTCAGCTTCTCCTGCTGTTCATCTTCTGTGGTAAAAAAAAACCTCAACATAAAAGAAACAAGCAAATTTTCTGCGATCTACAAATAAGCAAAAATGTCTAAAATTAAGTGTATTTAGCCCTTATTTTAGCAGTTAAATAAGATGATTCGCCAATGGAATTAATATTTTCAATCTTAAAATAAGATAATTAGATAATATGCACTTGAAATAAAATAACGCAATTGTTTTTTTGTTTTTTTTTTATTGTAAATATAAATTGTCTTCAAGAATTGAGGAAAGTGTCTCACTCTCCTCAATTCAAGAAAAAAATACTTTTTAAATACAGTGTAAACTAAAGATGCAGATTTATTCTCCTAATTTTTAGTCCTGCATATTTTGTTTTCTTTATGCAAATTGTATAAAAATGTCTTTATTGTGTATTTTAGGTCTAATCTGGTTTTACATTTTTCTAAAATTCTTAATAAATATTTAAATCAAATAAAGGAATCTGGGCATCTTCATTGATATTTGTTTAATTAACTCCTTTAAAAGTAGTTTCAATAAACAAAATATTTTCTTTACAAAAATATGCTTACTATACAGTAATTACAGATCAGCTGTAATGAGTCTTTGTTGAACACTGCAAAAACAAACTAGAAATATTCAAAGTAAAGTGTATTTAGCCTTAATTTGAGCAGGTAAATAAGAAATATAGGAAATATTTTCACTCTTAAAATAAGATAATTAGATAATATGCACTTGAAAAAATACAATGCAATTGTTTTTTTTTTAATGTAAATTGTCTTGTTCCATTGGCAAAGTGTCTCACTTTACGGAAGAGGATTAGGGCCACTGAAAAAGAAAAGTTAACTGATTTTTAAATTTTATTTCAGTTTAACATGGGAAAAAAGTCAGAATTCTGAGAAAAAAGTCAGAATTCTGAGATTAAAGTCAGAATTCTGAGAAAAAAGTCAGAATTCG
This sequence comes from Cyprinodon variegatus, assembly GCF_000732505.1. Taxonomy (NCBI): domain Eukaryota; kingdom Metazoa; phylum Chordata; class Actinopteri; order Cyprinodontiformes; family Cyprinodontidae; genus Cyprinodon; species Cyprinodon variegatus. Next base: position 1,373,402 of record NW_015150563.1, read on the forward strand.
GAGAAAAAAGTCAGAATTCTGAGAAAAAAAGTCAGAATTCTGAGAAAAAAGTCAGAATTCTGACTTTTTTCCCATGTTAAACTGAAATAAAATTTAAAAATCAGTTAACTTTTTTTTTCAGTGGCCCTAATCCTCTTCCATGCACTTACTTCCTCAATTCAAGAAAAAAAAGACTTTTTTTGCAGTGTAGACTAAAGGTGCAGATTTATAAACATTTACACCAAATAAAGGAATCTGTGTTCTTTGTTTAATTAACTTCAACTGCAGTTTGATTTAATGTTTTATTTCTTTACAAAAAATCAGCTTTTTATACATTTATTCCAGATCAGCATTAATGAGTCTGATCAAACTTGGGTGTTTATTGTTGTTCAGCTCCGGATTGTTGAGCCGTGTTTAGATCTGCCACCAGTTAACCACCATGTTTACATCACTGCGCCTGTTTTCAGGGAGCTGAGGTCACTGATGGACCCAACTTGTCCCAGGATCTAATCTGTTGTAAGGACAGCAGAGGGCTGACTGAACAGTGGAGCACAGTGGTCTGCAGAAGCAGGAACCCTGGAAAGTGCAAACAGGCCTTTCAAAGGCTCCTTGGCTGGATGCAAACTCTCTGAGCTGGGCTGTGAATGGATTCAGTGTGCAGAGCGTAGAGCTGTGAAACATAGAGCTCAGTGTGGATCAGAACCACACCTCTGCTCAGGTAAACAGAACCTGATGGAGAGCTGAGCTGGGATACATCAGAAGCCCACATGACTTCCCCACAGATTCTACCCGCCTCATCTCAGCGGAGGAAAATCTATTCACTGATCAGAGTCTTCCTCTGCTCCCCCGCTGGGTCTCCATGGCAACATTACAACACTGCTGGACTTTATTAACAGGATGCTAGGAAGATGAAGCACAGCTGTAATGGGTCTGTTGTTATCTTCATCCCAGATCATATATTGATATTCATATTGTTAGTAATGATCTATATGCAGCATTTCTGCATAAATATTACTCTGTGATTTCCAGAAAACACAACAACAAGCAGCTTGAACCAACTGGATCCTCTAAACTCAAGATCCAGGGTAGAATAAGCTGCACTTAGCTGAGCAGAAAACCAACAGACTGAGCGTTCAGCTTTAGCCGCAGCTCAATGCATCATTTCAGTAGCAGCAGAAGCGCTGAGCTGGGAGGTGAGAGATCAGACATGCTTCCATGACAACCAGAGAAACTGAAGACGAAGCTCCGGTGTTCAGACAGACACCGCCCTGCAGAAAAACTGGACTTATTCAGAGACCGTGGTTGACTGAGAAGTTTTCAGCAACTCCTGGATGTATTCTCAAAGGGACGCTGTTCTTCCTTCCTAACAGCTGTGGAGAACATGTCCATAAATGGCTGCAGGTTTAATGGACCTGCTGGGGTGTGAAGATCGATCGATTAGCTGGTTTATTGACCGGCGTCACAAAGGGAAACCAGGAAGAACCGGCACCGCTCCAACTTCTTACTACGCTGCACTCTTTACTAACCCTTTAATGTCATAAGCATTAAAGGGTTGATAGAATGATTCTATAGGGTATTTGGTCCTTAAGGTCTCTGAATAGGATGTGTAACATTGGTTGGGCTGAAATGGCATATTTGCTGTTCTATGAGCCCTAATGCAGCCTGGTTAAAATCTATAGAATGAAACGACAGGTTTCCTTCCTTTTATGGTATGCTCATGAATATTTAGATGAGCTGTGCTCTGATTGGTTGGTTTACAATGAGCGAAGCTGCTGAGCAAAGACGCATCATAGCAACAAGCACCAGACGCCCTCTTTTCCCAGACAGAATTTCATAATCGTACGGGATTTGTAGTCGAAACACACGAATTGAGCTATCAGCTCCGGGGCTGGTCAGGGAACCCTGGCGGAGGGGGGCAGGGAGCCAGCGGGGAACGGAGCAACCGAACCCAACCCGGTGATGGTAGCCTGGTCACCGGCGGCCCCGTGCTTCTGTGTGTCTGCCTTACCGGCTCCCAGCCCCCCCTCATCTTGCTGTGGACGGGCGGCTCATGGCTCTCTGCTGAGGTCCGATCTAGTCAGCAGCCCAGCAGTCGACACTTCAAACAACAATCCCCTTAAGAATCAACTTAAGGTTTTTACTCCAGTAGAAGTGTGAAAGTACCATTTCTAAAACTCACCTAAAGTATTAAAGTAAAAGTAATGCAGGAAAAAACATTAAGGCCAGAAGCTTTACTGCTCTACCCTATTAAAGGAACATTTTTCTATAATTCTGGGTGATAACTTCCTTACACTTCATTTTCTCAGCTTTATAACTAATGGTGTCAAATTCAACTTTGCATCATCTTGAAAAACTATTTATTTTGGTTTGTGGTGAGCAACAAGTTGGGGCAGCACCGAGTCCAAACACAAAGAAATTCATTGTCTGGATAAAACTAAAATTATTTTGAAGGATCTTTTTTTTTTTTTTTTTTTTAAATACTAACAGGCCATAATGAAAATGAGCTTAAATGAAACAAAACAAAGGAGTATATTTTTGAATTGTAAGGAGTAGAAGGAAAAAATTTTACTGCCATATTTTTAGTTTACATGTTTTATTTTGTATTATGCAAAATTTTTGTTATTATGACTCTTATTTTGAAAGGCTTTTTTAGGAAGTGGAATCTAGTATGCTCGCTGGAAAACTAGAAAGATGCACACAGCATGAAGGCATGACATTTGCAAGAAGTTTTACAAAGAAATTTAAGTTTAAGAAGTCTTTTAATTCTCATTTCTACCTCAAAAGGAAGGGTCAGCCAGCGAGGTTTATATTTATTTATATTATTTTTTATGTCATTTTGTACTCATGACACCATCTCATTTAAGTTTATGTTGTGTTTTAGTTCAAAGTGGCAAAGAAATTATAAGAAGATTTGCAATAAAACTGACTTCACACCAGCAGTAACGAACTCTTTATTGCCGTCAAGAAGAGGTGGAAATGATAAAAATTACTCCAGCAAAGTATAGATAGCCAATATTTCTACTTCAGTAAGGTAATGAAGTATTAGTACTTTGTTACTCGACTTCAGGTTTTTAGTGACGTCTTGAATTATTCTGAATGTTTTGTGGCAACATGTCATTAATTTCCACGTCAATGATAATGATTTGTTATAAATCAGCGCAGCAGATGGACTGAACCATTTGAACTTGATGCGAACAGATAATCCTGACGGACTTTTCCTTCAGTGAGTCGCTGACGTCATACAGGAAGTTGTTGGTCGGATGTTTCTAAGAAGTGTCGCCCTCTGCATGCCTGACAACGTCGCCATGGTTACTTGCTGGGAGCCTGCTGGATATTTATAATGATTTGTATTTAGGGGGATGTCAAATGATTCGTCCCAAACTGGAAGGTATGAAGGTAAAGATGCCATGACACGTTATTTTAGACTTTAGTTTTTGTACGCTGCCGAACCCGCTGCAGGTCCTATGCTAAGGTTATCGTGTTTTTAGAGCCTGTTAGAATCTTGGCGCCTGCTTTCAGAGCGGATCTTCTAGGGAGGCCAAACATGGCGGCTGTTCTGTTTCCATCTATGGAACGGCTGATTTCAGATAATTCAATTTTATCCATGTTTTAAATTGAATATTAATATCCAGATGTTCTGCAGAATGCTGTTTTCTGTGACGATGTTAGTTTGGCTCTTCCTGTTTGTGCTCTAAGCCCCTCCCTCCGTACCTGCAGGCGGACTGTTCTGGCCGCAGGCGGACGTCTGGTCCAGCAGACCCACAGTTCTGGTCCGGTTCTGAGGTCTTAGATGCCCGTAGTCTCTGACCTCCCCCAGGCTCACCTCATCCTCCATCTCCTCCCTCCCCCAAGAGCCCTGAAGAAACAGTTGGGGTCAAAGGTCAGTGAGTGGCTGTTTAATGGCCTTCCTTTACCTGCGGCAGAAAACGGAGCAAAATCACTGAAACACAGAAAAAACTTCATCAGCTCCACTCAGAGGAAAATAAATCAACCAGAACCAAGAAATTATTATTTTTTTATATAATTGTATCTTTTTTAGATGCCAGTAGAACATAAATAATATCAAACTTGGTTTGAATTGCCTTTAATTTTCAGATGTTTTGTGGTGACTATAAGAACATCTGAGATCCTCCATAAAACCCAGAGATGATCCTAAACATAAAGCACAGATTATATGTTATAATCTTATATTGAGGACCTTTTGTTTCTGTTTAAGTTTTTATTTTTCAGGTTCTCCAGTTTGCTTTATTTTCTTCTGTGTTCTTTAGATTTAGATCTTTTGTGCATTTTTAGTTTAGCTCTTCCTGTTTTTGTCTTTTTTTCCGCATTTTTTGGTTTTATTTATGCTTTGGTCTAGTTTATTTATAGTTATTCTCCCTCTTATCTTTAAGTGAGGGTGAGGTTTTCCATGGCTTCAGTTTTCTCCAGTCGCTTCTCTTATCATGCAGTTTTATCCTTGCTCATTACTTATTTTGTAGTCATTAGATTTATTCCCCTTTTAGCCTTAATTAAGTTCTTTTCTAGTTACTTTTAGATCCTAATGTTTCTCCCTGGTTATTCCTCCCTTTTCTTCCCCCTTAGGCTCCTGTTACACCTTAGTGATTTATCCAGAAACGTCTAAGACGCTGCATACGCCAAACTTTCTATGTATTATTTCAAAATTGGGAGCAGAGTATTTCGAGCGTCTTCAGGCCCCGCCCTCACACTGAGGAAATCAAACAGGGCCACTCGGCGGCTGCTTTTAAATCCCGTTTTAAAGTGAATCAGTTCTGCTTCTGATCCTCTGATGGACTTTTTTTAAACAGCCTGTAATTCTGGACCTTCCTGTTTTCCGGCACCAGCTGACTGGATAAGTTAGATACTTCCCAGCTTGTTTCCAAAGCTCAGTTAAAGCTTGTTGTTGAGCTTGAGATCAGCTCAACAACAGAGGGAGGAAAACATTATAGAAAAGTTTGCAGATCTTCTGTAAACGGGTTTTATTCAGGGGAGCCACAGTAAAGGGGGCAGATGCAGAGAGCGCTGCTCTCCAAAGCAAAAACGCAGCGAGGGTAGAGGAAATGTTCAAGGGATGAAAAGATGATTTACTTAACCTGATCATCTCAGTTAATTTCGAAGTCCTTTGGACCAACCCACCTCAGGGTCCGGCCTTTGTCCTCCCTGATCCACCTTGGTCAGCAGGGTCAGCAAAAGGTCACGACCTCCAACCTGTTCCACAGTGGAGGAGTCTAAGGCCTGCAAGAGGGAATCAAACATTCTCCATGAATTTAATCTGAACAGCTTAGAAAAGATGAGTTTTAACAAAAGCAGGTTTAAGAAAAAAGAAACATTTAACCCACAGAAAAAAAGGGGGAGGAGTCAGGAAAATGCCCGCCTACTAATCAGACACCGTATTCAGCAGCTGCTTTGTGCCGTTTATCTCACAGACGAGGAAGAGTTCAAAGATTCAGGCCACCAACCCAAACCAAACATGGGTAGAGACTAATTACATTTACTCAATTAACTTTACTTGAGTAGCTTTTTATTTAAATATACCTTTAGGAAAAATCAAAAAAGTATCACTGCATGTTAATAGCTAGTAATAAAGCTTTTCGGAGTAAATGGGGAAAGGCTGACCCCCGTTGTCAATAACAATGGACTGGAATAATAGAAGAAATCTACATTATGTAAAAACTGACACATGGTTTGAGGCTTCAGTAAACTCAAATGTAAGAAAAGTGGATTAAATGGAAAACATTCAAGAGAAAAGACCGCCACAAAAAAAATAAAGAACCAGATAAACTAGATGGGACAAAGGCAAAATAGAGAAATAGCTCCCAAGCAAAGGTTTTATGCAGAGTGTGAAATACGGGGGGGTTCCGGGGGGGCTCGACCCCCCCGATTAACCCATGAAACCCCCTGAAAGCCTCAAAAGCAAAATTTAAAGGGGTCTTAAACTGTGTCAAAAAAATAAAATATATTTTGTCGCTAATGGTCACTAAAATGTTTTTAAGCTCAACATGTCCAGTATAAAAATTCAAAACCTTTATTCATAAATATGTTCTGTTTTTTTGCCAAGTGGAGCCAGCCAATCCTGTTCGCGTATGCAAATTAGCCATGTGCTTTTCCGCAGTTAATAACACGGGCAACGCGGAACAGATTGCGCGAAGACAGCAGGTCTTCACTCCTGTTTGTGGACCTCAACGGACCTCCTCTGGACAAATTCAACCCAGTTCCATTCGTCAGAAACTGGATTAAAGCAGGACATGTGCGTGCATGAAAGAGAGAGACAGACAGACAGTCTTTGTGCGTGTGTGTGTTTTCATAGACTGACGGTCTATTCAGGCTCTTGCCCGCTCCACCAGATTCACAGAAAGCTTCATCCACCAAGCTGTCAGGAAGCTGAGCCCCCCTCAAAAAAAAAAATCACTCCGGACAAACTGTCTCCTGCACTACTATTAATACGATATTTATTTACTGTTCTTTTGCACTGTTACTGTTACAAATGCTATATCTTACATAGTTGGTAATGATAATAATAACAAAAATAATAATAATTATTATTATTATTTTTCTGCTGCCATTACCATCTGCCTTTTTGCACTAGCATAAGTATTGCATATTTTATATTATTGTACATTTTATATTTTATTGTGAAATTGAATGTTTAAATTTTTGTATTAGGAACTGATCTTATCTGTTGTGCCTGTGCACTTTATCTGTTTCACTGTTGGTGAATGACAAACATCCTCTCCAGTCCTTGTATGTCTGGTGAATCTGAAGAATAGACATTAAAGCTGACTTTGACTTTGAAATGTTATAGGCCTACTGCATATTGAGAAAATTTAGATTGGTATTGCGCAACAATCGGGAGATGGGGAACCCCCCAAATATTGACAGGTATTTCGCACACTGGTTTTATGTTATGTTGAATGTGAAGTGTACATTGTTTATGTAAACAGCTGTGAAAAATACTAATAAACAGTTAAATAAAAAAAATAATAAAGTATCACTGCTTTTACTGGCTGCTCCATCAATTTTGAGAAACTTTTAGAAAACTTTGAACCAATCTGACCTGATGTTCTCGTTGAATTGTTTCTGTAAAGGGACTTAAGATGACATGCTTTAAATTGTAGCTATAGAAACTGGATTTAATAAATGAAAACAAGCTTGTTCTAAACAAATATATCCACCGCTGAGAGACATGCTCTCTTATTTTTTGTTTGTATTGAGGCGCATCAGTTTGCTGTGTCATTTGGAGGACGACCGAAAATAAACAGTTTACTGTCATTAAACCTGTTCTATATACTGCAACTATTGAACAGTATATTTATTGTGAATTTACTCGATATTTTATGTTAATTTTTGTCTTTTTTAAAAGACCAGAATTTGCATCACTTAATATTTCGTTTAATTTTCCAATATTCTGTAAAATGTTTAATGGGTTGCTTTGATCATGGGTAGGGAATAGCTGGGATTTTCTTTTAAGGATATATTTCACTTTAACCGCAGTAAAAATAACATGAACTGCTACTTTTATTTAAATACAATGTTTTGGGGAATTCTAGCCAACTCTACCCCCCGAGGTGTACAGACATTAAGCCCCGCCCACCATCTACACAAAGACTTTAATAAGCTTTGGTTTTATTTGTTCTGATCTTATTGTTTTTGGTTTGTTCTTCAGTAGGAAAATAAGAAGTTAGTTAAATCTAAAGGCTAATCAAATGTAATATTCACTGAGGAGGTATAAAACATCTAAAGGTTTATTTCTCTCTTAGTTTGGAGAGCGCTGGAAGCTGATGCTGTTTGGGAACTCCTGTTCTAAAGCAATGAATGCGAGTCTGACCGCCTACAGATGGACAAACCATCATCATCACAACAATGATTAAGGCCCCGTCCACACAAAGTCAAACCCTGGCCTAAACGTACACATTTTTCACCAAACCAGCCTCTCATCCACACGAAGCCGGCATTTCGGGGGTCTGTAAACAATCTTTTTTTTATTCAGCCTTCAGAGTGGGAAGATTTTGAAACGCCGTTTTCGCGTTTCCATCTTTAAGCTCTAACCGCATTTTTTTTCTTACACGCATGCGTCATAGCGTCGCCTCTAAACACGCATGCGCGACACAGTATCACAACAACAATGGCGCTGTACTGTGTTGAATGGTTGCTGCTCATGCTACTCACCCTGCTGTCGGCTTACAACAGAATCTTCTTCTTCTGGAATATCTCCAGGAAGAACAGAGCAATATCGACCACATAGTTCAGCACCTGAATTTGACTGAACCACGAAAATGGACCCGCAGGGCAACCATGTATAAATATTACTGCGCATGCCCAACATTTCGTCGCCTATTTTTGCTTTGGCACCACAGCGCCACTTACAGGCCTGGCATACATTTTGCAGCGTTTTCATGCATTCGTGTGGACGATCACATTTATTTTACGTCTCCATCTTTACGACAAACGTTCTGGAAAATATTAGCGTTTCCTGTTCGTTTTGACTTCGTGTGGACGGGGCCTAAATAAGCAACAGATCTGCAGAGAGAAAAGAAGAGAAGCTAAATGCTGTGAGGGAACCGGAAGAGAGGAGCAGGAGATGAAGTATGTCCTGCTGGGACCTGTAGGACACGCCGTGGACTCCTGGAAGGCTTGGAGGATGGTGCGTTTTAGGAGGATATAAAAGATGTTAGGATTTTCTGATTTACAGTACTTGGATTTCTCCTGTTAGGATTTGGGGGATACCTGATGTATCTACAATTACAGAGGATGTCAGCAGCAATTTAGGCATTGATCAAGCTGCAGGCAGCGGTTGATGCGCTCACAAAGGCTGTGAACGAGCAGGACCAGGAGCTGAGCCGTATGCTGGGTGCCAATGAACACAGGATGGCTGCGGTGGTTGAACTCAAAGGTGAGATGGGATAATATCTTGGATGAGCACGCTTGCTTCAAGGCAGAAACGGACGACAAATTAAGAATATTGGATTCAACATGTAGAGCCAGCAAGAAACGACTGAGGGAAAATTCCTGTGCAGCCTGCTCTCTCAAAACCTCCCCTGGATGTTATGGCAGAAGGGCCCAGAGCTGCTGGCGCCCCTGTGGTGCCGATTGATAAACTTCCATCTTATCAAGGACAATGGCCTCTGGACAGCGTTCATGAGAAAAACTGAACGCACTTCATCAAACACACAGACACAACTGATACTCAAAATGTCAGACTGACTTTCTCATGGCTCCAGCCTCCGATGTGACCCTCTGCTGAAAAGTTTGCCTCGTGTTTAAATGTGTTTTTCTTGATATCTCAAACTGTATCCTGTCAAGGATAAAGTGTGAAATATGTTTTTTTCCTCTATCTTTCCACAGAGATAAAGGCAGCGCAATAAGGGAACCGCCTCACGGTGGGGCTCTTGGCAATCATAAGAATATGGCAACGGCAGCATTCTGCAGCACCCATGGCCTCGGCAAATCGTTCTCCCTAACAGCCCCCCCCACCCCAATGTATGTGATGAATGGTTTGTGCTGAAAGTGAAATCTAGATTAAAATGAAAATAGTGAAATTGATAGATTGAGATAATGACCAACAGAGTTCTGCTGCTGATGGGAATTAATCCATCAGCTGGACGGGGGGATGGACCCAATTCTACTCACTTAACCTTTTATTTTGCCTCCATCAGGTTTGCTAACGACCACTGAGGAATCTGTTGTGTTCTTTAACTGAAATTATTTCCAAACCTGATAATAACCAGAACTGGGAGACCAGACACATGTTTCTCTTCCTACTGGCGACCCCCGGAGGCCAGAGGAGGAACTGCTGATGACATTCACAGAAAAGTGTGATCCCTAAGTGGGCAGAGATGGATAGATACTCACCATGTCCTCCACCTCACGTAGAGAGCTGGAGAAGCTGCAGAGCCCCTCCTCTTCTGAAACAGGAAAAGACACAGCAGGAGAGACATCAATGAGGCGCACTAATGGCGGCCTCCTCGATGGCCTAGTCAAAGCCTGATTCTAAATGATGGACAGTTTAATCTGTGTCAAAAAAAAAACATTTTAATGGATGTCACTGCTCTCACAGGAAGTGGTCAGTGCAGCTGGAGCTGAGTGATGCCTTCAAACACGTGAGAGCAGGAAGTGGCAGAGAAAGTAGAAGGGGTGTGGATCAGACCTGTGAGAGGGGCCAGCTGGTTGGCACTGATGAGCAGCTCTCCCTCTGAGATGTGCTTCAGAGCTGCTTCGGTTTCTGCTGTTACAGAGCTGCTGCTGCTGCTGCTGCTGCTGCTGCTGGAGCTGCTGGTTTCTGAAAGGCTGGGCGGCAGAGCAGGACTGGGTTCAGCCTCAGACTGAGCAGCAGCAGGGCGGCAGGCCGGAGGCTCATCCTCTTCCATGGACGCCACCCTGCACGAGAACAGCGGTTAGTGTTTCCTGAGCCGGGTGAGCTGCTTCGCTTCAATCTGGACCTGTCAGCGTACAAAGGCTGCTTCTGTGACTCCAGCTCCTCCTCTGGTCCATCCTCATCCAGGGGAAGTTTAGGGGGCGGGGCTTGAAGAGAAGCAGGGGGACTTTCTTCAGGAGAACGGGGCTCTGGCGTGGCGGTCGGCGTAGCGACGGGATCTTGGGTCACAGCAGGAGGAAGTAACATCAGAGAAGATCGTAAATGAGCAGAAATGAGCCGTTTTAGGTTCAGATCACATTGGATAATAAAGAGATTAGAACCAGAGAGAATAGATCTGTACGTCTAGACAGGTTAAAGAAGCAGAGATCATGACTTCTATCATACTGTGTTTACAGAGGTTGACATTCCAGGTCCAGAAACTAAAAACTTGCCTGGTTTTCCCTCATCCTGTTCTCCCAGCTGGTGATTGGTCCCTGACCTGATCCAAGTTCATCAAACTGAGGAAGACTCTTCAGCCAAAGCTGAAGATAGTCAATTTAATTCAATCTAGTTTATTTCTATAGCGCCAATTCTAAAAATATGTCATCTCAAGGTACTTTCCAGTTCACCAGATCATCCAGTC
>NW_015150563.1:1386327-1388941 GCF_000732505.1 Cyprinodon variegatus
GGTTTCTACATTTTAGGTTCATTTAGGCGTTAATAAACAGAGGAGCGATCATAGCGCTCTGCATCAGCAGTGCTGTGTCTGTCTCCCTGCCAGCTCCCAGATCAGCTTCTCTGATTGGTTGATGTGGCGCATCCAGCAGCTAAAGTTACATTTTTCCAACTTCAGGCGCTGCTGCTTGTGCAGCACATGATGCACGTCAGATGCTGAGAAGCTCGTGAGGCGCTGCTTCAGCTGCAGGACCTTTTGCTCAGCCTTGATGCTCGTCAACCATTGATTTTGCATGTAAACTAGCTGCTTCTGCTGCCTTTGCAGCGTGCGGGCTGAACGTAGCATAAGGCTGTAGACCTATTAGACCAGAATCCTCCATGTTAGTTTCCTTCCCCTAATGACTGAAGGCTGCCAGGAGTCCAGACTTCTAACCACATTGACTCCATGAATGATGAAGCAGTCAGAGGTAGGAGCAACGATCTGGGCCGTCTGAGCTGCAGAGCTGGAAATGCTAACGGTTGGAGAGGGTCTCTATGCAGACCTTCAATTTTCTGAATCTGGACTGGCCACCTCTGGTTATTTGGTGCTGAAATCAGAGGAATCCTGATCAGAATGAATGAGGGGATTAATTTTCACAAGTTCTGCTCCTGAATGAAACAAGTTCAGGCAGTAAACCAACATCTGATCTGATTGTTTGGATCAGAACATCTGCTGCTGCGGACCTGCTGTAGGGACGGGCTCCGCAGACTCCAGGATAACTGGGCTGGGTGGTGTGGATGGAGGAGGCGTGGCTGCAGGGGGGCTCTCTCTGCTGGGCTGGGGCCCACTGGGTGGAGGCGTTGGGACCGGAGTGGGAACCAGTGGGGCCGGCGGCTGCTAAGAAACACGGCGAGGTCAGACAGAAGCTGGTGGGTGGTCAGAGAGCTGAGGGATTTTCTTTACCTCCGTTTCCTCGTTACGCTGTGATTCAGCTGCTTCCACTTCTGGCTCTGGAGCCGCATCTGTGCGGTTCAGCATCTGGGCCACAGTTTCACTCAGAACCTCGTTAACCAGCTGCCTAATTAACGCCGAGTCCACGGACATGTTGGAGTCTACAAAGAGTTGCAGACCTCCTCCTCCTGCCGCTTCCACTGCAGACGAGACGGACATGAGAAGTTCTGCACAAGTTCTGAAATAAAGGGCAAGAAGAGTTTGGTCCAAACTACCGATGTCTGACGTGAGACTCTGCTCCTCCAGCTCCGATTGGTCCGTGGAGTCATTCTGGGCGGGATCAGGTGGGGGCCGGGAGTACATGTCAGCAATCATCCTAGACATCAGCTGCTGCTCCACCCTAAACAGAACAACAGGAGCAGAGTCACACAGAGCAGAATCAGCAGAACCCACAGAGGTGAAGCCCAGACCCAGTCGCACCATTCCACCAGCCGGTCCTCCAAGACATCCCGCCGAGGGCCGCTGGTAACCGCAGGGGCCCCTTTCTCAGCACGGCGGGGGGAGGGGGCTCTAGGTGGGAAGGCGGGGCTGTGGTACCGGACCGGACCTGGAGACGGGCGTCCCTCCAACACCACGGCCTCCTCTCCCACCTCACTGTTCTCTTCCTGGAGAGGAGAACCTTTTAACCACCTTCCCCAGATTAAAAGTTGTTTTCTCCATAAAAAAAAAAAAAAAAAAAACTTCTGCACTGCAAAAACGATCTAGAAATAAGTAAAAATATCTTAAATTAAGTGTATTTACTCTTAATCTAACCAGGTAAATAAGATGATTTGCCAATGAAATTAAAAACTTCAATAAGACAACGCAATTTTTTTATTATTATTTTAATTATTTTTTTAGTTTTAATTTTTTTATGTAAAGGATCTTGTTCCATTGGCAAAGAATGGAACAATTCCCAATTTCAAGACAAAATGCACTTATTTTAAGAAGAAATAACTGAAAATCACAGAAAGGATTCGCTGTGAGCAGAACCAAACTTTCTGTTTTTGAGCTCTATTTCACAGGGGCGGAGCTAATGATGGGGGCCCGGGGTGATCATGGCCCCCCTTAGCCAATCACTGGCCACCCCTGTGGATATTTTTAACTAGTTCCCCTCTGAACAGAAAGTTATGAACATCTGCAGTCATCTAAGAGTCATCGATGTCATTTAGATAAATAACGCTTCAAATTGGGCGTAAATCAAAGATATCTGCGTCATACCTGCGACACACTGCTGCGGGAGGATAACCAGCCATTAAGTCCATGTAATGTAGGTATTAGTTTAAATAAATATCAATAATATTCAGAACAGTTATTTTTAAAAATATAGTTAACATTTTTCCACAAATCCAAGTAAAAACTGAAAACAAATACATGTTCACCCCAGAATTCAAAGCTGAAAGAAATCTAGTCCATTTTTAATATTTGAGATCAATACTGATTGGAGAACAGTAGATTGACTCTGAGGATCTGGCGCCTTTCCGCTTTTGAACGCCCCTTGATGTACATTGGTCCCTGCCTGGGCACCGCTATGACAATTTTCTGGCTACGCCGCTGCTATTCTAACCCTTCAGACTCCACAAAAAAAAGCTCTGTGAGGGTGAACTTCTCTAGCCTGGGTGCCATTCCGAACTTAGTCCCGCCCACAACGTTTGAG
>NW_015150563.1:1390298-1395898 GCF_000732505.1 Cyprinodon variegatus
AGAATGTGTACAAAACAACAAAGATGGCGCCGGCAACGCTTGTGGGTCGTTTTCAGTGAATGTCTGTGATTTTAAAGTAACTTTGAGTGATAAATAATTGTTTTTTGCGATCATTGCATTGCCCGGTGGGCAAATGCAACGAAATTTGTACTCTCCCGACAATAAAAACGACTTGCCCCGATCAGGCAATGGTTAACATCGAGCCCTGGGAATGAACTAAACTGAAATCCTCTGTAATACTGGAGAAGAGGCGGTTGCCATGGTGAATTGATGATTGGCCGTCTGCTGATGGCTTTTCTAAGCAGCTGAAATAATTTGGAACCAAACAACCACTTCAGAGTTGATGGAGAAACTGGGAGTTTCTTCATAGAGGTCCCGTCGAATCTAAACTGGTACTGAATGAGAGAAATATACGGATTCTCACACCTCATCTATAAGGAATTCTGATTTCCATTTGGTTTTACAGAGAGCTGGTGGACAGTCCTGGCTCTGCTTTCCCTATTCTGACCTTTCACCTTGGTAAACACAGCAGGCCTATGTGCTAACCTGACTGTGTCCAGCAGGGGGAGCTGCTGGTTACCTGGTTGAGATCAGAGACAGAGAGAAAGTTATTTCCAGGGAAGTTTTCTTCATGATCTTCATGGGGCTCAGCTGCAGCTGTCTCGATGATGCATAGTGGAGAAGATGAAGGCTTTTCTGTGATCGGCTGTTGCTTCTGTCAATAACAAAAAAAAACAGATTAGCACCTAAAATATCAGTTCAGAAATTTACCAGCAGTTTAATTAGAAGGAAAATCTACAATTTCACTGATTTGCTGCTGTTATGGATCAATGAAAACACAAAGCCCTCCTCAGTTCAGGGGCTTTTTTTTTCTAAAACAGGGAGATCCCATCCCTGCTCCTCCACCCAGAAGAGAATAAAGTTTAATTTTAAGACAGGCAGGCCTGATGTATAGATGTTAACGGTTTAAGGATGGTGGAAAAAGGCTCAGATCTGACTAAATTAGACCGTGAAGGTGTGCAGACCACCTCTAAAACACCTGGAAAAGAACAAGTCTTTCATAGGAACAGGGAATTCCGGTGTGGCATCATGATGATGATGATATCTCCTGTGGTGCAAAGATGGAGCAGAGGTCACCAACCACCTGCAGTTGACAGACCTACAAACCTGTATGGCTCCAGGGAAAGGGAGTCAATGTTGCTGGTGAAGATTCTCAGTCATCCAGGTCATAGATATTCCAAAAATGTTAAAAAAACAATCCACTGGACTTTGTTTGAAGTTTGAAGACGTTTCTCTTCACATCCAGGAAGCTTTTTCAATTCAAAATGTCAGAATGTTGAGTTGCTTTATACAGTAGCCCAACAAAGCCTTTTGTTTGTCAAAAATAGTTGCTGTCATTGCAACCCCAGCTCCTTTACAGGGGAACAGAAGACCTCGCCTGTTCAGCAAGGCCAACAATACCCTTTAACAACCTCCCTTTCAGAGACATAGACAGGTATGGGGCATTGCAGGCTAAAAGAAGCCAAACGACCCCCATTCCAAAGGGGTGGATCCGTTTGTCCGTTTCTATTTGCATGTTTTCTAAACAAAAACAAGGCTTTGTTGGGCTGCTGTATAAAAATTGAAACTCAACGCTATTTCTGACATTTAGAATTAGAAAAGCTTCCTGGATGGGAAGAGAAACGTCTTCAAACTTGGAAACAAAGTCCAGTGGATTGTTTTTCAATTGTTTTTGGAACGTCTCAATGTTAATGAGTGGGTTTCATGCGGAAGACCTTCACTGGACTAAACCCCCCAAATCTAAAACCAAACACGACTCCAGACACCAAAACAAAAATGAACTTTTTAAGTAGCCTAGTCAAAGTCTGGATTTAAATCCAATGGAAAACATTTCTGCAGCACCTCACGGTTATGACTAATCGGCAAAGGCTGAGAACCTCTGCTCTTAGAAAATACTGAATGAGCCAATTAAAACCGTCCACTGCTACACTTCGCCTTCCAGGTGTTTCTGAACACAAGAGACGATTTGTAGAGTTGATTGAGACGTTGAAGCTTTATGTCATTTCCAGAAGCCACCATGAGTGCTTCAGCAGACTTGTGATGAAGTTCACCTGTTGGTAATCGGTGCTGTCGTTACTTTCCGCGCCGCTAGCTGGCAGAGCACTAGGAAGGACTTCCTGACCATGCCCACTCATGGAGGAGGAGTGTATCCTGGGAGGAGCTTCCTGAGGATGCTCCCTCCTGGAGGAGGAGTGTATCCTGGGGGGACCTGCAAGACATCCAGATCTTTATTCTTTCTAAAGATCTTCTTTGTTTTCAACCCACTTTACCTTTAAAAACTATCTTCCTTATTTACTTTAAATTATTACATATCATAAGGGTTAGAACTGGTGATGGTGAGTTGAAGCCTCATTGAACCGTTTTGGCCAAATTGCTTCAACGATCTAGCCCCGTGAGACCATCCTGATCTCGCAAGCTTTCAAGATTTCACTCGCTAATCAGTCTGGAGACTCTCCTTTGAAGAAAATTTGGAGCCGTTCACCAAACGAACGTCCAATCAGCGTTGGCTTTGAGGCGGGTTGAGGTGTGACGCAACGAGAAGCGCGACAGTTCACTCTAAAGAACATGGCGGCTTCAGCCGATGAAACTAGCGTTAGCGTGGCTATCGAGCAAGTTTTATCGGAATTACAGAGTATTTCTTCACTGAAAGAAGAGCAAAACGCTGCTCTGGAGGCTTTTCTCAGAGGAAAAGATGTTTTTGCTCTTCTCCCGACTGGTTTCGGCGAGAGTTTGATCTATCAATTGGCTCCTCTTCGTCGTCGCTCTGTTAGTACGTCTTATGCTTCATTGATCTGATTGGTTTATTTGGCCCGTCTATCACCAACATAGGCCAATCAGCTAACCAGTATTTTCGCCCCTTCCCAAAATTACTTCAACGGAAGGTTTCCAGATGGATATGCGGAGCAAATCCATCTGACGGAGTCAGGTTAGAAACTCTCCCCACAGTTCATGAAGCTTCATGTGAACATGTCACCACCTACTGGTGGAGTGCAGAACTGCAGTTAGTAATTTAATCTGTGATTTTTTTGCAATTGTTTTTCATTTTTCCCCATTTAAGTTCCTTTGCAATTGTTAATGATTGGTCTGTATAATAAAATATTTTGTATGTTTCTCTTGTGAGTAAAATGTCTTAGAAGAGAACAATGTTTTAGGTTCACTGTTTTTCTGCCATTTTAGTGAAATAAGTTCAAGCAGACAGTGAAAGTGTTTGTGTAAATTGGGCAATGATGAGCAAAATGAAAGGCTTTAGTCATTTTTATTAAAACATGATAGTTTTTCCAGAGTTTTTGGTTTTAATCGGGTTGGAAGTTATATGTGTACTAGAGCAAACCAATACAAATTAGTCACATTAACCAAAATACTAGTTAAGTTTCATCGCAACTTTCTAAATCTGAGGTGGGATTTGAACCATCAATCTAAGGAATGGATGTCAATGTCTTACAGCTGATGCCACCTGCAATAGTAACTGCAAATGAGAAAGCAATACTATTTAAAACCAATATTACAACTGTAACTAGTGGTTTGCTTAGACTTTGATCATTACACTATTTAATCTAACCAAAATAGTTTAGATTAACTAGTTGGTTGTTTTTCCAACCAATCTATCCTTAGAATCTATCCAACTGACCGCAGCTGTCCCACAAACTCCCACATCTTGTCTGAACACTGAGGCTGTTTAAATGCCTGCCGAAGTTTGGGGCGAGCTGAACCACTTCCTGAAGCGGTCGCGTCATGTCGGACGTCATTGATTTTGGCTCCTCCCCTAATTGAAGCAAGCCCCGATACGCGCCTCGTGGAAATGCCCCCTCCATTACTCAACGCGCTTCGAAGCCTCGGCTCATCTCATAAATCACTAGTTAGAACCATTAAAGATAAAGACAGCAAGAAATATTCCTAAATGTATACAGTCCATCAAGAGAGTTCTGTTCCAGCTTTGTTTCAAATGATTTTAAATTATTTTATTTCCTCTAAAAATGGAAAGATGTTTCCTTTAGATTGCTGAATATTTCTAACAAATAGTAAGAAATCTATGTCTGATTATTCACAGCCTTTACCAGGAGGCTCCAACCTGAAGCTCCTCCTGTTTCCTCTCATCCTCCTTTGGATGATTGATGGCTCCACCTGCTGAGTCAACCATCTCTGAGGCAATCAGGCCTGTATGGCAGAGCAGTCTGACTGGACTTTTCCTTTAAAAATGTTTTCCTCATTTTCAACATGGACTTTAATGTTTGGAGTTTAGAGGAATTCAATGAATTGATGCCGTTTGGAATCAGACTGGAACCCAAACAAATGTGGAAGAATGCTTTACAGACTGGTTTTTACTCAGTTAATTCAAACACTCAGCGAGACCAGGCCTCAGTTATGGTAAATATCTGCAAACATAAATGAATCTAATGTAGGAAACTGTATGATTGACTTAGAGAGGGCAACGGTTGTTCCTACAGCTGTTTTCAGGTATAAATAAAATCCTAATGAGGTGCAGTGATGACTCAGAGTGTGGCTGTCTGTTTACTGACGCAGTGGGATGGCCGTGGCACCAGTGGAGCTTCCAGTATAATCCACTGGAGGCTCAGCCGACAGACTGTGGAGAGGAGAGAAGCTGGTCTGAGTCTTACAGGACTTCACCCTTACCCCTGTCAGGAGACAGATCACAGGCCAATCAGAGGGAGGAACAGCCTCCACCAATGAAACACGAGTGATTCAATGCTTCTCCAGACCTCTGATGCTTTCCACCAGTCGGGGGCGGAGCTTCCTGCCCAGAGGGGATGCGGGGGAGCTGAAACGAGGGTACGGGCTCTTCTTCAGGGTTCGTCTCAGACCTTCATGAGGGAGTTTGCCGTACAGACGAGTCAGATACAGTTCTCCACCAACATCCTCCTGCTGGATGCCCATCTGGTTCCCTGAGACTCCTTTAGGCTCCGCCTCCTGCAGCTGTACACAAAGCAGTGGTGATGTCACCAGCTGCACTTCGCCGTGCAGACTGACCCGTCACTGTTAGTAGGATCATGTATGACCGTTCTGTGTCCAGCAGGTTGGCCTCTGCTTCCTCTTCCCATAACGGGCCTATTGCTTGTTCCTCTGGGCACCGTCGGCGTCTTCCCTCTACCTGATGGTCTGGGTCGAAACTTTGCCGCGTTCGCTGCTCTGTGCTGATTGGCCTCTCCTGGACGTGTCTCGCCCTGATGGGGAGGAGGTTGATCCTGCACCTGAAGACAGAAGAGAGCTTAAGAAAACTTTAGTAGGATCACGTTTGACAAACAAAGTGATGCATGATGGGGAAAAAAAGAATCTGTTTTTATTTTCTTTGAAAAAAAAAATCTAAATCTGAAAAGTGTGGCATGCATTTGCATCAAGGCAGAAAGGGGCTGAGAGAAAATAGAAAAGAAGAGAAAAACGACGAGTGTTAGGCTACGTTCACACTGTCGGAAGTCACCCAAATCCAATTTTTTTTGCCCATATGCGACCCGGATCTGATCTTTTAATGACAGTCTGAACAAGAACGATCGGATTCTTTCCAATGTGACCCAGACCACTTGGCT
>NW_015150563.1:1397907-1405158 GCF_000732505.1 Cyprinodon variegatus
CTTCCTATATAGCTTCCTATCTAGTTACCTATCTAACTATTGATCTAGCTTCCTATATAGCTTCCTGCCTAGTTACCTATCTAACTATTGATCTAGCTTCCTATATAGCTTCCTGCCTAGTTACCTATATAACCACTCACCTAACTTCCTACCTAGCTATCCATCTAGCTAACAACCTAGCTTCCTGTGTTTTCATCACCTGTTAGCAGCCAGCGCTTCCAGCTGGCAGTGTAGGATTTCTCCATTCTTTGCTTTCATCAGAGCTTCCAGGTTTTCCTCCAGAACCTTTTTCCGTCTCCGGGCCTGACGGAGAACCTGACCCGCCTCCTCCAGCACAGAGTGGCTCCTGGGCTTCCTCTGGACCAGTCCAGGATGGGAGCGCTGGTTAGACAGACCCCTGGACTCCTGGGTGAAGCTAGGATGAGTCAGCGATGGTCCAGCCTGAGACGGTGTTGGAACGGGCTGCAGATCCCGGGAGCTGGGCGGATTAAGCTGGGACTGCAGCTGCTGACCCACATGTTGCTTATTATGCTGGACGTGAGAAGTGTTTTGGGAATCATGTTGTTGAAGATCGTTTGGACGGCTCTGGCTTTGCTCAGCACTGGACAGGTAGAACCAGGCCTGCTTGGGCTTGGATTTGCTCTGTTGGGGCTCAAGATGTTTATTTGGAATCTCACTCTGGTCTGGAGCAGGAAAGCTGAATTGTGGAGTCTGTTCTTGCTGCTGGATGGAAGACAGATTGTCATAAACACCACAACTCCTTCTCTTTACCCGAACACCTTATAATTATCAAAGATTTTGTTCCTTCTGAGCATAGTTAACTGATTATTTTACATCAACTGACGCCTCAACACTGCAAGTAGAGTATTACCGATTACTCACAGTCAGCAGCATCTTTATCTCCGTCTTCAGACTCTCCATCTGCTTTAGCATATCACTTGCTCTCCTTACCGCTTCCTGAGTGTCATTTGCCAAAGACTGAAGGTGAAGGCTTTCAGCCAGAGGGGTCTGCACACACAGGTTGTCCCTGAAGAAAAGAAACGACCCACAAAATAAATAAAGGAAAAGAAACAGCTCCACGATGGATACAGAACATTTAGGCAAACCATTCAGCCAAACAGCTTTTGTTGTCTTAAAGGCATTAAATAACCAAAACAACCACTGAGCTTTTTAATTAGTGAATGGAAAAGGTGCCTCAAAAGCATCTATCAGAAAGTTAATGGAAATGTTCATTGGAACCAAGTTCATCCACTAAAATAAATAGAAAAAAAATGCATAGTTTATATTCATTTAGCATAGAAGCACCCTTATCTTAAACGTTAAAAAGCACCAATCTGACCGAGGCCATAAAGATACGAGACCAAAACCTGGAGCAAACATGTCAAGATTGAACTTAGGACCTCCATCCCCAATAAGTACAACAGGAGGCTGCAATGCTTCAACAGCCACAGATTCAATCTGTATACAGAGAATAAACATCACGGAAATAATCTTTACAACAAATTCTCTCCAGATGCTAACAGCCACCCAGAATAATCAGCAGTGCATATTAGATCATAAATGACAGCAGATAATAACTGAAGCTGTTTGAGGAAAAGCCTTTTCTTTTTTTGGTCATCATAACTTCCAGGAGTTTCCTGAGTGCAGAAACGTAGAGCATGGATTGAATTGAGCTTCGACACAAACCGCCTTTAAATGTTGAGGGTTTGGGATTATTTCTACCCTTATTGATCTTCAGTTTATTCCTGTAGATTTTTTCAGATAGATTCAAGTCTAGTAATGAACTCAGCCATTCTAGCAGCTTAAGTTTTATTGAAACTAAACTAAGCCAATGAAACAACCAGATGTTGGAATAAAGCCCACACAACGATGGTTCCTCCTGTTGGGATGGTTTCTCTGCGTGATTCAACTTCCTCCTCTAAGCCCCACGTTTAAAGTTAACCACAATTTCACTGGTTTGTCAGTGAAGGCAGCAACCTTTCAACAAGCTCTTTTCCTTCAGCAGTGGAGTCTTGTGCAGCGAGTTTCCACACAGGCCACAGTACTTTAATGTGTAGAAGCTGTATTTGCCATCTCCATCCTCTCCATTCTTCTCTACAGCAGATTTATTGTCCTGTCTGAGGGCAGCAGGTTCTGGATGATTTACAGGGAAATTATGTTTCCACTCAAATGTCAACCAAAGCTAATGCTGACTTGTACATTACTAATTTAACTTGTTATTGGACAGAAGGGTGGACTTAATTATTCAATTCAGTTTATTTCTATATGTCATCTCAAGGCACTTTACAGTTCACCAGATCATCCAGTCAAATTGATTTAGCTTCCTATCTAAAGAAAACCAGTTGATTGCATCGACTCATTGACTCGAACACTAGTGTTACTCCTCTAGAGATAATCAAGGCTCAACGTCCTTCTTTTGGTTTTAACAGCCATTTATTGTGGACGCGTCTTATAAAGCCCCAAAAAATGCCGTCAGAACTAAGAAGGGAAACAGAAACCCAGATTAGCTCAAAACAAATAGAAAGGTTTACACAAACAAATCCAAGTAAAAAAAAGTCGTACCTCATTGGCCGCATAAACTCCAGAGGAATAAAGATGACTTATTTAGCTTTTCTCACAAAAACAGTCTTAAAGCTTTCCTGTGAAACTTCTTGAAAAAACAGGTGCAAAAAAGAATTGTGTCAATCAATCTTTCCCATGGGCAACAACGTGACATGCGGAACAAAAAACATAGGTTCCTCCTTACATTTTAATGCGCCTTTTAAACAATGTACATAAACAACATAAATTCACTGAAAGTTATTTATTTATGATTGAACTTTTAATTTCAATACTAGTATGTATTAACTCTTGTTTTTAACTAAATATTAAAATATTTAAATGAGTTGACTCTGATGGCAGCTAGAACTAGATAAGTCTTTTTCTTTTTAAATAAGTGCATTTGTTCTCAGATTGAGGAGGTAAAAGAGACATTTTGTAAATGGATCAAGACAATTTACACTTAAAATAAGAAAAAAACAATTGCAGTGTCTCATTTCAAGTGCTTGTTATGTGATTATCTTATTTTAAGAGTAAAAACTGGTAAACTGTCTCATTTACCTACTCAAATTAGGGCTAAAAACACTTAATTTAAGACATTTTTTACTTGTTTCCAGATCTTTTTTGCAGCGTAATAGCAGGGTTGGGGGGGTGGGGGTGCTGAGCAACACAGGGTTGGACAACAGGGTCAACAGATGAAACCCTGTCAAAAGTCTTTGGAGTCACTTTACAGCCCTGTGCAATGATAGCGTTATTCGGGGTACCAAAAAATGAAGCAAATTTAACTAAGAACCAACA
Source organism: Cyprinodon variegatus (assembly GCF_000732505.1). Classification (NCBI taxonomy): domain Eukaryota; kingdom Metazoa; phylum Chordata; class Actinopteri; order Cyprinodontiformes; family Cyprinodontidae; genus Cyprinodon; species Cyprinodon variegatus. Next base: position 1,401,244 of record NW_015150563.1, read on the forward strand.
GAACATTATAGCATTTGTTTCTCTGCTTGCACGAAGACTAATTCTACTCCACTGGAAGTCAAGTGCGCCACCTACTGTTGCTCAGTGGTTGAAGGATGTTATGTTATTTTTGCACTTGGAAAAAAATCAAATTTGCTATAAGGCGCTCAGACAAATTTCAATCTGTTTGGGAAAGCTTTCTCTCATACTTTAGAGGCCTCCAAGAACTTCCTCCAACATTGCATTACATTAAAAGATTCTACGCTTTCAATTAAAAAGCTGAGCATACACAAAGGCATACTTTGATGGCCAAGAGGACCTTGGAATGCAGATCGAGCTATTCACTCTCTGTTTTAATTTGTTTATTCTGATGCCTGTCCACACTTAAAAAACAAAAACTGAAGTCTACTGTCAGTTCAGTGTTTTTTGGTTTGTTTTTTTGATTCATTACAATCAGTCTGGGTGGGGGGAGGGTGTGTTTTTTATTTTTCTGAATGTGTATAAAGTTTGAAAAAAGGAAAGTCTTTTGTAACCATGAAGACGACCCATTGTTTCTACCTCTGACTTTTCAATAAAAAAAAAAAATAAAAAAAAAGAGATGAAACCTTCAACATCTGCTGTGCAGGAAGGTGAACAACCCACTCTGTGCTTCCCTGAGTAAGATGAGTGGGGACAAAATGGCTGCCGCTCCGACCTCTTACTCCATCACAAAGCTGCCCAAAACCATCACAAAGGGATGCTAAAGACAGTCCACTACAGCTGTTGCTAAGCAACACAACTGGTGGAGGACAGTGGCAGTGTTCATTTCCCTCTCCTGGTGATGACGTCTCCCAGTCGCCCCGGCGTCTGGTTTACAATTAATCTGATGGGAAAAGCTTCTGCTTCACCATAAGCTGTTTTATCAACATGATTCTGCAGACATCAAAAGGATGAAGATATGTAGCATCCTCTCCTGACATGGGTCAAAAACATCCATCTATCCATCCATCCATCCATCCATGGCCTCAAACACCACAGTAACAAAGAAAATAAACACTAAAGAAAACATTAGAATAAGTTCTCCTCTAGTGGTTTAGTGAAACAGAATAAAACAAAGATCTCAGAGATATTTTTCCCATTTTCTGATACTTCAGAAGACGTTTTGGTTTAAAGCTGAAGCTTATGTCTAATCTCACAGCAAAGCCTTCATTTAACCCAGATTAGGTGATTTTTGCTGAATTAAAACATGTTTATGAATAGTTGATGGCTGGGTTTCCCATCCATCTGATATCAGTCTGAGGCTTTTTTCTGCAGAGGATGACTCAGCAGTTAGAAACAGAGCAGGGCAGCATGGATCTGTCTGTCTCAGTCACGCTATGTTTGGATTCAGAAAACCATCTTAATCCTCTGATTTCACAGACTTTCTATCCTAAAATCTCTACATTTAATTCTGCTGTTTTTATAACATTTGGAGTAAAAACTTTCATCTTAAACTGGTCTCATCTCAAAAACAGCAGCGGAGGAAGTGACCTCCAGTTTCTGGAGCGTGGTGCAGATCTATTTTTCTTTTGGGGGAGTGCTAGCCTAGTGGTTAGAGCAGAGCGCAGGTGCTCTGAGAAGGTTGCAAGTACCCGATTCCATCGCCACAGCCTGCCACTCGTTCTCTGAGAAAAACGCTTGAGAAGACGCATTGTAAACCAGCGCTATATGAGTAAACAGAAATATCAAGAAACAAAATGAGGCGTCTAATTTAGTTCAGGCTTACATGTTTATAAACTCACTTCACAGAGACACAAGAAAAGACAAAAAGCCATTCATAATAATGTTGGTAGGGTGGAAGGCAATGCCTGGCTAATGAGCATCCCTTATTTCATTTTCACAGAGATGGCAGCCATAACGCATTTTCTCCTAAAAATTACTAAACATGAAAGGAAAGACAATTTCAGAAGGTTTGAATAACAAATTGATATTATTACCTGAATAATATCACGTGTGAAGCCCTGTGTGATGTGAATATTAGAAGAAAAAAACATGTTTTATCGAGATGAAAGCCTGATAATTGTGAAGTGAGGTGATGAGCTCAACCAAACTGCAGCATCAGTCTGAGCCAATCTTATAATATCAATATCAGAAAATACAGTTTTAAACTCCAAATGTTTCGACTTTAATCTTTGAATGTTGAGATTTTAGTCACATAGATTTAATATGATTTCCTTCTCTTAACTAAAGAGTGAAGTTACCTCAGTATGGCTCTGATACTCACCTAATGGTTTCCTACATGGGGGGTGTTCATGCATACTGGCGGGGCGACACATCCACAGGACAAAAGGTCAAATTTCAGGAACGCCTTGTTTGTCTGTTGCAAACATTCCCCCCCTCACATTGTGGTTGGGGGAATGTGAGTGGGGGAGGGGACAGTGTTGAGCCTCTAGGTGAAGGAATGTGGGGTACCAAAGGGGGGGGGGGGGGGGATGTAGAGGAGGAGGAGGATGCTCGGTAAATGGAGCAGGCACATTGTAAACAGACGAATCAGCTGACTGAGACGCTTTAGTGGAACCAGTGACGCCTTTAGCTCCTCTCTGCTTTAACGGGAAAGAAATCAGCTCAGTCCAAAATATACGCCAAAGTTTCTATGTCTGCCTTTTTCCGCAGCAAATTCCTGAATAAATTACATTTGCAGTCTGGAAGAGGTAACCATGGCAACCACATCTTCCTACACAGCAACAGAGGAGGAGGAGGGGCGAAAGCTGCAGTGATGTACAGTCAGGGAAAGAGACAGATTATAGTAAGAAGCACTGTGCCCTAAAGCTCTCTGTCTGCTTCCCATCTGCACACGAACCAGGAGCCCGACTTCAACATTTTTATTTTCATTAAAATGGTTCCCCTGTGATCTAATTTGCATCATGATAAAAAAAACCCTGAAAGTTTTCATCACTATACCGGCCTCCTTTCTGCTAGAATGAGACCGATTTAAGGACAAACATGGTTCATCTGGAAACCAAACCTCATGTATTGGTGCAACGCTGCATTACAACCATATATGGTTGGAAGATCCAACAATCTTCAGTAAAGGAAGACGCCTCACAGGGTGATCGACACCAGGCTGACAGGAAGTCAGCAGGTCTCAAAGAGGCTAAATATAAATCCAGACAGAAGCAAAGTGCAACCTGGAGTCTTTGTGCTCCAGAGGAGCTGAGCCAGCAAACCGAGCGCCGTCACATACACACCTCATCCTCCAATCGCACAGCAGCAGAAAAGGAGCCGGGCTTTGATGCTGCGTTCTGTTTCACCGCCTGCTGCATCAGGCGGGCAGCAGGATCAGTGAAAGTGGAATACGGTGGAGCAGCAGCAGTCCTCTCTCTGCTGCTTCCAGCTGCATTGCGGATCTTTCTTTCTAAGCAACCATTCACCTGAACTGTAGCAGCTGATGGTTAAGGTGCCCTTGGCTCAGTGCTTCGGCTCATAGCATGCATGCTAATGTGCATGAACATGGAGCATTCTGGGGAAGTGTCCCTCTGTAAGGACACCTCTGTTCTGCTCCTTTAATAGCCTGCTCTAAATGTAGCATCATTAGCACCAAGATGTAAACAGCACAAGCAAAAGAACAGATTTTTATAGAATACCAGAGACATTAACAGAGACTGCAGCAAGGCTTTTCTGCAACCTTAAAATATCAGTGACTTTTCTGCATCATTAGGTCCCTAAAAACATTCTCACACCCTTAGAAACATTGAGCTGCACCAGGGCTGGACCCAAAGCACATCCCATCCAAATCCTGCTCCTGTGTGTGCTCCTGTTTTAAAACCAGAGTGAGGATCCATTATAAGCTTTGGAGGGATAATAATTTCACAAAGTGAGGCCATTTTGGCTGGTTAGCTTCCTCTAATGGTTAGGTTTATGGTAAGAGTCCCTGTTTGCCAATAGAAATGAATGGAAGTCAATGGAAAGGATAGAGTT
>NW_015150563.1:1406735-1419661 GCF_000732505.1 Cyprinodon variegatus
AATGAGTGAATTGGTAAATAGATGAATGTGTTAATGGATGACGGAGTGAATGTGTTTATAGATGAATGAGTGAATATCAAGAAAGCAGAAGCTAAATAAAGAGCTAGACCAGTAAAGATGTTAATAAAAATGTTCTGTTGGTTCATTCTCTCCACAGCGCTCACCCTTCCCTCCTCCCTGAAAGCCTAAGTCTAGTTGTTCATCTTTGCTCCTTTCTGCTCCTCCTTTTGGTTCTCGTCTCTCCTGCTGTCTGATTGATCCTAGAAATTCTTCTCCTTTTCTTCCTCTCACATTTTCTGCTGTTCTTCCTTCAGTTTCGGACCAATGATCCTCCTCCTCTCTTATTTACTGATATCTGGAAACATCTTCCTCTAGTTGGTTGGTTGAAGCCATTTCAATGATGTCGCTCCAAGGATGGAAACAACTATGAAATTATAAACCGGCTGGATAATATTTAGATTTAATCATATTGATTTAATCTGCTGTTTTGGTTGTAATTCATACTGAGAGCTGAAATCTGTGGATCAGTCTTTTATTTTGTCATTTAAAACTATTTGATATCAGGCATGATGGGAACGTTGGATAAAGGATGGGATGAAGATCAGAACCAGCAGTGAGGAGCTTCATAGTCATGAAGGAGGCTGAGGGTTTGATAGAAGAGAGAAGGATGCTGAGATGGAGAATTGATCAGCTTCAGAGACGCCTGCAGACAGCAGCTGCTCATCATTCCTCCCTGAAATCCATCATTTGGAAAGAATTCTGAGTAAACAGGAGCTGGATTAACACCATAGGAACAAAGTGCTTGTTTTAGTTTTCAGCTGCATCAAAATTATTGTATAATTATTAACAACTTGAAGCCAATATCTCCTTTCCCTTTTTAAACCAACCAGAAGTATTTTCTATTGCTTTGCAAAGAATATATTTTTGTTCAAGTTGCATTTTTACTTTACAAAGGATTATATTCAGGAATATTGCTCATGTTTATGCCACTAAATCCAAGTAAACTAGAGCTGCAACTAAGACACATTTTGCAAATCCTTTAATCTCTTGATTATTTTCCATTAATAACTGGATAGCCAAAGGTTCCTTAAAGTTTTTTTTAAAGAATTGAAACCAGGTGAAAAATGTTTTTGTTTTTTAAAACAATTTTTATATAATTCCTGCTCTAAGTGGATCGCTCTGTCAGCTAAAGGCATATTTTAGAGTCTCCGTTAACGATTAATCAATTACTATATTAGTTGATCATTTCATAATCGAATAATTCGATCATTTCAGTCCAGTGCAACATTAATAATAAACAGGTCCCATTCTTTTAGCAGCAGATGCGTGTTTATAAGTGCAGTTAGAACAGTTTTATTATCAGTGGCAATCAGGGCTGTATCAGCCTTTCTAATCAGTCATATTAATAATTATTGATTAGTGTTTTGTTTGCCTATTTGAAAAAAGGCAAAGTTATCATGACTGTACCTGATTCTGAAAGACCTCCAGATCTCCCAGAAATCAGGGGCAGATTTAGGAAATTTGGGGCCCTAAGGAAAGACAGGCAGGGGGGGGCCCTGAATTGAGAAGACCTCACATAAACAGACCCATTATACAGATAGAGAAATTTAGAATAGACATCCATTATCTGTTCTAGGTTGTGTCCCTCTCTTCTTGTTCCTTTTCTTGTAGTTTTCCTCTCTATGTTTTGTACTCAGCTGACTTTTCTTGCTGTCTCAAAAGGAATGAAAGATTTTTTTCCAAGCACCAAGCTCACTTAGCTGATTGCTACATGGCCTGTTTTCGCCACTCTGTAAAAAAAGAAAAAAAAAATTATCTCAATACAATGAGATAGTATCTCATTGTATTGAGTAGGGTTGTCACGATACTAAACTTTTCAACTCGATACGATACTAAGTAAAATATTCGATACTCGATACCCTTTTCGATACCACAAGAATAAAAACAAAGACTCTAAAATTCAACAGAAACATTTTCATTACTAAAAAAAATACAATAAATAAATAAAAAACAATAAGAATAATATTTTGAGGTTGTATGCTGTGCACAATATTAAGCAAGCTTGATAAAAAACTTACAAAATAATAAGTGTTCCTTCCTTGGCTGTGCTTTGCAGATGTTTTTCAGTCTGAAACTGAAAAATGCACAGAATTATTCAATCACACAGTGTTCAGAAAGTGCATTTTCCACTATTCTGCACTTTAGATGGCTGTATCGATACTTTTGAAAATGAGTATTGTATCCGGATACGACGTTTCAGTATCGATACTTTTTTGAGTAGCGATACTTTTGACAACCCTAATATTGAGATATTATTTCAATATAATGAGATACTATTACTATCTCATTATAATGAGATAATTTTCTTTTTTTTTTCTTTACAGAGTGGCGGAAACGGGCTTCTATAGATTGCTCCTTCCTGTGTTTCCAAAAAGGCAAAAGTAAATAACCCAGTCCTTCTTTTCACTGTATACAGCTGAGACATACTTACTATTATCATCAGCGTTCTGACTGCATTTTAGCCAAAGGATTTTTATCAAAAACACAATTAATGTGCACAAATAAGGAATAGTTGTAAAAACATGTAAACAGTTTTTATGTAGGCAACTGCCTAGCATTGCCTAAAGCTAAATCCCCCCCCCGCCTATATAGAGTAAACCTCTATCCTGGTAAACGTTAACCAGGCTGAAGTTCCCGCTGTGGAGATTCCTCAGGTTGTAAATTTATTAGGGCTGCAACATGAACGGGATGGTCAGCCATCATCATCATCATCATCATCATCATCATCATCATCATCATCATCATCATCATCATCGTCCAATTCAGAGTAGCTCCGCTCTGTTCAGTACAAAGGTTCTGTGATCCAGAGAAATCCTGCATTACCAACCGGAGAGAAACACCAACAATACAGGAATGACCAAACTCCCCCTTTATTTATGTTTACTGAGATCTACACATCCAAGCACTCTTTATATACTTTATTAACATGTATACAAAGTAGTGAAGGAAGCTTTAGTCTGTCCCTCACTGCATTAACAGCACTGACACCACGCTTTAAATAGGAAATCTGCTAAACGTATTCAAAGTGGTAAAACATCAATAAACAGATGTTCATGACATAAAACAAACTTCATTCATCTGGAAGTATTTAATCACCATTTCTCCGCTTCCTTAAAGAAAGCTAAAACTGAATATTGCTTCATTTAGTCAGATTCTGTAAAATAAAGAAAACACGAACACACAGGCTCCATTCGCACAATTTAACGCACAAACGTTTCCATTATGATATAAAAACTGTGACGCCGTCAGAGATGCAGCTTAAATGCTTTAAGAGCTGATTCTGGTTTCTTAGAAAAAGTTTTTTTTGAGGCTCAGCAGCAGAATAAAACCACCGTGTGGTCCTGATATGTTTTTCTCTTGCAGTGAGGTGGACATCAGGGCCCCCCCTGCTTCTCAGGGGTCCCTCTCCTTCTTCACCTTCACATCTCCAGCCAGGATGGTGGCGATCTCCCCCTGCATGAAGGCCCAGGGCACGTTGGAGCCCAGCAGGGGACACTTGTCTCCGCTGGGACAGTACACCTCCCCAGAGGGCCCCTGGTTCTTGATGCTCTCTCTGGAGCAGGGGAAGCAGAACTTGTGGTTGGGGACGGAGGGACATTGGACAAAATGCGTGTCCTCTAAGCGCTCGTGGCAGATGGTGCAGCACAGAGGGCCGCTGTTGGCCATCGGAGAGTCAGGGACGCTCTGAGACGGAACCTGGTCCATGGAACCGGCGGACTGAGACGGCAGCCCGGCTTCTCCGCTGCGGGAGGAAAGGCGCCTCTGGCCGGATACGGAGGGAGGAGACGCCGGGCTGCTGCTGTTGTGTCTGGAGGAGGAGGTGGTGGAGTGGACCGAGTCTCTGTCCTTGCTGGGGGAGTAGGCGGTCCCCAGCGTGTCCGCCACCGACAGCAGCGCGGCCATCGGGGACTGCCTGTTCTGGGGGGCCGCAGCCTCCGGTGGGGTGGATCCGCCGGGGTGGCCCTGGGTGAGGGGGGGCGGCGGCCCGGCAAACGAGCCCGCAGCCATGGAGAGTTTGAGAGCTTCGCTCTGGCTGCTGATCCACTGCTGCCTCTGCTGCTCCTCCAGCTTCAGGCCGGCCTCACAGTCCGGCTCCGGGGAGGCTTTCCTCTTCCGCGCCCCGGCCCTGCTGCTGCTGCCGCTGCCGGAGGCTGGAGCCCGTCCTGCGGCCAGCAGGCATGTCGGCAGCAGCGGGCAGCTGCCGTCGATGTGCGGCTGCGGGAGCATGTCTTCCACCAGAGCCTCTTTAAAGAAGCGCAGCGGCTCCGGTAACAGGTCCCCCAGGAGCCGCCAGTCCCCGGAGCCGTGCTTCTTCTCGTACTCCAGGTACTTGAAGCCGGAGGACAGCCCCCTGCCGAAGTCCTTCATGCAGTCCTGGTACATCTGCTTGGCCACCCCGGAGGCGCTGGAGAACACGTTCCCGGAGCCGCTCGGGTACTCGATGAAGATCTTCAGCTCGTGGTCCAGCCCGGTTTTAGACACGGCGTCAAAGGCGAAGACCCGCCCCAGCAGCGCGTGGTCCTTCTTAAAGCGGACATCGAACGGAGTGCAGCCGGACAGGAGGACCAGCGTGTCCCGGACCGGTTTGGGTTTACTGGCCCAGTCCTCCTGCCGGTTCCGGAGGCTGTCGCTCAGCTCGGCCAGCGCCTCCGCGTTCCGCTGCTTCTCCTTGACCTCCCGCTCCTGGTCGCTGCTGGACACGGAGGCGGGTCGCTTCCCGCTCGGTTCCGGCTGTGACACCACCACCATGGAGCCGGAGGGCGGTCTGCCCGCCAGGCTGTGCGGTGTCGGTCCATTGGAGCCGGTCTGAGGCATGAGGTTCGGCGGGACCGGTACCGGTACCGGCACCAGCCCACCGTTGGGTTTGCTCCGGGAATTCGGACTCTGCCGGTTCAGCTCCGGCGGTCCGTCGTCCGGCTTAAAGCCGTTCAGCCCTCCGAACCCATTGGGCGGCCTGCTGCCGCAGCTGTTCGCCGGATAGTCGAAGCGAGCTCGGCTGTCCGGTACCGGGTTGTACCGGTCCAGGCCCGGCTGCTGAGTCTTGCCCTGTCCGTCCGCCTGGTAGAGGTTCTGCTGCCCCAGCGGGTCTTTCCCGCCCAGTAGGACCGCCTGGCCTTTGGCTGCAGCGGGCTGAGCCGCTGCGGAGGACCGGCTGTCCTGGAAGCCCTGAGCCCGCTTCAGGTGGCGGGCCGTCTCGATGACGAACTCGATCCGGTCCGCGCCCTCGTAGTTGACGCAGCCCCGACACACGGGTTCGGTGAAGTCCCAAATCATGGCCCAGGGCATGCGGGGCAGGTCGCACAGATAACAGGACTGTCTGCGGGATGAGGAGACCTGCAGGGAGGACATCTTCCCTCCGTCTGTCTCCCTCCCTGTCCTCCTCCTCCTGCTCCAAAAACCCGAAAATCAGAGAATAAAGGCGGCAGGCTGCTCCGCTCCCAGGTTATTGTTCCTCCCCGGTGATGTTGCAGCAGAGTGTGCAGAAAGAGGGGGGGGTGTTGTGGTTTGTTCCTGCAGCCTCACAGGGCCCCGCCCCCCTCAGCCACACCGCCAGGAGGAGCAGGGACCCCTCTGCAACAGGATGCTCCTTCCATCTCTGCTCCTCCAAATGTGGAGGAGGAAGCAGCGACAGTTGCAAGATGGCGAAAAAAACAACAAGAGAACAGCTCTGTAGAAACAGCCCCGTGTTAGAGGACCTTCCCAGGTGTTGTGACATTTAAGCAGAACTTAAAGTGCATAACATTATCCACCAAAACAGCCAGCATCATTATTTCTATGCAGACCCAGGGTTCAACAAGATTTCAGCCTGTGAGCCTGAAACAACAATGCAACTCTGGCAACTAGGGCTGGGCAATTCACTGCATTGGCAACACGGGCGGATTAAGGAAATGTGGGCAGACAGGGGCCCCCTGAATTGAGAAGACAACACATAAATCAGCCCCATTCTACAGATAGAGAAATGCTAATAGAATAGACATCCATTATTTGTTCTAGGTTTTGTCCCTCTCTTCTTGTCCCTTTTCTTCTTGTTTTGCTCTCTATGTTTTGTACTCAGCTGACTTGTCATGCTGTCTCTAAAGGAATGAAAGATTTTTTCCAAGCACTAAGCTCACTTAGCTGATTGCTCCTTCCTGTGTTTCCAAAAAGGCCAAAGTAAATAACCCAGTCCTTCTTTTCACTGTAGACAAGCCATGATCTGCTTCTCTGTTCTCCATTTTTCATTTGGATGAAATAATAGCTGCATGAATCATGACAGCAGACAAGATAGAGGAGAGCAGGAGGCAGGTTTACCAATCTACTTGCTCTGGAGAGCAGAGTTCACTGCTTTTAGATGTTGGCGCCAAAGTCTCCAGTAGCAGAAAAAAGTCGCTAGATTTGGCGCTTTTTTGAAATCAAAGAGCTAGAGGGGTCTGAAAAGTCGCTAAATATAGCGACTAAAGCGCTAAGTTGGCAACACTGCTAGGAAAACAAACTGTTCATTTTTTTCTTTCAAATGGTTTGCTGCTGTCTGTTTGGACCTGCCTAGTATTGCCTAATGATAGACTGCTGGAGGACATAGGGACCCCTTTTTCATCATTCTGCTTCATTCTATCTCTATTCTCCCACTCTGCAGAATCTGTTAGTTCAATCTCTAACGTTCTGCTCTCTCTGCTTTTTCCTCATAGTAGCTTCATCTGGTCTGTTCCTGTTTGGCTGTGACTCCATCCTGGAGAGAAATATCAGCTGCTGACATCAACATTGGTTGTGCGTTTCCTGGATGATCTGGTGAACTGGAAAGTGCCTTGAGATCACATGTGTTGTAAATTGGCGCTATAGAAATAAACTGAATTGAATTAAATATACAGAAATATAATGATAGGATTCTCAAAGGTTCCTCAAACATGTTTTTTTTTACATAATCAAACCAAGTGAAACTCAAGCTTTTCCACTTGAGGAGCTCTGGATAGAGCAGATTGACAGACTATTTTTTTTTTTTTTTATCTTAAATGCAAAATGTTTACTTTTTTTTTTATTTTGCTGTGTCACTCTTTAAGCAAAAGGTGTCTTTCAAAATCTCAACACTCCAGTAGAGATGACCATGATTAATCTATTGCTGAATTAGTTGAAAATTATTTTTTTTGATAATCGATTAATCCAATAAATTGTTTCAGTCCAAAAATTATATTCATTTTTAGATAAATACAATCAAAACGATGGCTTAAAGAATTTATAATAATAAATAATTCTTTAAATAGGTCAATTTATAAAAGGGATATTTCATTGTTGAATTGGATATTTTACAATTTAATGATATATTGAATTAATTTAGGTATTAGATAAAGGAATAATTGTTAAATCTAATTATTTTATGGGATATTCACATGCATTTCATGATACATTTTGGCCCTCCATACACCTCAGGCATCACGTCACACTTTAAACATTTAAAAACTTAATTTGCAAATCGAGTTTTTCTATTTTCTCAGCGGATCGGATCATGATCCAATCTTAGCTGTGCTGATGCAATCCGAGGACATCACACCTGCAGGAAGGTTGTGTTTCCTCTCTTCCTCACACCCCCACCACTACAGGCATCCCTCTGATGGGTACCCTCCGCGTTGCCATAGCGACACGCCTGCTGGCCACACAGAGGGGAGGAGGAGGAACCTGCTTCACATCACAGCTGAAGTTCTCTTCTTCTCTACACATAAATATGCTCATCATTTAACCCCTGCAGGCAGAAAGGATGACACCTCTATTCCAGCTCCGCCTACATTACATGGATAAACATCCATGCTTGGTCAAACAAAAAGCCTGAAATTCACCGGTTTCCATCTACAGACGACCGTTCAGGGCTCAGTCTGCAGCTCCTTTTCAAACTTTAAATCTAAATCACTGCCAACAAGTTCAGCTGAAGGACAGATGACCGCCGTCATACCTTTAACACGCACTGACGCAGAAAATTCACCCAGAACAAACTAGATTTCTAGATTGGCACCGCAGCAGGAGATCGTTAGAATCACAAAATCCCAGATGATTGAAAGAGAAGGCATCATGGATGCAGAAAAGGAGGAAAGGAAGACGAGAGACGGGTATGGGACGGTTTGAACCATCTCTGCTCTCCGCCATAAAGCCCAACACCTGCTCTACGGGGAAAATCTGTTTTGTGGAAAGCCAACGATGCATAGCTCTGCAACAAGACCCTCTGGAAAATCTAATCGGGAACAGATTTATTTTTTTTTTTTGCTTAGTTTAAACCTTCTGTTAGAGACTATCTGTGAAAGAAAGTATGAGAAGGAATGTCAAACTTCGGATCAATGCCATCCCCACCAGAACCACCTCTCACATGTGGATCAACTAAGGCAGAGACATTTGTCTAGGAGGAGAAAGAGGAGGACAACGCAGCCCTGAGGAGCACCGAGATGAGAAGATGTCGGCCTAAGCTGCTGCTGATCCACAGAGAGGTGGAGCTTCTAGGCGAGGATGTCCAAGGTGACGGCGCTGAAGGTTGAGCTGACAAACTGCACCGGTTTGGAACATCTGAGAACATCCCAAAGCCAAACCCACACGTCCACCAAGAAAACAAGAAGCTCCACACCTGCTAACCATCAAACCAAGGGCGTAGGTTTGATTTCCACTTTGGAAGGGACACTATTGGTCCTAAGTTTCATTCATGTCATTTTACCCATGCACAAATATGCTTGCTTTAGTTATGCCTGACATTAGCATCAGGGTGCATTTCGTTTAAATAGAAAAGCAGCATTTCTTGCTACATTTATAATAATTTAATAAGCACTACACACGCTAGATGTTGTTTATCAATGTTTGAAGCGTCACCGACTCTGATGAATGTGGAATTAGCACTTTTTTCCCACTTTGAAAAGGTTTGCAGTTAAACTTACCAGTGACTAAAACAGTAGGTTTAACCAAATATAGTCTAATTATGCCCGTTATACGTGGATTTATCCTGCGTTTTTGCAAAGGTAAACGGGTGAAACACACTCTTATTTTTTTAAATGCTCTCTCTGTATCATGAAACGACGCAAAATAACACATTCAAGAAACGGCAAATACATTTATTGTATTTACATTTAGTGGCATCATCTACAAAACACAAAAATAACAATGAGACTTAATTTATTCCAAAATAAAATCACTTTTAACAATTATTAAAAGAAAATATAACACCATGTTGTCTGTAATAATAATCTGTAATAATGTAATAATATTCAAATTAAACAGCCGGATTCAAGCATTTTTACTAAACACTAATGTTTGTACTAATTAACTTATGGACCGTGTGGAAATCTGTGCAAAATAAAATTAATGTAAATAGTGTTCATCTGTTTGTTTTTGAATTGATCCTATTTTTAAAAGTAGAAATAGTCAAAGAAATAGCAACATTATGTGGAACCAGAATTAAGCTTTCCAAACAAAAAATAGATGTTTAGGCACCATCTCGTGTCGTTATACTCTTTAAAAGAAATAACACCTGCTATTTATAGCTGAACCGCCTCAAACGGTCGTCATAAAGTGAAAAAATTTTCTTTTTCAGTCGGCTGTGGCTAAGAATCAGCAATCAGCAGCTTTCACCTGTTTTAGTATAGATAGAATTCAGATTTTTTTTTATTAGGATTAGTTTCGTAGCCTAATATTAATTGAAGTAAGTAGCGTAAATAAAATTCTTATTTCACGCCCCAAGCTCGCCCACACGAAAACAGACTAGAAAACAGCCAATCAGGAAGAGAGAAGGCGGAACTTGAGGCAGAACAACCAATAAGAGTGGAGCTAAACAGCGCAGTTAATTATTTAAGGGACAGGAAAGACCGGGCAGCACTCAGACGGAGCGGCAGCCACTAAGCTGCGAGAGACGATTATAAACATGTTGTTCACATCGAATTATTGGTAGGGACGTTTTCCCTATGGTCCCCTATTCATGCATCAAACCCACCGTGCAGGTTAACTGGGAACCATCAACTCTCCGTCAAAGTGCTGGAATGTCCCGTCATCAACCAAATGCTCTCTGAGTTCGTCTCCTCTCCAGGAACATGAGCTGAATAAAATACTACAAGGAAAACAGAAAACTCATCCAATGTTACCTGGTCTGCCCTGGCCTGGAGCCACGGGGGCCTGTTTCCATGGTAACCGCATCCATCTCCGCTGTACTGTCAGGCCTTACAGGTTTCTGGTGCCCAACCTTTGCTGGTGGAAGACAGAGAAAACTGTAAATACAAAACATGTCCTCCCCTTTCCTTCAGCTCAGACTCTGGAATATCTTGAAAAATCAGATAAACAGACTAATATTTTAGTTAATCAGTGCTAATCATGCCTGGTCTTGCTTAAACATATATCCAACAGAATCCTTCCCCTGCTAGATTTTATTGAAAAGGTCTGGATGAACTCGTGAACTTTGCTTTTCTGCTGCAGAGTGAAGATCATCACAGCATCAGTTCTAGCGGCGCTTTGGGGTGAAGCTCAGGCCACAGTAGACGATGCAGGAGCCTGAACAAAAGCTGCAGGCGTTTATGTTTCAAGGTCAGAGCGATATTCTCCTAAAATATAACCAAAATGGCCGCCTGTCCCACCAAAAACATTTCTTTTTATCAACTTGATTCTGTTTACTAAAACAGAAAGATGTCTCTAAATGTTTATATTTGCAAACCTGCAGGTCGCAGCTGTGGCTTGTCCACCCTGTTTTCCAGGGGAGGACCTTAGAACTAAATTACGACCCTCAACCTGAATGGGTGTCAGACTGACCGCCTTCACCTTTCCTTAGTCTCATCAGTGAAGCCGTGATCAGAGATGGAGATAAACGTGGAGGTAGACACCTATTGGACCAGAGCCAGTGGCTCTGCTTGAAGGTATGGGCTTGTTAGGCTGGGCTGACTCACCTGCTGCTTCAGAGTCTGAAGTCATGGAACTGTGGCCTGTCACTATCTTGATGGCAGACTCCATTAGCTGGCTCTGATTGGATGAGAAGAGAAGCAATAATCAGTGACAGGCTGGAAGGGGGAAGCAGCAGTTGCAGGTTCTGAGCAGGTGAGGGAGTTTACCTGCAGCTGGAGCTGCTGGCTCTGCAGAGTCTCTAGGTGATGCAGCGTCTGCTGACTCAGGCCCCACCGCCGGCCATCAGCCTCCCTTAGATCAGAGCAGACAGTCAGGCCATGGAGGCATAGAGCCGAAAGTTTGCCTCAGTTCCAGTTAAAACAGAAGAAACACTTCAAGGTGACAGAAAACAAGCCCTCAGCTCTGATCAAAAACACAAGCTTTCATCAGCTTCATTCCTTTATCTATTCTTCTGGTTTTAAACACTAAAACTTGTAACTTGCGTTTTTTTTTTTTTCGAGCTTTTATCATCATCATTTCACAGTCACATGAAAAGAGCAACTAAATTTCCTCACTGCATTTAACCCCTCCCCTTTGGGAGCAGTGGGCTGCCATTGTGCGGCACCCGGGGAGCAGTCTGGGGGTTAAGGATTTTTTTTCTTTTTTCTGTCTTAATGGTTGCAGTGGGCTTTATGCTGCCCTACAAGGCTTTAAACCTGGGTTTAAATGGAGACTAAGTCATTCTCAAGCACATATCAAGGTGCTCATTTTGAGCCTGGATCCATATTTATTGTTGATTCTGTTCATGGTGGAGAATCCTGCTTCACAGCAGCAGGTTGAGCCAAACATCCTCTAAATGTTCATCTTTGAGCACGCCATTGCACTTTTCTTTCACCAGTTCACCGCAGTTCTTCCTGCAGTCCATACTTTCTCGGCTTTCTTTTTCTCATCATCTTCTCCTTCTTTCCCATCTCCCAGCTTGCCACAGGTTTGCCTTTTGTGTCTAAAAGTAGCAGCAGCAGCAACCCAGACTGATTGGCTAATTTGGATCACGTGCAGCCTGGAGCCGGATGCTACGGAGGGCTTTACCGTATTAACAGGAGAAGCACCGCAATTTAAGTTAGACAGATAACATGCGGTAATTTATAAATGTTTTACATCAAGTTGGGTCCAGATTAGCCAGCAGGTGGGTCCGGACCCTGGTCCACTAATCTCTGACCTCTGACCAATTCCGTAACCAATAGACCACCACTACATTACAGCCCTCTACAGGTAAAGCCTGGTTACTGATGAACAAACCACCAGACATGGTCTAAATTCACTTATTCCCCATTTCAAAATTAAGGAGGTTAACCTGGAACAGGGAGGCAGGTCAGAGGAGGAGGTCATGAAATGTCTGGCTGTATGATGAATATTTAAAATATCATTTTATCAGAAGGTGGCGAACAGGAAGCTGCAGGAAGTTTGCCTACCTGTTGGTTTCCAGGAGCTTCTGGACACTTTCAGACAACCGCGACATTTGAGCTTCTATGTCTGATTGGGCCTGAACACAGAAACACAAAAACAGACGTGTTGTTCAGGATTAACTAATGGAGAGCTGGAGTAAAAGAAAACCTATTTCAATTCCATTTAACATCATAATGTGTTGAGAATCAGGAACAAATCGTCAGCCATACTGGTTAAGGACAGACAGATTAATAAAATCATTAGTGATGAGCCGAGCTGCTGGAGGCGCCGCTGACAGCGAGGAGCAAACGGAGTCTTGTTGTGCCATATGACATCATCATGTTTTTTGGACAGTGGGAACCAGTGTCCAAATTGTTCTAACACACAGCTAGTAGGGCGTGTGTTCATAAACAATATATAACAGCCCAAATAATATTTGATTAAAGAGGGCAATAAACATTTTAAAGTATCAGAAATATAAATTCCCAGCTGGCTGGGAATAGAATAGAACATAAAATCCCAACATTGATGTGACATCCTACCTGGATGAGCACTAAACATATAATCACAACAGTCTGGAGAAGGAAAAGGAGGAGATGGAGGAGGCCTGGTGA
>NW_015150563.1:1420051-1430128 GCF_000732505.1 Cyprinodon variegatus
AGAAGAGGCAGGTATATCCCAGAATGCTTTGCATGGGGAGCTCTCCCCGCCCTGACCCATGACCTCTGACCTGTGCATTACTACATAGTGACTCAGTTTACTGACCGTTCAGATAACGTTCCTTTCCTGTTGATCATGTGACTCCGGCTCCCTCTACCATCTCTGCGACAGAACAAAGGTTCTTTCTCGCCCCCAAAACAAATCCCAAGCTGCATTGCAAGGAGAGCTCTTGCAAAGCATTCTGGGACATATCTATATTGTGGGAAATTTTAAGCCTACTACATTTTCCTCCCCTAGAGGTCCAGACGCTCATATAAAGTGGTGTATAGTGCTCTATGGGGGGGTTAGGGTGGATGAGGTCGCCTCAGTCATCAGTGACATCACATTCCCATGCGTTTCCATGCAGCCCAGGTACCTTAAACAGAGGAGCTGCAGCAGCCACAGCTGCAGCTGCAGCAGCCACTGCTGTTCTGCTGACCTCTTCCAGACCAGATGAAGCCCCGCCCTGAACGACCGCTGCATCCTCAGCGCTCTGATGGAACGGTGGGTTCAGGGTCCGCCTTGGTTCCAGCAGCTGGACACTGACCTCCCTCTTCTTGGTACCAAGGCAGCTGAGCAGAAGGAATGATGGGAGATCAAAGCTGTTATCAGCCTGGCTTCATATAAACGACCAGCATCCCACCACCGCTTCCTTACCGCTGTCTCAGAGCGCCAAGCACGACGCCGCGCCCTCCGGGCTGGTAGCATGACGTCTGGAGCTCCGGACCTGAGGGGGAAGATGGAGCAGGCTTTAATGTTTCACCACGGAAACATTGACTGATGTTAGGAAATATTCACCCCACACTGATTCAACGTCTTACTTTATTTATTAATGATAAAAAAAACTGTTATAATCAGAGAAATATATCCTGAGTTCATACAAAAGCTGTGGATTTATGTCAATAAAAGAAAACTAAGCGATCCAAACCATCCTGGTCCTAATAAAGAAATTTTTACCCCCTAAAAAAAGCCTGTTTTGGTTTTTTCAGAACATCTCTGAGTCGACGTTCAGTCGAGGAAGCAAAGTGTGACTTAGGTAATCCTCCATCGGGGCGTTCTGCTACCGAGCAGCTTCCCAGCAGCTCTATGAGGAGCTGCAGGAAGCAGCAGATCAGACGGCCAGCCTCCAAACATTTCCTCCTTTAGGGTCTTTTGTTTTTGGATGTTTTAGGAAATGCATCTTTGTATTTTTTCTGACCTTGGGCCATGGCTGCAGGAATTAGGGGTGCTGCAGCACCTCCTAGTGGCGATAGGGAGAATCTTTTTTTTTTATGTATTAAAAATACTTTGCACAATTTATACATTTATTTTGGATATTTCAGTAAATGGTTTTGACTTTTTTTTATTTTACTATTCTGTGTATTTGGATGTTAATGTAATTATATTGAGGCCTAATCAACACAAGTTCACGGAAGTTACGTTGTCATGGCAACGTCATGCAAGCTAGGGCGTGATATCCTGCTTGTGGCAGCAGACTTTTAAATGTACATAGTCTAATGGCAGAAAGGAGGAGGAAAAATGGCACAGAAACGCATTTTGGATATTTTTATTTTTTTTAAACCACCAGTGAAGAACACTGACACCGCAACCACGACAACGGAGAGCAGCGGAGTGAGGAGACAGTCTCCTGTCTCTGATGGCAGTTGCTCCAGCAACCAAAGCTAGCATGACTGGATTAAACAAGGCAACATCCATTTCCTGCTCTGCTTTGCGGTAATGAAACGTTCTCACGGTCTGTGGCACCGGCTTGGTTTGCTGGATGGCAGTGGCTGCATGATGTGGAAGAGACGGATCAGATTTTGTGTTTTGTTTGTCTGGAAGCAGTCAGAAAAGTCATACCTAGAGATAAATTTAAGAAAGACGACCCCTTTGGGAATGCCGGCTTTTCAAATAGGCATAAAGCCACTGAGAATGTTTTATTGTAAAGTTTAATTAACTGATAAATTATTAATTTGATTAATTATGTCTGAGTTACAGGCCCTGGTTGCGTGCACTGAAGTGACAATAAAGTAGCGAATCTCAATCTCTTTATTTATTGTATTTTAAATAAGCCTATACGCTCAGGTATTTTGTCTAAAAAAAAAAAAAATTTTAAAAAGGCAAAAAATGTTCACAGCACACCCAATCATAATTACTCCCAGCGGCCCTGGCTTGGCCATCCCATGACCTCTGACCTCCACTGAGCTCTGCAGAGCTTTACATGTTCTGGGTTCAGGATCAGTAGACCTGGATCTGGGTACAGCTGGGTTCTGTAGAGGACCGAGTCGTTTTCAGGAGGATGTGAACGCAGATTGGTGGAAGAGAAAAATAATTGAGGATCAGAGGGAAGAACCGGGACCTGGATGGAGGAGGTCGGACCGGGAGGTCCGGTGTTCTGTCACACCAGCATACCCATAGGAATACATATGCATGCAGTCAGATTGCCATACGCTTCAAAAAACACCAAACACTAAGTAATTAAAGTGTTTTTTTGTACATGACTAAAGGGATACACGCCTGTTGAGGAAGTTTAAAGTGTATTTAGGGAAGAGTCTAGCTGCACCTGCAGCCATCTACAAAACACACCTCCCGCCCAGCCAATTGTTGATGATATTGAGTTGGATATTACGTCACCTTGGATGCAGCGGCTCGGTGGAGGAGAAGGAAGATGCCTACTACTAACTTGGTGCATAAAAAAAATTAATAATAATAATCTTGTTTAATGATGGGATTAGGAAATAGTTTAATCCATGACGACATTGCTGTACAATTTTGCCTGTATTTTGTTTTCTTATATCATGTAATTTTCCAGGGACTGCACATGCTTTAAATATAAAAAGGAAAATGTTAGAAATTGCATTTTTAAGTTCATTTATATAAAATTCTCCTGGTGTGAAACAGCAAACACAGAAAGTGAGGCTGTCTGAGTTTAAAGCTGTTTAGCTTTAAATGCTGTTTATCTCAGATCAGGGGCGGATTTAGGAAATGTGGGGCCCTAGGCAAAGACAGGCAGGGGGCCCCCTGAACTGAGAACACAACACATAAACAGACCCATTCTACAGATATAGAAATGTTAATAGAATAGACATCCATTATCTGTTCTAGGTTTTGTCCCTCTCTTCTTCTTGTTTTCCTCTCTATGTTTTGTACTCAGCTGACTTTTCATGCTGTCTCTAAAGGAATGAAAGATTTTTTCCAAGCACTAAGCTCACTTAGCTGATTGCTCCTTCCTGTGTTTCCAAAAAGGCAAAAGTAAATAACCCAGTCCTTCTTTTCACTGTAGACAAGCCAAGATCTGCTTATCTGTTCTCCATTTTTCATTTGGATGAAATAATAGCTGCATGAATCATGACAGCAGACAAGATAGAGGAGAGCAGGAGGCGGGGTTACCAATCTACTTGCTCTGGAGAGCAGAGTTCGCTGCTTTAAGATGTTGTCGCCAAAGCCTCCAGTAACAGAATAAAGTCGCTAGATTTAGCGCTAGGAGCTTTTTTTTAAATTAAAGTGCTAGAGGGGTCTGAAAAGTCGCTAAATATAGCGACTAAAGCACTAAGTTGGCAACACAGATCTTAGCATCATTTGTTTTCAAATGGTTTGCTGCTGTCTGTTTGGACCTTTCTGAACATGTTTAATAACATGTTTAATTAATGTGCACAAATAAGAAATAGCTGTATTAACCATACATGTGAACAGAGTTTATATTAAGACCTTGGGGCCCTAGGCACCTGGTAAATCCGCCCCTGCTTCAGACTAAAACTTTTTGTTTATTCTATCAGGCATAAATAAACTAGCCTACTTAACCCTCGGTTTGCTTTCCCGGTAATAAACTGGGTCTGCTGATCTGACACCGGATCCAGTGACTATGAACAGGGACCGGCTGCTGATGCCCAGGCTGGTAATGACTCACCGCCTGGAGGATCTCCTGCTGCCCGCTCTGGGTAGCCATTCTCCGGGTTGGTTCCAGGTTTCCGCCTGCTTTGCTGAGGCTCCCGCAGTTTTCGGACCGTTATCTGAACGTGCTGCGGTGCCTCAGCAGCTCTCTGCCGGGTGGAGCGGATGAGGACGGCCCCGGTGTCCGAGCCGCAGGAGGACCGAGCCGGACTGAGAGGCGGTGGGTCAGAGGGAACCGGAGACAACATGCAGGTAGCGGCTCATCTGTTCCCAGGGAGTCAGACTTTTCAAACTTCCCGCTGCGGGAACTCCTGCTGCCGCCAGAAGAAGCTGGACAGAAACAACAGGAGAATAAAGTTCACCTCAGAGACGCAGAGGACATGAAGAGCTTCTACTAACAGACAGCTGAGGTGTTTAAAATCAATAAAACAAACATCTGCTGCTGCTAGAAACTCTACTGGTAGCTTCCGCTGTTTCCCTGCTTTTTCTTCTTCTTTTTTTTTTAATGGCGGTTGGCAAACGACTTATAGGTGCATTACCGCCACCTTCCAGAATGGAGTATGGATCAGACAAACTATTATATTCTCCCTAAAATACCCGTTCTTCTTAGAAAATTAAAAATACTCCCAAAAACTACATCCCCAGATGACCTTTGAAACAATTCCCTTATATCTAGTTTACTTTTATTCCTGTCTAACTCTCTACACAACATTTCTCTATCCTGAGTATATTTATTACATTCTAAAAATATGTGTTGGACAGTTTCTAATTTCCCACAAATACAACACCCTGTATTATGCTTATTCATTATTTTAAGAGTACTATTTAATCCTGTATGTCCGAACCTTATTCTAGATATAATATCTTCTTCTTTTTTAATTCTATTACATTTTCTTAATTCTCCAACCTTTTTTTGAATACTATAATAAAATCTAGCATTCCCTCCTTTATCCCACTGTTCTTGCCATTTCTTCTTGAAATACATTTTTATAATATTCTTTAACTCATTTTTACTAATGTTAATGTTTAAATCAATATCCTTTTTTACAGCACTCTTAGCAAAACTGTCAGCTAACTCATTACCGATAACACCAACGTGAGCAGGAATCCAGACTAATTTAACAACAGAACCTCTTTGCTTCTTCTTCGTCTTCTATGGTGTTTTATGGCACTTTACAGACTATGTGTATTACCGCCATCAACTGGACGGAGATGTAATTCAGAAAAAAAATCCTATATATATCTTCAAATCTAAAAACAAAAAAAAAACTAGATCAAATACCTACTTATACATTCACACACACATAAATCCTCTCATCTAATTTTGTGTCTTTTAAATACTTAATAAGTGCTTTAACTATATCATGTGATTGATGCTTCTCTAATAATTAACCATATTTACTGAACTCCCAATTACCCTTTCCAGTTCTTTCCTCTCTTTTATATATTTTCCACAATAAATCAATATATGATCTACTCCTTCTGTTTCCCCACAATAAGAAAAAACAACTGATGGATGTTTCCCTATAATTTTTAAACCACTATTTAAACTAGTATGCCCAATCCTCAACCTGTTTATCCATACTCTCTCCTATTCATTATACTATTATTTCTTATGATTACCTCCTTCTGTATTTTATGTAAATGCCTTCCTCTTTCTTCTAAATTCCATCTCTCCTGCCATATATTATTTACTTTATCTTTAATAATTACTTTTATTTCTGCTCTACTTAATGGGACATCATATTCAGTTTCTCTTGCTTTAATTGCTTCTTTATCTACTCTTTCAATACCTACAATTCCTTTATGTGCTGGAACCCATGTGAATTGAATACTTATTTTTGTTGTTTTATATAACAAATAATTAACTTCATCTAAAAGATTTTGACTGGTTTCATTCTTTGCTTCTTTTTTGCCTCCAAACTACCAACCCATACAGCGCCCCTAACGGCCAGAGGGGGCACTGCACGCTTCTACTGACAGCTGATTGGTCCACACCAGCCATCGTTTGTAACTTAGACTTAAATTTTAAACTTAAACAACTACTACGTTTCATTTATGTATTCTAATTTAATATAGTTTGTGGACAAAAGGGTCAGATTTGGAATCTATAATCATAGAAATATGGGTAGGAAATAAAAATATTAAAGTTATGAATTATTATAACCCAGGAAAATGATTGGCTGTAGAATCATTGGATAACCTCTTAGTGCATCTAGAAGGAAAATTAATTTGCTGTGCTGATTTTAATGGATATAATACACTGTAGGATCCGTATAATCATCACAATGGAATAATAATTGAAGAAAATATGGATAACAAACATTTAGTGTGTATAAATGATGGGAATAGAACAGTGATTGATGTAAATACAGATAAAGAATCAGCAGTAGATATTACACTAGTTTCAAATTCATGGCAGGTTATTATTGAAACAACTTAGGCAGCGATCATTACCCAATAAAAATGCATCTGGATGTAGGAACACAGCATTATAATGAGGTCTCAGGGATGCTGAATGGGCAAAATTTATGAATATTGGTGATAAAGAAATTTAAAAAGTAAATCTTAATATGATACTGATTATTTTAACCGGGAAATTTATTCAACTATATTAGATGCAGCAATAACAAACAGAGGAGGGAGATTAAGGAAGAAAATAGTACCATGGTGGACAAAGGCATGTGAATAAGTAATAAAATCTAAAAATAAAGCATTAAGCAAATAAAGAAATTTAAAAAAGTATCACAATACTCTAAATCTTTTTGGGTATAAAAGGTCCCAAAGTAAAACTAGAAGAACCATAAAAATACAAACAGAGAAAATTGGAAACAGTTTTGTAATTCAGAAGGACACGAAACGGAAATTGGTAAAGTTTGGACAATGATTGAAAAAATGTATGGATTAAGACAGGAATGTGGAAATCCAGTTCGCCATGATGGAAGAAGTTTCTGTGGAAAAAAAAAAAAAGCAGAAATGATGGCGAGAGCCTTTATAAAAATTCATTGTTCAAATAATATTAGAGAAAAGGGAAAAAGCAAAAAGGAGAAAACTATTATGGAGGAGAGAGAACTATAAGGGCAACAGAAAATAATTCATTACGGTCCATTTACAAAGAATGATTTAAATGATGGGGGTAAAAATCTGGAATTTATAGTTCGAAAATTACAAACATCAGTTATGGCTATTAAAATTTGGTCAAAGTAATGGGGAATTCAATTTTCAATGGAGTAAAACAAAAATCGTATGTTTCACTAGAAAAAGTGTGAAAAATTATATCTCACTTAAATTATATGCTATCTGGTTTGCTGAAGGAATAACATGGAATGTCCATATAACAAAAATAAGATAAATGTAAAAAGACATTAAATGTGTAAATTCTTTATTGTCCCACAATAAAGAAGGATTTAATCAAAATGGTTATTTATTGGAGTATTTTTTTTATTTTTATAATTTAGCTTCAAACATGTCTTTAGAAACATTAAACACCATTTAACACCAAGCAATGAGAATTATTACTGGAGCAACTAAACCAAACCTGCAGCATCTTTACTGATAGAAACAGAAGAAACAACATTAAGAATAAGAAGGAATCAGTTAGCTTTGAATCACTAGATAAACTTGAACTCAACCATCCAACGCAAGAAGTGCTGGAACCATGCTGGGGAAAAGTAAAAAAAACAAACCAAAAGTTTTGGATGGAAAATTCATTATTAAACTAAAGAAATCCAGATTAATATATTTAAAATGACTCCATTAGCACCTCTGTCAATTATAAGTGCATGGGTATTTATAGACCCAGTCGTGGATCTGGAATTATTAGAAACTAAGGAAGGAAATCATTGTTTATTACATTTAAATATAGTTTGAAATATAGTAATAAATATTCTGGATATGTTAAAATAAATACAGATGCATCAAAGAACATAGTGGATCAGCTCAGCGTCGCAGAAATTATCCCTCAGTTTGGAGTGAAATTAAGTAAGATAATTAATGATCAGGATATATAAGTGAAATGATTGTAATATTATTAGCTCTGCAGTGGGTTGAACATAATCAACCATTAAGATCAGTAGTGTATTCAGATTCTAATTCATGATTGGTTAGTATTAAAAATGTCATCATGCCAATTAAAAACAAACACACCTTGGAGGTAAGAAGGTGTTATATTTAGGTATTGTTGGGTGACTCCACCTGGATGAGAAATGAATGAGACATGATTCCAAATCGATCAGTAAGCAACCTCAAACCATTCTGCTACCCTCAGTTAAGCTGGTTCATGTTTGATTTGTAATCCTGCTGCTCTAACTTTAATTACCAGATCAATAATTGACTAACATGTTTTTCTGGGAATGTAATAAAGTCATAAATTTAGCAAACTAAACATCAGCTGGGTCATGAATGGGTCAGGCTGTGCAGGAACATGTCCTATAAATAGAAGTTCTCCTCCTCCTTACTTTAACTGTCAGGTCTACACAGGCAGCTACAGGTAGCTTCAGTGTTGACACAGGCAACAAACAACAGAGCAAGCTTCGTTTTTCTCACCATTTGACTCTGGAACAGTAAGGTAAGGCACAGTTTTCTCATTGAACTGGAGCAGAGTGGATAAACACACCTGCTGTAGTTTCATTTTTCATCTGAAGCCTATTTTCATTTAAGGGGGTGAAACTGTAATACATTTAGATGTCCTGGACCCACTGCTCCCCAAGGGGATGGGTTAATTGCAGAGAGTTCATTTTGTTGCTGTGTACTTGTGACAGTGGAATGACAATAAAAAAATAAATAAAATAAAAAACGTTGGACTTCGATAACTTGCCCATTCCAGAAACTAGAAAGGGCCAAGTCAGTGTATAACCTTAACCCTGTCAGTGCATTAAAAAAAAACTTTTTTGTGCAGTTTTTAAGAACATTTCCTTTCCATAAAGTGCAGCAGTGATCAAATGCAAACAGTTTGGGAGAAAAAAAAAAAAAAAAGCATTTAACGCAGAACAAGTTCTGAGTACAACTTACCCTTATTTCATTGCATAGTGTCAGTATTTGATACAGAAAAACAAAATGTAACATTTAGTCAAGAAATCTTGGCTTACAAGACTGGCAAATGGCCAGAGGGGT
Organism: Cyprinodon variegatus; assembly: GCF_000732505.1. Lineage (NCBI taxonomy): Eukaryota > Metazoa > Chordata > Actinopteri > Cyprinodontiformes > Cyprinodontidae > Cyprinodon > Cyprinodon variegatus. The sequence continues at coordinate 1,429,073 of NW_015150563.1, forward strand.
CCAGGTTGACTCTTCAGATTCCCTGCCTTCGTGATTCAGGTTGTAGTCCACCTCAAAGACCCAGACATGACACATCTTCAACGCCCTAACTGAGGGGGTCCTGATCTACGCCTCCAGACCCCGCCACCCCCACCCACCCATACGATGCTGTTGTCCTGCACCCTTATCAGAAAACTCCAAAGAATGATGGCTCCACCTCCATGCTCTAAGGTTGAGATGGGGTTCTTGGGTTGTTCTCCTTCTTCTTTTTCTTCTTTCAAATGAGTAGAGTTAATATCAGAATACTCTATTTATGGACCATTGTTGAATCCAGTCTGTAGGGAGGTGCCGTCTGCTTCAGGATGTCTCTGTCATGATGGGTCTCTGTGATTAAACCCACATGCAGAACACCACACGAAGCAGGGTAAAACTTTAACAGTTTATTAAAGATTTGCAAAATCACAGAAAGACAGAGCACTGGTTCTGGTACTGGTCCGGGACTCGGTTTCACAGAGTATCAGTAGAGAGGGATTGTTTGGTTAGCCAGGCAGCAGAGATAGCTTGGCAGAGTTTGGATCTTGGTTTGTACCTGATGAGGTTCAGACTGTTCAGTAGAGAGGGAACCGGTTGGGTCCAGAGACTGTGATTCCAGCAGAGAGTTCAGCAGCGACAGAGCTAGCTTCAGGCTAGCGAGATTCAGACCTTGAGATGTTCTTCTAGTTCTCCCCTGAGAACTAGTTGGAAGATTCAGGCTGAGGATCTTCAGGTTTGGCTTCTTTGGGCAGACAGGCAGGCTTCCAAACATGAGCTCCTCCAGAGCTACTGAGTTAAGTCGAGTTTCCTGTGAGCAGAGAGAACAGAGACTGATTAGGATCAGGTTACTCTCTAGAGCAGACAGAGATTCTTAGTTCAGATTGAGGCTCAGGTTCCGCTAACCAAAACTGGTCAACACTCCGGCGCCGAAGAGAGGTCTGGTCGCTGCTTAAAGGAATAGTACACCCAAAACATGATTAGCCTTCATTTTCTACTCACCCCCATGCTGAACAACACTCTGGAGTACTTTTTTGATATCTCAAA
>NW_015150563.1:1431546-1436194 GCF_000732505.1 Cyprinodon variegatus
TTTGAGATATCAAAAAAGTACTCCAGAGTGTTGTTCAGCATGGGGGTGAGTAGAAAATGAAGGCTAATCATGTTTTGGGTGTACTATTCCTTTAAGTAGGGAGGTCTCCTGATGATCCTCAGATGTTTAGAAAGGTTCCAGCTCAGGAGCCCCACAGCGCTCTCTGCTGGAGACAGGTGGCAGATCTCCAGATCCCAACAGTTTCAGGGAAGCTTTGACACCCGGACTAACAGTGGAACGAGGAAATAAGAAGATCAGGCCACTCAGTGAGGCAGCACTGTAGAAACAAAGGGAGGTACAGGGTAGGTACTTTTCTACAAAGTCTTGATGATTTTGTGGAGGACTGATCTAAGGAATTGGTTGCTTAGGAATGGTAGCAGTCAGGTGATCTATATGAAGAAAGAAATTGGAATGGGCTATTTATAGCCATTTATACTGAAAGAACATGAGTTGTGCTAAAATTTTCCCTGAAGAAATTGTCTTCAGGCTGTTTAGGTGATCTGAAAGGAGAAGGAAAGCTGATCATTATTATGAGTCCACTTCCAATATCCATGCTGATAGCATACAGTCTTTTTCCCCACTCAGTCCACTGCCTTTACTTAATCAGTGTATCCAAAATATCCTTAGATTGCAAAAACTTCTTCTAGCTTAAGACAAATTGAGTTCAATTAATTTAGTTTATTTCTATAGTTCCAATTCACAACACATGTCATCTCAAGGCACTTTCAAACTTTTCTATCTAAGGAAAACCAGTTGATTGCATCTACTCATTGACTCTTCAGTAATCCCTCACACTAAGCATGCTTGTAGCGACAGTGGAGAGTAAAAACTCCCTTTGAACAGGAAGAAACATCCAGCAGAACCAGACTCTATGTGAGCAGCCATCTGCACTAATGTCTTCCTCTTTATCTGGAAATGGGTCATGGGGGCAGCAGTCTCAGCAGAGTCTCCCAGACCGCCCTCTACCCAGACTCCTCCACTAACTCTGCTGGGACATAGTCCCTCCTTAGTGTCCTGGTCATCCCTTGGTCCTCCTCCTGGTTGGACGTCCCTGGAACCCCTCAGAGGGAGGCGTCCAGGAGACATCAGATAAAGATATCTGATCCTCCTCAGCTGACTCCTCTGGAGGAGAAGCAGCTCTACTCTGATCCCCTCCCTGATGACCAAGCTCCTCACCCTCTCTCTAAGGGAGAGCCCAGCCTCCCTGCAGAGCAAGTTTGAATTAAGGATCTTAATCAGTTCTTTAGGTCCTGATCCAGATTAATGATCATAGGTGGGAACAGGAATTATCAGGACGGTTTAATGTTCCTGGTAGCTGATTGAATATTGACAGAATGTTACTTTTCCAAAGTGAATAATGGGCAATCATGCAAATAACTGATTGTTACTGTGTTATTACAAAATTAATAGATATTTTGCTTTTAAAATAGCATTTTATCACTTGAGTTAGGGTGTCGCAGTACTGGTGAGTTTAGACGACATGCATTAGATAACATTTGGGAAAAAGAACATCGAAAAGCAAGGTTTTTGCTGGTTTTAAGATTAGTTTACTGGATGAAAATCAAATAAAATTGTGATACCCCTGGTACCTTACCAAAGAAAATAATGAAAAACTACTTAATAGAATTTCTCTTTATGATTTAGTAATTTAGTTAGTAAGCGTAAATGGTTAAAGGCAAACTGATATCATTTGATCTTACTTATCAAGTTGCACAGTGCAGGCCTCACCTTCCCTCCAGTACAGAGTTATCCAATCCAATCCACTTTATTTATATAGCACGATTTCAATAAACGCAAGGTTTCCAAAGTGCTGCACAAAAAGATAAAATAAATAAAATAAATAAAAAATAAATAAAAGTAAATCAAATAAATTAAAATCAACAGTCTACATGGTGTCAAAAGCCAAAGAAAAGAGGTGACGCTCGATCCCCTCTCGCTTAAGCCTTACTTTAGGCACTGCTAGGAGCAGCTGGTCAGCTGACCTGCGAGATCGGCTGGGAGTGTAAAGTGGGGCAAGGCCATTCAAGGCTTTAAAAGTAAATAAATATTTTGCAATGAATCCTAAGATGGATGGGCAGCCACTGGAGTGAAGTTAAAATAGGTTATATGGTTCTAGGGTTGGAAAAAGTGAAACTAACCTCTGTACCCATCCAGCTCAGAGACTTTTTAGATTCGTATCTACAGGGCGGTGCTACAGAAGGCTTAAATCAGCAACTACTGGTTGTATATTGTTAAACTCAATAACTTCCTTACAGCCACAGTAGTGACACACTGTTTTCTGCTGTAAACAGAAAATCATGCTGCACTATCACCAATAATGACAGGGACAAACCCACACATGGGTGACTCCTAAACTGCTGCATATGTGTGTTTGACATTTTCCAATGTTAAAAGTATGCAGTGGGAAGTCAGATTCCCTATTTATGCTCTAAATTTAGCCAATAATTATGATTTGAGCAAATCTTTGCACTGATGACTGATTTGATTTTCTCCCCATGCAGAGGTTCCTGCCTTAGACGCGTTAGCTGTTCACTGCAGATCCGTCATTTCTAATAAACACCCTTTGAGAAATCTGTCTGTCTGTCTGATTACTGGGTCCTCTCCACTGAGCGTTAATGGAATGATCCGGCCCATCGGCAGACAGACAGTGGCGTCCGGACGTTGAACAATGTATTTCTAGGCTCGAGTCAGGCATGCAGGAGATTCTTGATTACCTATAGTCAGGCTACCTCCATGTCTACATCACCTGTTGTCAGATCAGATTGTCAGGAGAAGTGTGTGTAAATGAGTCTGTATATCGTAAACGGACAAACGGATTAGAAAGGAAAAAATTGTGGTGAAGCAGCCTTCGGTTTTGCACATTTATTCTCTGCAGGTTGGACACACAGAGAAAGGTCATCAGCACCCAGGCAATAGGTAAAATAACTGCTGGAGCAGGTTGTGACTCATGTTATGTTTACACATGATGTAGGTGAACACGTCACAGAAGTGTAAAGGCAATGTATTGCCGTCATCTGTTGGGCTGGAGTGTAATTTCATATTGACAAAATCTTCACTTGCACTTCTTTCACTGAGTGAACTTTACTGCTGAGAGAACTCACTGGAGTGTTCTCAGAGCCAAGTGAGAGGATTGGGACAGGGCCTTATTTTTTTAAAGGAGCTGCGTTGTCTAAGGCAGTATGCAGAGAACTAGCAACCCCATCAACAAAATCATCAACATGTGAAGGGAAATAAGCTAAACGTTTGCACTCTGCAGCACTGCTCAGCGACACAAAGGAGAGAGAAAGTAGAATAGATTCTTTACAATTTATAACAGAATTATCTGATAATGATCTGCTAAAGTGAGAGAACAGAGAGACTCCATGAAGAGAGCCCATGACGCTGTAGCCTGATGTACAACCCTCCTCCAACATTTGTCAGAAATTAGGATAAAATCTGTGTTTGACAGATGATGAAGCAGTGAATTTCATTTCTTTTGCCAGATTGGAAGTCAAGAACTCAAAACCTCCTTAAGGAAGCAAAGCTTCTAAACATTGTTATTTTGTAACAACTCATCTAGCTACAGTTTATCCAAAAATATTAATGAAGACTTCTGACCAACACCAAGGGAAATGGATCAGTGGAAACATCTTTAAATCACTGCTTGTGCTCCATGTTTGTTCAACAACACTTCTAACATTCTGCTGTAGGCCCAAAAGTCCATCAAGGTCTTAGTTTTTCTTTTCTTTCAGCTTTTATTGTCATTACACTGTCACAAGTACAGCGCAAAGGACCTACCCGCTCCAGCCGGTGAACAAAACCTCCTTAACGACCGACCCTTAACAATCATAGACAGGTTTCAGGTATTACAGGAGACAATCCCCCCCCCTTAACGACAATCCCCCCCCTTTAACGACCGACCTTCAGAATCATAGACAGGTTTCAGGTATTACAGGCTAACAATTGAACCAAACGGCCCATTCATCGGTTACTATTTGCATATTTCCAAGCGATACAAGGCTTTGTCTATATAGGACTCAAACTCACTGTGGATCCAGACATTTGAATTGAGAAAGCTTCCTGGAGAGGTGGCAAAACGTCTTCAAATCTTGGAAACCAAGTCCAGTGGATATTTTTTGAACTTTTACGGAATGACTATGACCTGGATGACTGAGAATCTTTATCAGCATACAGAGCAACAAAATTAATTCTCTGCATTTAATCCATTCCCTTGGGGAGCAGTGAGCTGCCATTGTGAGGGGTTAAGGGTCTTGCTCTGGGACCCAGAGTGGCAGGCGGTGGGAGTGGGGCTTGAACTCAGAACCTCTGGATTCCAAGCTCTATGCCCTAACCACAAGGTCCCCCCTTCTTTTTGCACCTCCTAGACACCACAGGTCTGTAGAGACCCTGCAGACCCCACTCCCTGCTGTTAATTCCTTTATAGTTATGGCATTTGATCATTTTGATCATGTCTTGTCTTCTAATTGTTTTAAATCCAACATTTAATTTGATGTGATGCTTATATTTTAGTGTTCCTCTTTATTGCATTCATTTGTGTTAAATACAGCTGTCAGACCTCCTGTTAAAGGAATAGTACACCCAAAACATGATTAGCCTTCATTTTCTACTCACCCCCATGCTGAACAACACTCTGGAGTACTTTTTTGAT
>NW_015150563.1:1437879-1460191 GCF_000732505.1 Cyprinodon variegatus
TACTGGCAGAGAGTTCCCCTTCATCATCCATCAGATATATACCGATCAAGTCTATGTTCAATGGAGCAGTTTCTCATCCAACCCTGAGGCATAGAGGCAAGCTGTATGAAGTTCAAGGCATGGATGGCGTGTCAGTTTCTGATACGGACAGCTAAGCATCCACCTGATGCAACACATAGACTCATGAGCTATAAGAAGCAGGAGATTACCTTATTCGGGGCTCATTCTTTGTCGGACGCTCGCGGACATGGTTTTTGAGCCCACAGCTGTGCAAGCTCTAAGCATTTTTCTCTGTCCTGTAACGACCTGATCTGGAATAAACTCTGTTACTTTTTTACTCCTGTTTTTTAGTCCTTTTTTATATGGTTTTTCCCAGTTTGAGTTAAGAATAGTAAATAACTTGCTCCCAGGAAAAGAACCATGAGGAAGCCCTGAGGCACAACAGCTTTTTAGAGGACATAACTTCCTCATTTAACAGTGGTTGATGGGTTGATGGGTTTGGGGTGGGTGACTCCTTCATCTCCAGTTCAGATCCTTTAACCAGAGCCCTGGAAGTCTGAGAGTTCCTCTCAATAGCTCTCTCTAGAACTGCAAATTTTTGGACTGAGATCCTTGGTTTTCCTTCCGGTTTCTGTTGGAGCCTTTTCTCAATTGTGGGGGTTACTGTCCCCAGTGCTCCAATGACTATGACCTCAGCAATTGCCTTGACCTTCCAGGTTCTCTCTAGTTCTCCCATGAGGCCTTGGTATTTCTCCAATTTCTCATGTTATTTTCCTGATGTTTCCATCATCTTGAATGGCCACATCAATCACTATGGCCATCCTCTGCTGCTGATCAATGATCATAATGTCCGGTTGGTTGGCAGCAAGTTTGGATTAGGTTCACTATCCCAGCCCCTTGGTAATGATGGTTCATGTATTCCTTTCCTGTCAGAGGGCTACACCCTGCTGTGAGATGCTGGATTGTTTCTGGGGTCTTTTTTCATAGCCTGACGTGGGACTGAACAAGGCGTCTATTGCTTTGGTGCAGCTAGTTTACATGCAAAGTCAATGGATGACTTGCATCATTTTGAGCAGCTGTAGCAGCGCCTCGTGAGCTTCTGAGCATCTGACGGTATTAAAACGATATCCAACAAGAATAATGGTAGATATCTATTTAATATAGTTGCCAAACTTACCCAGAGCCATAGCTTAGTTGAACCATTCATTCCACCTGCTTTTAGCAGGAATTATTTTATAGGATTCTTTATAAATAAGATTGATTCCATTAAAAATAAGAAAATTAACACAACTTTATCTATAATTCGTTTGTCTCTTGAGGGTGGGGCAGCATCTGAGGCAGCCAAAAAATCTGAAATGGGTTTAGACTGCTTTGATCCATTTACTAAGCCACTAAGCCTTCAACTTGTATGTTAGATCCAGTTCCAACCAGGTTATTTAAGGGATATTCCCTTTGATCTTCTCCTCTGTTTTAGATGTGATTAATCTATCTCTGTAACAGAGATATATGTACCAAAGGCTTTTAAGGTTGCTGGAATTAAACCTTTGCTTAAGAAACCGTCTCTTGACCCAGATGACTTGGTCAATTATAGACCTATATCCAATCTTCCTTTCTTATCTAAAACTCTTGAGTAATTAGTTGCCAAACAAGTGTGCGATCACTTTCACCATAATGAACTTTTTGAAGAGTTACAGTCTGGCTTTAGAGCTCATCATAGCACTGAAACAGCTCTGGGTAAAGTCACTAATGATATTCTCCTGGCCTCAGATAATGGACTTGTATCTGTGCTCGTCCTGTTGGATCTCAGTGCTGCGTTTGTTCCAGTTGATCATAATATTCTGTTAAAAAAGAACATTTTGTAGGAATTAAAGGATCTGACCGATTTCAGTTTGTTCATGTAATGAACTGAATCAATCATGTTTTAATCTACAGTTGCTCAGGAAAAAATGATTAAAAACCATTAATACATCATCTCTTTGACATGAGTACCAAATTCTCATAAAAACGTCTGATCACACATTTGTATTTTTCAGCTAATAAAGCTTTCTTTCCAATCCTTTTTTGAATTTAGTTTTGGAGATTTGGAAAGTGGGTGGATGTTGTAATCGATGACAAACTGCCAACTATTAATGGAAGACCAATCTTTGTTCAGTCAAAGAAACAGAATGAGTTCTGGCCCTCCCTCCTTGAGAAAGCATATGCCAAGTACATTCACTCATTCTTTCTAATATTCTGCTGTTCTGGCTCTTTGCTTTTGCACTAAATTAGCATTTTTCCCACTTTCTACCATGAGGGTTTGTGGCTCCTATGCTGACATGAATGCTGGAACTCTTGCCGAGGCTATGGTGGACTTCACTGGAGGTGTCCATATGTGTATCCAGCTGTCCGATCCTCCTTCAGACCTGTGGGAGTCAATGTCTAGGGCTGGACGCTTTGGTGCTTTGATGGGCTGTAGTACACCAAAAGGGGTAACCAAGAAACCTACATATAAACAATGCTTTTAAGATTTTAATAATGTGCACCTCCAAAAGTTCAGTTAGTTTTCTTTGATTTAATTTACTGCTGTTTACTTTTCTGTTGTTGATTTGTTATTTTCAGGAGTCCTCCTCTCTCAGCTTATGCCCCAACGGGCTGGTTCAGGGCCACGCTTACACGGTGACGGGTGTCATACAGGTGAAGACGCCAACATACATGATCAGATCTTTACATAAGAGTTATTTTCCTCTATTAAATAACTGAGTTTATGATAGTGATGGATTTTGTGTTGTTGCTCAGGTGATGAGCAGGGGGAAACCTGTGAAAATAGTGCGTCTGTGGAATCCCTGGGGAAAGGGGGAGTGGAACGGAGATTGGAGTGATCAGTGAGAACAAATCCAGAGTGATCAGACATTTGATTAATAAAACTGCGTTTAATTTTGCCTGAAAACTCTGGGGCCTAAGCAGTAAATAAATAACCAGTAGTGTCTCTGACAGGTCTTCAATATGGAAAACTGTGAGCCCCCAAGACCGGGAAAACTGCCTTTCAGTGGCTGAAGATGGGGAGTTTTGGTAAGTAAATCAGGGCAAATCATTCATAAAACCTTTAATAGGAAAATAATTTTTCCTATGAAAGTTTACATTTAAGCCTATGTTCAGTTGAAATGATTAATATATTGTCACAGGATGACACTGGAGGATCTCTGTGAATTCTACACAGAGCTGGACCTGTGCGGTCTGAATCCAGACTTCCTGGATGAAGATTCCTCTGGCCTCTGGAGGAGCTCTATAGCTGAGGGTCGGTGGGTCGCAGGAACAACAGCTGGAGGTTGCATGAATAATAGAGGTAATCTGATTACTTACTGTAGAAAGCCTAATCAGACCATGTCAACAAACCAATTATTTGATCAATTAGTCTTCCTCTCAGTTGTTGCTAATTCCAGAAAAACTAGATGGCAGTTAAAGCCAGGACCTTCTCTGACCAGCTAACTCCCAGATTATTTGACATGTTTAATGTCTCCTTTGAACTTGGCACCCTTCCTTTGACTTTACCTCAAGCATCAATATCACTCATCCTAAAGCCAGCAGCTGGCAACCTGTTTGTTTGCTAATGGTGACATCAAACCACTGGCTGAAACCTTAACTGGCCCCTCGACCTCTGCTTACCAAACCCAAATCTCCTCCAAAGAACGCCACTTGCTAAACCTCATGCTGTTCAAACCTGAATCACAAGATGAGGAAAAAGCCTTCCACAGAGTGGAGAGGGAATATTTCTACTTAACTTTTGCCCAAAGTTTATTTGGTGGAACAAATTTCCATGCAATGCCCTAATTGCAAGTGTAAGAACTAATTCCAACTTTTAACATGCAAATGCTGCCAAAGATGGTCAGTATCATCATTGCTGTTCCCATTGCACCACTTTTCATTGCCACATAGAGCTCATCCCTTCTTACTGGTGAACATAGGAAGGGAGTAGGACTTTATGCCAACAACCTTTTACTTTTTGTCTCAAATCCCACTGGTTGAACAAGATTTTTAAACATGTTTGAATCCTTTTCTGATTGGAACTTAACATAAAAAATGTGAAGGATTCCATTTTAATGATGCAGAAAAACAGACCCAAGTACTTCTGTTCTGCTCAGCCTCAATATAAGTGAAATACGATCTATTACACTATAATAATTTATATAATAACATACTAATAACGCTATCAACTTGAATATGCTACCAAATTTCTATTTCTTTGTCAGTTTTTAATTCATATAACTGTCCAAAGCTTTTGTCAACAAATTAGCTAAGATTGTTTCACATTTTGGGCTGCACAATGCTGCAGTGGTTAGCACTGCTGCCTTGCAACAAGAAGGTTCCTGGTTCGATTCCCGGCCCTGGGTCTTTCTGCATGTTCTCTATGGGCTCCAGCTTCCTCCCACAATCCAAAAACTGTTAGGTTAAATGGCTTTTCTAAATTGTCCTTAGGTGTGTGTGTGTTCATGGCTTTGTGTCTTTGTGTTGCCCTGCGACAGACTGGCTATCTGTCTTTTTTTCTTTTTCTTTTTTTTTTTTTTTTTAACAGTGTCCTGTCTGGCGATGTTGCAATAAGAATAATTGCCTTGATGCCAAAAAAGAGCTCAACAGATTTTAATTTCACATGTGGAGCAGTAGGGCTATTGCCATAGTGTTCTGCTTGCTTTATGCATATAAATAGCTTTACTATAATTATGCAGGGAGTATTACAGATTATATGGACTCTGCAATGTAGGTAGAACAGGAAAAGAAAAAAAGAAAAAAGGATAAAATTTTAAAGAAAGAGGAGATAAAAGGGAGATAATGATGAAACATATTCTGTCTGCCTTATCACTTGGAAAGAGATATAAAAGAACAGCACAACCAACGGACATGGTATGAGACATACAATAAAGTAACACCTAGATAATATCGTTGAAGTATAAGTAGTATTATACTGTATGCTGTGGTAGTTGAAGATAGGAATATGTGCTTTCTTTATGGAAATGAATCTGTAAGTACCTGGAAACAAGCACATGTACTTGTTTGTGAGGGTGCACTTGTGCATGTAAAGTTTATCCAAAGAAGAAATGCTCAATAGTGGTTGTGAAGAACTAAAGACGCGCCCCTCCAGAGCACTAAGGCGAGCCCCAAGGGACCCAAAGCCCCAGACGCACAGAGGGACCCCAGGAGCCAAGGCGAACAGGAGAGGCCAACCAAGGAAACCCCCCCCCCCCCTCTGTCCCCCTCCAAGGGAGGAGGACAGACAACCCAGAGGAAATCCCCCAGCCACTGAAATGCTGGCGCCCCCGGGAACGAGTCCGTGGGCTCCGCTGGCAGCCAGCCACCCTGAAGTGGATCCAGCCATGGGCCCAGGGACCCGAGGGCCAAGGCATGCCCCACCCCTCTACCGGAGCCCTGGCCGGACCCCGGGGCACAGGCATCGCTGAGAGGCCGCCAAGAATAAACCAGTACCCACCCGGGCATCCACCCCCAAACACAGAGCCCCACCAGTGCGCCAGCGAGCCCAGGCGCCAGCCAGCTGTGGCAGGGCAGGATGGGGGGAATGGGCACGGCACTTAGCAGAGAGATGTTCTTGTGAGAGGGAGCGTAAAGAGAAAAAAAAACACAGACGCACATTTAAACATAGCACTCAAATCCAATAATTCCAAGACTGCGGACCTGGCGGTGCCGGTGGCCGGTCCCTAGGTGGGGTGAACCTGTCTAAGTTCACCCCACCTCTCACCCATAGGCTGCCTTAGATAGGCGCTGGCTCCATCATCACCTTGACATGCCTAAGCTGGAGAACATGGATGAATGGATGTTTCTGTCAGGGTTCTGCCCTCTGCTTGGGTTTATTTTTAAGTTTATTTGTGTTGTGTGTCTTTGTAGTCCATTTCTACCAGTACTGGGTTCTTTAATTATCCTCTATTGCCCCCTTGTGCTTGTTTTGCAGCAAGAGACTTTGGTGGAAGTTTACCCTCTACATCTTTTTTTCTGCACTGCTCTGTCACTTAAAGGGGATAAATACTTCACATTGTAGTGTAAAAAATCCACAAATGTCCCAATGAAAAACAGTTAAAGTTCAAATTTCAGTTTGACTGAATATCTGTTTAAATAGAGGCATGACAAAGCTCTAATTGCCAATGACAATGGAGTTTATCTTTCAGGCACGGACTTTGGATCAGTGCTCATTAAATGCTTCCTTATGCAATAATATAATCCCCATATAACATGCAGTAATAAAAAAAATATGGCACAGGTTTCAGAATAGAGAGTAAATGTGTACAAACTATGAAGAAAATGAGCTAAGCATTAACCAAGGCCTGAGTGGGGGTGGAGCTATGGGGTTACTGCACAGGAGACACTCAATCAGAGGATTAAACTGCTAGAAGTAAAAAAAAAAATGTTTAGACTCCAGCAAAACAAATGCTTTGTCATTCTAATGAGGTACTGATTCTTAGGAATTTGGATAAAATGGGTTTTAATTTTGAAAATAAAAAGTTTGTTAAATTACAAAATCTGAAGGTATATTGTTATAGACCAAGGTCTTTGCTGTTCAGCTATGTACCGGCACAACCTCGTCATTTATAAAAACACAACAGTAAGCATTCTACAATGAAAAATACAAATATTTAAAGAAATAAAAACAGCTATAACTCCTTAAAACTGATTTAAAAATACAGAATAAGTGTTCGCTGGAATACAGAGGTTCATAAAATAGAATGAAACATTTAAACTATGTATATATAAATATATATACATACATATATACATATACATACATACATACAAACACATTATACACATACACATATATACATACACACAGCAGAGACACAAGTGGCAGCATGGCTTGTTAATGATACCACTAAAAGCACTTTTACGCAGAGGAACAACACAGTCTCCTCTAGCCAACCCTTGTGTTACTGTTGGTGTGTTCCTGATTGTCACAAACTGACTGAGTGGACGAGATGACAGACCATGGATTATTTTGTAAAACAGACATACTGTTATTTCTTCACATTCTATGCCATATGTCAGCACAAGATCCAAAGTATGAAGATGAGAATGTGTGGGACTATTCACATTTTGAACAAAGCCAATAGTGTCTGAGATAGCATTAAAGGTTGCTCTTAAGCTATCGCCTTCAATGTCAGCATGGATGTTAAAATCTCCCACTATGATGACCCTGTCAGTATTTAATACCAAATCAGAAAGGAACTCTGAAAACTCATCTAAACATTCAGAGTAAGGACCTGGTGGACGATACAAAGTCACAAAAATAAGAGGTTTTCTTGCTTTGCAATTTGGATTAGGGAAATTAAGGGTTAAATGTTCAAAAGAGTTGTAGGTATTAACTTCCTTTGGAGTAATCAGTAAGTCAGACTGGAAGATTGTTGCTACTCCTCCTCCTCGCCCAGAACTTCTGGGTATGTGAAAATTGAAATAGCTTGAAGGAGTTGCCTCATTTATGCTCACATAATCCTCTTGCTGCAGCCAGGTTTCTGTAAGGCAACATAAGTCAATGTGATTATCACAAATCAAGTCATTAACTAGCAGACTTTTAGAGGAAAGAGATCTTATGTTAAACAGACCACATCTAATCTTTTGAACTTTTTCCCCAATTAGAGTTATTTTAATTTTAATTAGATTATCATGATTTACTCCTTTGGGAATATTTGCTAATTTATTAGATTTTGGTCGTGGGCAAGACACTGTCTGGATGGAGTAAAGAGTGGGTAACAGTAGAGAAGCTGCAGAGATGTGTGTTAAACTGCGACTCTGCTTCCTGGTCTGCACCCTGGGTGGTCAGGGGTTTGGAGGAATAATAAATGTGGCCAGATTCCTAGAAAGAAGAGCTGCACCATCCAAAGTGGGATGGATGCCGTCTCTCCGAATCAGACCAGGCTTTCCCCAAAAGGATTGCCAATTATTAATGTAGCCCACATTGTTTTCAGGGCACCACCTAGACAACCAGCGGTTGAATGACGACATGCCCAGGTCAGACAGAAAACCTGATGGTGGTGACGTCTGACGGTGTTTACAAAAACCTACTCTTTCACATGATATGCATCAGTTGTTCACATTAGCCATCTTGTTTCTCCTCTGTTTTTTGCTACTTTACATCTCTTCTTAAAAATGAAACATTTATGTTATAATCTAATCTAATATTTCTTATACAAAAGATACCATGTTGACATGTTATGGTTCTGACATTAGCAGTGTCCAAAAATATGAACAAGTTTAAGAGAAAATAGCAAACTTACAAGAGCTTGAGTGAACTTGAAGCATACAGTAAAGCTGAAGATTTGAAAATGGGGTCATCAGGAATTTAGTTGAACTTTTTAATTGCCTGATTTTATTGCTTTTTATAAATGTCTAACAAATCTATGGGACACATTTTGAGCAATCACAAAATAATAGTAAATATTGTTCAAAACTCCCTTTTTATAGCTTTAAATACTTATTACAATGTACTGTTTCATTTGGTAAAGATGTTATTCAATTCAGTTATTACTTCTTGTTTTTTTTTATCAAGTTGAAATGATTATCTCCTATCCAAGGACAACTGATTTTGAAGGCAATGGACCAGCATATAATCATAAAATTAATTTAATAAAAAACAAGCCTTTAAAAGAACCTTACACATGTGCAAAGGACCCCCCTGATTATAACCTTGACTCTTTTTATTCATGAAAAAAGTTTCAAGAATCAGTGAAAGATAGAGGCTCAAAGGAAGTGATTGATCCAACATGACTGAGTCCAGCTGCAGGGAAGCATGATCCGTAGAGATCCGTGTAACCTCAGTTTTAAACCACCACATCACCACTAACAGAGTGTTAAGTAGAGGAACCAGTAGAATCCATCCTCAATACTCCACTTCTTCTCTCTTTTATCTTCTAGAGACCTTCTGGACCAATCCACAGTTCCGAATCAAGGTGTGGAAAGAAATTTCAACCAGAACTGCTGCGAAAAACATACTGGTGTCTCTCATGCAGAAACCTGACAAGAGAAACAGACACTTGGTGCAAAACTTCCACATTGGGTTCACGGTTTTTGAGGTAAAGGCCTGTTTAACTAAGTTAAACTAAACAGAAACCACAATATCTACTCTCTAGGCTGGACTCTTTATATGCAACTAGCTCCAAATGGAAGCATTACTATTACAGGAAGTAGACCACCCCCAAATGTTTTCACAGAACCTGAGCTTGCTATAGCAACTGTATTTGTGAAAAGATTTAAATCAAAGTGCTGAATAGACAGATAAAACAGATCAGAACAACTGGAGAATAGGCTGATCTTTAGCTCTAAAAGCCTCTAAATTACCTGCCTGTCTGAGATCCAGAGGAGTCCAGCTCCGGTCCCTGAAATGAAAATGTTTGTTCATTTTCAGGACCATCACAAAGATAGTTTCCTGAGAACAAGGGGCAGAAGTATGTTAATACAATTCTTCTATGATAACTTGTGTTGGTTGGCACCTTGAAATCAGCTCAAACCTAACAAGGAAGCCACCAAAGAGGCAACCAGATATTTCCCTGCTTTGCTGAAAATACAAGCAGCAGGGTTTTGCACAATCTGCAGGGCTCTAAAGCTTTCTGTGTTTAAATACTGCCCTGTTAAAATGGGACATATTGGTCATTAGGTGGTTGGGGTCCATTTTTCTGCTTCTGAATGCAGACAAAACAGAAGTTATAGTCTTTGGACCAGAGTCTTTGAAAAAGAAGCTGATTAGCCAGTCAATTCATTTGAATGGGATTAAACTGATTTCTGATAATAAAGTAAAAAGTCTTGGTGTTGTTTTTAATCAGGACCTGTCATTTATATCCCATATCAAAGAGGTTTCTAGAATTTCCTTCTTTCATCTAAGGAATATTGCAAAAATTAAAAATTTCCTGTCCAGGATTGATGCTGAGAAACTAGTCCATGCATTTATTATAAGGCTGGACTATTGTAATTCTTTACTATCTGTCACGTCTTGGTTGTGGTTTAGAGCAGCGGTCCCCAACCTTTTTTGCACCACGGACCGATATATGTCAGACAACTTTACTTGATCGTATTCAAATCAAACCCCCACCCACCCCCCAACCCCCCAACCCCCGCACGGACTGGCAGGCGGGTAAATACGATCAAGTAAAATGATACCACTGGCATAAAATCAAATATAAACAGCATAAAAATAAAACAAGCCGGTCCCATCGAGGCGTAATCGGAGACAATGACACACGAAGTGTCCTCCTGATGTCCATACTGCTCCGTAGCTTTGTTTTGGTCGCTGTAACCGCAGAAAATCCCGCTTCACAAAGATAGTATGTTATAGATAGGATGAGTCTTAACCTGTGTCAAGAGGCACAGATGCACCGACTGATGTAATTGGGAGAGAATACCGCAATTTTTTTATATTTTTTAAAATAAAACATCACTCAGACTCTGATCGTCGATAAATTATTCAGTGCGGCCAGGTACCAAATGACCGACGGACCGGTACCGGTCCGCGGCCCGGTACCGGTCCGCGGCCCGGTGGTTGGGGACCGCTGGTTTTAGAGGACCCAAATGCAAAGGCAGAGAGGTTATTTCATGTAGTTTTAATGCAAACAATAATAACAGAGGCAAAATCCAAAAATCCAACTAAAAATGTAACAGGCCAGAACCAAGAGCCAAAGGCTCAACCTGACAAGAAGACATAAAAACACATCCACAGCTTTCCTATAAAGTAAAAATTCTGCTGCAAGTTGAACAACAACTCTGGTTCTGCTCCCCTTCACGAAGGCCCTACCGGTATTACAGCCTGTTCTGTTTATATGCTGCTGTTGGATCCTGTAAAAGCATTACATACTAATATTCATAAATATACAGCAGCTACCATGTAGGCAATCTGTTGTTAGCATGTAGTTACATCCCCATTAATGTCTGGTATGTGCCATAATGGGTACCTTTGATTACTGCAGTGAACCCTAGTATACAGTAGATAGCTGATATTATATGTAGATGTCCTGGATAGCGTGTAAGTATCCTATAGAATCCTTTTTTGGATGCTGGAAGTACCATTTGGTTGTATTTTAGCTGTATTTTGTGTTTTAATTTTAAAAACCAGCTGATGGAAGCATTTCTTTGCTCTTTCCAACATTCTGACTGATCTGCTCTCAGGTGAAGGAAAAGGTAGGACCCGTCCAAACTGCCACAACATTTACATTCAATGAGATTAGTTTCTGAGATGCCCTTGTGGTGCCACAGGATCAGCCCCACAAAGGAAAATTTCCAGCTTCCTTCTTCAGCGCCCAAAAACCTGCTGCCCAAACTAAAACCTTCATTAACGCGCGTGAAGTGATGGAGTTCCTCACTCTGATGCCTGGGGAATACGTGATCGTGCCGTCCACCTTCAATCCCAATGAGACATCTTCATTCATCCTGACCATTCACTGCAGGACAGAGACCCTCTGCTAGTATGTCTCTACTCTCTGCATCTATATGTGTTGTTTTATACTTTTTTAGCTTCTAATTAGAAGAAATGTCTTCTTCCCAAGTGAAAACTCTGGTGAGATCTTATCTAAACCATCTGAGAAAGTAGGTGACCGATCATGACATACTGTTTGCCCTTTTATGAGACGAATGAGGCTTAACGTGTTTGTCTTTCAGACGATGAAGCTGGAGATCAGGCAGCTGGATGAAAAAAAACAAGTTCTGTTTCGCCAATATTCAGACAAGGTAGATTCTTATTTTGAACATCAGCTTGTTTTGGATGTGACGCAAACACAATGACTCAGAGTGACATGAAACAGTTGGTTCTGCTGGGATGTTCTGAGCCATGATGTTTCAGCCAAGCTGTGGACATGCTGTGATTAAATCTGACCTCTAAAACATTTCATATCTTCAGTATCATTTCTTTTCTCCAGTATGAAGAAGTGGATGCTGAGCAGGTCCAGAGGATTTTAAATGAGAAGCTTCTGAAAGGTTTCGATCTTGAAATACGTCTCTGTGCATCACCATGAGACTCTAGCCCTGTTAATGGCTGTTCTTCTTTCTGTCCTTTAGAAGACCTGATATCTGAAGGCTTCAGCATCGACGCATGCAGGAGCATGGTGGCTCTCATGGATGTATCCTGCTCTAAAGCTGAGTATACGACCTGCTCTAACAAGACAGCAGGCTTCTCGCATTTTCATTTAGAACTATTTAGATCAGACAAAGATAAACTGAACAAAAAAAATATGATAATGACTTAATTAACCTGCTAGTAGCTTGTTATGGTTACATACAGTTAATCAGTTCAACCGTTGCTCTAGTGGTCGGTAAACAAAGCACACTGTGCGTACTTACTACATACAGTGGTCTGCAAAAGTTTGGGCAACCTTGTTAATTTCCATGATTTTCCTTCATAAATCGTTGGTTCTTAGGGTAAAAAAAAAACAGTTAAATATATCAAATAGGAGACAAACACAGTGATATTTGAGAAGTGAAACTAAGTTTATACCATTTACAGGAAGTGTGTAATAATTGTTTAAACAAAATTAGGCATGTGCATAAATTTTGGCACCACAATAAAAAAAAAAAACTCAATATTTAGTAGATCCCCCTTTTGCAGAAATAACAGCTTCTAAATGCTTCCTATAGCTTCCTATGAGAGTCTGGATTCTGGTTGGAGGTATTTTGGACCATTCCTCTTTACAAAACACCTCTAATTCATTCAGGTTTGATGGTTTCCGAGCATGGACAGCTCTCTTTAAGTCCCACCACAGATTTTCAATAATATTCAGGTCTGGGGACTGAGATGGCCATTCCAGAACGTTGTACTTGTTCCTCTGCATGAATGCCTTAGTAGATTTTGAGCAGTGTTTAGGGTCATTGTCCTGTTGAAAGATCCAGCCCCGGCGCAGCTTCAGCCTTGTCACTGATTCCTGGACATTGGTCTCCAGAATCTATTGATATTTGGTGGAATCCATGCGTCCCTCAACTTTAACAAGATTCCCAGTTCCTGCACTGGCCACACAGTCCCACAGCAGGATGGAACCACCAACAAATTTTACTGTAGGCAGCAGGTGTTTTTCTAGGAATGCTGTGTTGTTTTTCCTCCATGCATGACAGAAAAGGCTTCCTCCGCATCACTCTTGCGTGCAGCATCTCCTTGTGTAAAGTGCGCGCAATAGTTGTACGATGCACAATGACTCCATCTGCAGCAAGATCATGTTGTATGTCTTTGGTGCTGGCCTGTCGGTTGACTTTGACTGTTCTAACCATTCTTCGCTTCTGTTTATCCGTGATTTTCCTTGGTCTGCCACTTCAAGCCTTAACTTGAACTGTGCCTGAGGTCTTACATTTCCTGACTATGTTCCTAACTGTCGAAACAGACAACTGATATCTCTTAGACAGCTTTCGGTATCCTTCCCCTAATTCATGATGGTGAACAATCTTTGTTTTCAGGTCACCTGACAGTTGTTTTGAGACTCCCATGTCGCTACTCTTCAGAGAAGATTCACAGAGGAGGGAAACTTACAATTGCCCCCCCTTAAATACTCTCTCATAATTGGGTTCACCTGTGTATAGGGTGGCCATTTCTATAGCACCAAAAAGGAGGACATTGTGCGGCATATCAATAAATTACTAAGGTGTACATAAGAATCGGGTAAAGTCACATTTATAGCACAATTCTTAGTAGTTTAAAGAGGATGCTTGTGTAGCTGAATAGAACAAAATATTAAAGAAATGTAAAAAAGAATTGGTTCCCAGCATTTGTATTTATTTAATACATTGTGGTGTTTAAAAAGTGACCATTTTTTAACACGATTAATTTGCGCAGAACTGCTGCAATTGATCATAAAGCAGTTGTTTGGAAAAGAAGCTCGAGAAAGAGCTAGAGAATAGGACGATGCAAACTGCAAAAAGTGGCTGGAAAAGAGGAATTCATGACATGGCTGCAGCCTGTTGAGAGTAAAGATGATTTCACCATGTTCTCTATCTATCCATATATATATATATATATATATATATATATATAAACTTGAGTCATGGAACTGTGCTTACAGCTCCTTATTTCATGTAAACTAATAACTTGTGTACATGATACTTGTTGATGGCATTAAAATTATTTCTAATAGCATTAAAAGAGCATTAAATTAGAGTTCCTCATTCCTGTATAAAACCTGTGAACGCTTAATTTAATCTGACATATTAAAAAAATCCCCATCATCATCCAGCAGATGTTCAGTTTCTGCCCAAATATTTTCTTTCTGTTGTTGATTTTTGTAACAGGGATAACTAGGATCATACATAGTTTGTATGAACTCTGTTTATTCTCTGCTTCCAAACTCATCATCTCTTCATCCATTCCTGCAATAAGAATTTTCTTTTAAAGTTGTGAGATGCGCTCTAGAATCTCACAACTTCTTCCTGGTCTGTTGAAGCACCAATAGTCTGCATCAACTTATTTAATTAATTGCTCTTAGTTTTTGGGAATATATACGAACTATGCTCTAATTTCTAGTTACCGATCTGTTTTTACTATAATTTAATTTGACAAACCGGGTCTTCTCTACATTCTTTTTTCTGTTTGGTGTGATTGCAAAAAATAGCTCAGCTCCGTATTTTGACGGTGAAGGACGGAGAAGACGTACGTGGGCGGTGACGAGCGGAGGATGTGGAACAGCTCTCATTGATTTACATGACAGACAAGTACTCCGTACGTGAGCGGGGCGGAGCGCTGACGGAGTATGTGGAATCTGGGGGTAAAGGAGGACAAATACACGTCTGGCTAGGTGCAGCGCCGGACGCCGGACAGTGCAATGAAAATCCGGACTGTCCGCCCTAAAGCCGGACATCTGGCCACCCTACCTGTGTATGTAGGTCAAGGGTCACTGAGCTTCGCAAACCAATTTTGATTTCCAATAATTGGTTCTAGAGATTTTTAAATCAGTAAAATGACAACAGTGCCCAAATTTATGCACATGCCTTATTTTGTTCAAACAATTATTGCACACATCCTGTAAATGGTATAAACTTCGATTCACCTCTCAAATATCACTGTATTTGTCTCCTATATGATATATTTAACTGATTTTTTTTAATCTTAAGAACCAACGATTTATGAAAGAAAATCATGGAAATTAACAAGGTTGCCCAAACTTTTGCAGACCACTGTATGTATGTTATTTCTGTATGGGAAACCATTAAGCCAAACAGGTCAGAAACAGTAAGCAGATGTATGAAAAGAAAGAAGAATCTGCTAAGATAATACATGCAAAGCACTTAATTAATTTGTTATAGCAGAAGCTAAGGCTGCCAAAGCATTTGGATTTGCCAAGTGGATGAATGCCAGAGAACCCAGCCTCGTTAATACTGACAGTAGTAATGTTAGCAGTGCTATGCTAAGGTTCCTAGCTAGAGGCAGAAAGATTTAGACGATATCTCCCATCATTCAAGTTTCCAGTGTAGTGATAAAAGCTGCCAGCAGGAAGTGGTAGTGCCCAGAGAAACAAACACTTGGAGCATAATTCTTCATCTAAACATGAATAAGGGGTTCTTTTCAGATTTTTCTTGCATTAATAGGTGATAAAACTCATTTAAAGGAAGACTTTCCCTGAACCAGCCTGGTACTAAGAGGAAAAAAGCCAAGTTGCTTTGGTGGAGTTTTACGGCAATGTGCTGACATTAAGTACGGCCTGGCCTGTACAGCCATGAAAAGATAACCAGAAACAGCATGAAGAAATTATTTCTCATCAGAAATGAAATTGGCGCATAACAGCTGTGTGAGAAGTTCAGAATCCATTCTTTGCATGCTTTGTGAGTCAGCTGTCACAGTTGCTGGGCTGCAGAGTGTACAGCTGTTGGATGTCGGAGATGGCTGGTCCTGTTTGTATCCATAGCTGAACTCTTCCAGCCTCATTATTTTATGGCCTTCCAGGATTCAGTCCAGGTAGACCTTGGAGGACAAAGCCACTGGAGTGGAACGCAGCCTTAGTCTCCATGTAAACAGAGATTTAGAAATTCTGATCATGTGTAGATTAGATTGGGAAAATGTTGTGCATGTTAACGTAGCATACTGTATGTGCGGTTAAGTCAGATTACATGTAGCTGTTTGTGGTCTGCTAGAACCCTAGAGGCCTTTTGTGAAGGTTCCTTTCTGTTGTTATTGCTTCCTAAGGTTGCTGATGAAACAGCCCCTAAGTTTTCAGTGTTATGAGTCTCTTTTTATGTAAATATGTTTTTCTTGACCATCTGCTTGAAAGACCTCCATCACAGGAAAACTTAACAGTGAGGAGTTTATCCGACTCTGGAACAAAGTCATCACTTACAAGGTAAGATCTGCTCAAAACTGCTTTATATTCTTTTTATTTAACACATAATTTAAAGGTATCTTCAGATGATGGATTGATTGAGGTCTTCCGTTTCTGAGATGAACCTGATCCTGCTTTTAACCGCACCAGAATATCCTCCCTGAGTTGTCAGCAGGATTCATGATTGTTCTCTAATTTTCTCTGAATAACCTCTGAGGTCAGAGACAGAGCAGCAGCCAGGGTTGATAATGGGGGTTGATACCTGGGAATTAATACCTAGGGGTAGATAGCTGGGGGTTAAAACTGGGTGTTATTACTGGGGTTGATGACTGGGTGTTGATGTTGGGGGTAGATACTGGGGGTCAATACTGTGAGTTGATAAAGGGGGTTGATAGCTGGGGGTTAATACCTGGGAGTTGATAGCTGGGGGTTGATACTGGGGGTTGATAGCTGGGGGTTGATACTGGGGGCTGATACCTTGGGGTTGATAGCCAAGGGTTGATAACTGGGGGTTGATACTGGGGGTTGATAGCTGGGGGTTAATACTGGGAGTTGATAATGGGGGCTGATACCTGCAGGTTGATACCTGGGGTTTGATACTTGGGGGTTGATACTGGGGGTTGATAACTGGGGTTGATAGCTAAAGGTTGATAGGTGGGGGTTGATACTGGGGGTTGATACCTGGGGTTGATAGCCAAAGGTTGATACCTGGGGGTTGATGCTGGGGGTTGATAGCTGGGGGTTGATACTGGGGGCTGATACCTTGGGGTTGATAGCCAGGAGTTGATAGCTGGGGGTTGATACTGGGGGTTGATAGCTGGGGGTTGATACTGGGGGCTGATACCTTGGGGTTGATAGCCAAGGGTTGATGCTGGGGGTTGATACTTGGGGTTGATAGCTGGGGGTTGATAGCTTGGTTTTGATAGCTGGGGGTTGATGCTGGGGGTTGATAGCTGGGGGTTGATGCTGGGGGTTGATACTGTCGGTTGATAGCTGGGGGTTGATACCTAGGGGTTGATGCTGGGGGTTGATTAGAGGGGTTGATGCTGGGAGTGATTCTTGGGGGTGATAGCTGGGAGTTGATAGCTGAGGGATGATACCTGGAGGTCGATGCTGGGGGTTGATACCTGGAGGTTGATAAGAGGGGTTGATGCTGGGGTTGATACCTGGAGGTTGATACTGGGGGTTGATACCTGGGGGTTGATAGCTGGGGAATAATACTGGGCTACTTCTCTGATTTAAAAAATTTAAAACCTCCATTTTGTCTCCAATTCATAAATATCAGATGTTTTTTGTTTTTTGCTCTGTTGCAGAGAGAAAAGTTACTGGTATAAAAACTTTTTTCTGGGCACTGCATTCATATCTTTGTTTGCTTTTATTTAGGACATTTTTTTTCAAACTGATGTTTCTCGGACTGGAACCCTGTCACTCAGTGAGCTGAGGAATGCCTTGGGAGCTTCAGGTAATGCAGCATTCTCCACAACCAGCAGAGCAAAACTATATCAGCAGTAATAATATATATTAAGAAATGTGAGGCAGGCCTCAGGTGACAGTGCGTGGAAACATGACTGAGGCCGTGTCCAAATATCTGCCCTAACAATTGGTGATTACTTCATTTTAAATGAGTGTTTGAATGTCTATTGCATGAAAAAGTAGTGGACTTCAAATTTCCCACAATGCACCTTTAAAGTAGTGATCATCCATGGTCAATAGATGAGCAGATATATCCCAAAATGCTTTGCGAGAGCTCTCCTTGCAAAGCATCATAGGATTTGTTGTGGCGGTGAGAAAGAACAAAGATCCCGGAGATAGGAGTTGGAATCACGTGACCAACGAGGAGCGAAAGTAGTGATCATCTGTCCAAACAGTGAGTTAACTGAGTTCACTTTAAAGTCCACTATATAGTGATGGAGGGCTCAGTGGTCAGGGCGGATGTTCGGACTCAGTCCAATGGCTTAACATGGCATCTGAGCAATGTTTTCCTAGCTGTTGCACTGAATCCGAGTTTTTAACAATTTATATTTATATCACATACTCTAGTAACTGTTATTGTTGTGTTTTTAGATTTAGCTTTTGCATTCGACACTGGGGACGAAAAGCCTGGTTTGGAACAGGTAGCCTCGTGAGACCATCCTGATCTCGCAAACTTTCAAGGTTTCACTCGCAGATCAGTCTGGCTACTTTCCGTTAAAGAAAATTTGGAGCCGTTCACCAAACGAACGTCCAATCAGCGTTGGCTTTGAGGCGGGTTGAGGCGTGACGCAACGAGAAGCGCGACAGTTCAGTCTAAAGAACATGGCGCCTTCAGCCGATGAAACTAGCGTTAGCAAGGCTATCGAGCAAGTTTTATCGGAATTACAGAGTATTTCTTCACTGAAAGAAGAGCAAAACACTGCTCTGGAGGCTTTTCTCAGAGGAAAAGATGTGTTTGCTCTTCTCCCGACTGGTTTCGGCAAGAGTTTGATCTATCAATTGGCTCCTCTTCGTCGTTGCTCTGTTAGTACGTCATATGCTTCGTTGAACTGATTGGTTAATTTGGCCCGTCTATCACCAACATAGGCCATTCAGCTAACCAGTATTTTCTCCCCTTCCCAAAATTACTTATACAGAAGGTTTCCATATGGATATGCGGAGCAAATCCATCTGATGGGGTCAGGTTAGGGCATCAGGGGCGTAGCTCTGAACTGGTTCAGATCATATTTGGCTGACCAAACATTCTGTGTCAGCCTTGTTGACTCTATTTCCTCCTCTGCCTCTCTCCCATGTGGAGTTCCTCAGGGCTCAGTTCTGGCTCCTCTCTTGTTCTCTATTTGCATGGATCCATACTTAAAAAACATGTTTTTTTTTACCATTGCTATGCAGATGACAATCAAATCTATGCCCCTCTTAAAAAGAAGGAGGTATATCACTTCATTACTGCCTTAATGATGTGACATAAAGGCCTGGGTATCTCTGAACTTTTACATTTTAATGAAAGAAAGACTGAAGTGATGTTTTTTTTGGTGACACCACTAGAACAGATCTGGGCTCTTTGGCCCAGCAGATCAAACCAGTCATCACTAACCTATAGGAGTAAAAGCTGATGCAAATCTGAGGTTTAAAGTTGCATCCTGTTGTTGGATCATGTTTGTATCATATGAGACAGCTGGCCAAAATAAAGCCAATTCTTTCGAGACAACAGTTTGTAACGTTAATGCCGGCCTTTGTTACCACTGGGCTGGATTATTGCAATGCTCTCCATGTGGTGGTTAGTGCCTCCTCCTTCTCCCATCTCCAGATGGTTCCAAATGCTGCAGCACACCTTTTAATTGGCACATGCAGGTATGAGCATGCCTACTCCATTTTAGCCTCACACCACTGGCTGCAATACATTTTAAATTTATTTTAAATTTATTTTATTTAAAATCCCTGAATGGGCTTTCTCTATCCTTATAGACCCACTGGCTCTCTCAGGACAGTGGGTCAGCTGCTCCTGAGGGCCTAAAACTAAGCAGAAGCTCAGAGGGAATCGTTCTTTCTCTGCTGCAGATCCAAAGCTCAGGAATGACCTTCTCAGACCATCATACAGGCCTCTTCTCTCACTGTTTTTAAATCTCTTGTCAAAATCCACATTTAACACCTACCAAGACAGTGGACTTTATTTAATTTTTATCTTTTATTCCTTTTATCTTTTGCCAAATCATATTGATTTGATTGTTTAAATGCTATTTTTACCAAAGTTTTAGCTGTTTTGTTTTTATCTGTACTGTTTTATGTTTCATTTTTTCCTTTTTTTTTTCTTCACAGCACTTTGGTCAGTGGTTGTTGTTGTTTTTAACTGCTTAATAGATAAAATTGGATTGAATTTCTCAGAACCAGCTTCATCCTGCTTCTGTAGTCTGACATGTTTTCCTGTTTGTCAGGACTGAGGCTCTCAGATGATATGCTGAACCTGATGGCTCTGCGTTACGGCGCCTCCTCTGGTCACATGACTCTGGAGAGCTTCATCAGCCTTATCCTCCGCCTTGAATGCATGTTTAGTAAGTAACCCACTTTTAGTACAACTGTATAGTTTACTAAACATGATGATACAAACATTTAAAAAACTGATTTAATTCTGACTGAAATCTTGGAGATTATTTCTTAAAGGGATCCATGATTAATAGAAACATTAGACTTTATTTCAGACAACTTTACATTTAATGTAAATAAACTACAATAAAAATACCAAGTTTTGTTTAATTGAAATACTGTTCCAAGGATTTCGCAATGTTGTTTACTCTGAAATGCTGGGTAAATGATGTGCCAGCTACTGTAGCATTAGCCAATCAGCAATCAGTATCATTAAAACTGTTCAGTTTAAACCAGAGCATATTTAAAATGATGACAATTACAAATTACAAAAGGTAATGAAGATGAGGAGGACCAAACAGGAAGAGGAGAGAGGTGGGCAAAGAAACTGATGTTTGGGCTAAGGTTACCAGATTTCTGCATTCTGATCTGGGACAATTCCAGCTCCTAGAAAAAATTAAATACATTCCATGAAAATTAAAATAGGATATAGGGACAATGATGCTTTCATCCATTTTTACATATTTAATAATATTCACACAACAAAGGTCAAGAGTAAAATCAAGGAATACACACTTTCTATTTCATAAGATTAACAAATATAATCAGTCGATAGTGCTTATCCGGGCCATCTGGTCATTTAGTCTTCTCTGTCTTCAATTCTATTCAGTTTATTTCTATAGATCCAATTCACATCATGTCATCTCAAGGCACTTTCCAGTTCACCAGATCATCCAGTCACATTGATTAAAAGTTTTCTATCTAAGGAAAACCAGCTGATTGCATCGACTCATTGACTCTTCTGCAATCCCTCACACTAAGCATGCTCGTAGCGACAGTGGAGAGGAAAAACTCCCTTTTAACAGGAAGAAACCTCCAGCACAACCAGGCTCAGTGTGACCAGATGGCTCAGCCAGATGGCTCAAGTGTGAGCGGCCATCTTCAGCAGATGGCCGCTCACACGAGAAAGAACTTGAATAAAGGGGAGCTATCTGGAGCTCAGCAAAGGGAGAAGGAGAACGAATGTTGCTGCGGTACAATTTTCCCTTATTTTTTTAATCCAAAACTTGACAGGTATGAACCTTTGAGACATCACCGCAATGTGACACTAACTTAAAACCAGTCGGATGCAATCAATGTTAGCATGTGCTAATGTTAGCGTTCCTTTGTTTACTCTGAAGGTACAGTCAGACCTGAGTAATTTAACTAACCAGCATGCATTGCACAGGGGAAAAAATTTTGACCTCCATAAGTGAAGTAACCAAGAAAGAATAAATAAAATATTCACTTTTAAGGATCAAAAATTTATTTTGATGTGAATAGGAAAATCAGAAGATATTTTAGCCGAAATGTTTACTTAATGGTAAATGCCTTTAAGGTAATGTTTAAACTGTTTTTTTTTATTTAACAGAAATCTTCAGGCAGCTGTCTGATGGGAAAACAATCACTCTGCAGGAATCAGAGGTGATTCTCTCACCTTTTATTTCCAACCAAATTATTGTTGAAAGAAGAATCATGCAATAACTGAAGGCTTTGTTTTTCCAGTGGATCTATGTTTCCATGTACACATGAAGAATCCAAAGCTCCTCTAAATGACAGGAAGAAGAAGAGTCACTGAAATACTTTCCCCTTTACATGAAAATCAACCATTAAAATGTGCTTTGAAATGAATGTTGTGTCCATTCTCTGTGAAAACAGTTTTGCCCTGGTGGCACAGTTGTGCCACCAGTTGTGCCACAGCTAGATCCTGATTCTTGCGTTGTGGTGTGGAATAACTTATCACAGACCACGCTTCAATATTTTGCGCACAAATCAAAAATATCTGCATCATACCTGCATCAAGGTAACTGTGACACACTGTTGCAGGAGGATAACAAGCCCTTAAATAAGTACCTAAGTGTTCACCTGAAGAACAAACTGGACTCCCAGCACTGAGGCTCTAGATCAGAAAGGTCAAAGCAGATTCTTCCTGCTGAGGGGACTGAGAAACAGTCTCATGCACATCTCAGATGTTGCTG
>NW_015150563.1:1460634-1463375 GCF_000732505.1 Cyprinodon variegatus
ATACAAAGAACCATTTAAAAAAATTAGTTAAATATTAAATTAAATTCAGTTTATTTCTATAGCTCCAATTCAAATCATGTCATCTCAGGCACTTTACAGTTCAACCAGATCATCCAGTCAGATTGATTCAAAGTTTTCAGTGAGTTAAAGTTGATTGAAATTGATTCTGTTCCTGTTCAACACATCACACTGAGCAGAGCCTTCGACCTCCCCAAGATGGCGCCATAGATCACGTCAGCTCCTGTAGGCGAAAGCTGTCATGCGTGTCTGAGGAGACTGAGGTGATGATGATGATGATGATGATGATGATGATGATGATGATGATGATGATGATG
Organism: Cyprinodon variegatus; assembly: GCF_000732505.1. Taxonomy (NCBI): domain Eukaryota; kingdom Metazoa; phylum Chordata; class Actinopteri; order Cyprinodontiformes; family Cyprinodontidae; genus Cyprinodon; species Cyprinodon variegatus. The sequence goes on from NW_015150563.1 coordinate 1,460,970, forward strand.
ATGATTAAGGATCTTAGTTGAAAACTGACAATAAAAGATGAAGATTTCCAAACAGAGATAAAAACTTGAAAAGCTGATCTTCTGTCTCATTATGCTGAGATTCACTGAGAATCAAAAATAAAGACCAGAAACTTTTTACACTCCACTTTAAAATCCTTGCAATCCCTAAGCAAAGGCTTTAGGGTCAAACAATTTTGTTTTTAAATACATTTGGATTATTTGAACTGAAGAAATTAAAATAAAAATTGTTACAAAAATACGCCTAAATGAAGTCAATTTTAAACTTAAAATCACATTTTATGGGAAAAGAAAAAGGCAATAAAGGGACATTAGAACAAGTTACCTTTGCATCATTTTTAAATCAAAGAAAGTTGATATAGGAAAAAAGATAAAAATTGTGACTAGTCGACTGAAAGGAAAAATAACCATAACAATAGTTTAGTGGTCCCCTTAAAGCAAACAAATAAAAAGTAAAGATGTTTTAAAAGAATGAACCCAGTCATCACAGTGAGCTGTTCTGATGGGATCAGCTGCTCAGTCAGCAGTTTAAAGGCTCTCCTTAGCGCCCCCATGTGGTCTCTATACAGCAAACAGGAGCTTACAGCCTTCTGAAGCTGCCATTTGGCCCAGTTTGGCCCAGTTTGGACATCGCTTTGAGAAACTAACGCGAAACTGGATTAAAAACGTGGCAGCAGGTTGATCCGTCTGCTCTTGTTTTAGCTAAAAATTAAATCAGTGAACGCAGCTAAGTTTGTGCAGATCAGTGGTCACATGATCAGTATGACCTGCTAATGACAGAGAAACAGACAATAGACAGATGAAAACACTTTGTACATAAAAAAAAATCTTTTACAAAACTGAAAAGAAAATACAGCATTTTACCAAAGTTATGTTCATACAAAGAGTGAATAAAAAACTGCTATAAATCAAAGAGAAAAGAAGCTGCTGATCTTCAGGTAAGGAGGGAGGACAATGGCTAACATCTCCTTGTAAGCTTCGTCATTCTAAACTGTAGATCCAACATGAAAAGAATGTTAGAGTTTTTCCTGAGGGAGCTCCTTCAGGTCGGCAGCCATGTCACCAAACCAAGTCTTCCCTCCTGAGTGACTCGGACTGAGGAGCACCACAGGATCATCTTCTCTCTCCATGCTCTGTTGCTGTGATGCTACACATTTTATTCTCCCACAGTGAGAAAGGTTGAGCGTCTCAAAAAGGAAGGCAGAAGGATAAAAACTGTAAAGGAACATTTTAAAAGTCAGAAGTGCAGCAGAACAAATATGAGTTTATTAATATATAAAGAGCATATTCAGATCAAATAAAACAGGAACCAGTTCTCAATAGAATAAAGCTCTTTGCCATTATCACTGAGGAGGGAGACAGACAGAAACAGCTGAAACAGCCCCCAGAAAAAAAGAAAACTAAAACACTTCAGATTTTTCTCCCCCAGTCAACAAAAAGCAGAAATCCTGCTCTGGAAAATTCCCTGATGGGGAGGAGCTCCTCGCTGCTGCTTCAGGTGTACATGGAGAGCGACATCCACTAAAAGGACACAGAAACAGTTTAGTAATCAGATTATAACCCAGAGGTGTGTATGGACTGTGAATACGGTGTCCTAGTACCTCATCGTTGGAAAACGTAACATTTTTCCCATCAGAGAGCTTTTCAAATATTTCTGTTGAGCAAAACAAAAAGCATTGACTCATTACTTCCTGTTCTCCACCCATCTTAATGCTCTCACTATGCTCACTAATTAGCTTCACTTACTGTTCATGCAGCTCAAGCGCAGAATGAGGCTGATGAAGTTCTCCAAGCTCATGTGTCCAGAGGAGGCGCCGTAACGCACAGCCATAAGGTTGAGCAATTCGTCGCTGACGCTTATACCTGAAAACATGAACTTTAATCATATTTGAGGCTAATGAACGGGACTGAGATGGAGTCATCTACTGCTGCAGAGTGTGCTGTGGTTCCTAAACTCCTTCTAAATGCAGAATAAATGGTGTATTTTTGAGTAAACACACCTGAAGCTTTTAAAGCATTCCTCAGTTCCACCAGAGACAGAGTTCCAGTTTGTGAAACGTCCATTTTGGAGAAAACCTCCTGATGAAAGGAAACAAAATGTTTTTATGTCTCTATGCTAGTGTGGTGTAGAGATGCAGGACAGTGTTGTTCATCCTGTTCCTGACGTCTCTGTGCCTCTGAGGCATCTGCTTGCTGCCAAACAGCTGACTGATTAGCCGTCTGCAGCACGACGTCTACATAATCATTGGAGGGAGGGATCAGAGAGAAATCCAAAACAGGGAAGCAGAAGATCAGGACCAGGAGGGAGAACCACTGATCCAGAGAACGATGGATGGATGGATGGATGGATGGATGGATGGATGGATGGATGGATGGATGGATGGATGG
>NW_015150563.1:1464808-1471696 GCF_000732505.1 Cyprinodon variegatus
CCTCCTGATGAAAGGAAACAAAATGTTTTTATGTCTCTATGCTAGTGTGGTGTAGAGATGCAGGACAGTGTTGTTCATCCTGTTCCTGACGTCTCTGTGCTTCCAAACAGCTGACTGATTAGCCGTCTGCAGCACGACGTCTACATAATCATTGGAAGGATGGATCAGAGAGAAATCCAAAACATGGAGGGAAGCAGAAGATCAGGACCAGGAGGGAGAACCACTGATCCAGAGAACGATGGATGGATGGATGGATGGTTGAATGGATGGATTCTTATTTCTCTTACTTTATATTTCTGAATTTTGGTCCATAGATGCACAAACTCGCTGTTGTTCAGCTTCCCAGTCACTGATGTCTTTTAATGACATGTTAAGGTAACTCTAGGACAGGAAGTCTAATAAAGTCATGTTTACATGCTAACAGGATACGTCCATGAGAGCGACCATGCTGCGACACGCATCGATGGTGAAGCCTCCTGATTGGACGATTCCTGCGTGGACAAAAAGGCAGTGCTGTTTATGCAACATCTCTTAATGAGTGAAATGATGAGGCAGGTAAATGTCTCACCTTTCAGAAGTGTCTCATTTAGAAGCTTCTGCAGCTGCTCAGCATCGACGTCTTCATACTGAAAAACATGGAAGCCTGTGATTGAGCTGAATCTACCAACAGTTTCTGAACTTTTCCAAGGCTGACATCATGGGATACGCGGCTGAAGATTCTCCAGGTCAGAGACTTTCCATAAAAAAAATAAAAATTCACTGGACTTGTTTTTTTTTTTTTTTTAGGAAAGCCAATTAAAATGTGAAGAATTACATTACTTTATTTATATATTTTCAATGAAATATTTAAATAACTAAAAAAGGTATAATTAAACATTTTCTTGATGGCAACAGTATATGAGATATGAAAAGCTATTTATTTCAATCGAATGATTTAATCCTTTGCTTTCCATATGATAAAACTTTATATTTGATTACATATTTGCTTAAAATCAGAGTCTACGATCAGTTACTCACTGCTTTTGGAGCCTTATACCAAGCAGCTCTTTAACTCTTCATTCATTTTGTTTAATCTCCTTTTTGAAACCTAAAAAATGTTCACCTTTCCTCTGGTTACTGTTTCTCTGCAAATCTATCATTTCTATCAGGTAACTTCGTAGCTTCCTGGAAATCGAGTGGATTAAAAGTTATAATTGCCCCCCCCAAAAAAATTACTAAAAAGTACTTCAGTATTGTAATCACCTTAATGTACTGAGTTACTTCCCACTACTGAATCTAATCATGGAAAGAAATCTAAGAGTCAAACTGATTGGGTGAATCTAAAAAAATAAAATATTGTTTATTGGTATCAATTTAGTTCAAATTAGTTCTGAAATCAATGAAAATGCTAGAAGATATAAACTGTCGACCCATAAAAAACTTAAATGATCTCTGGAGAGAAAATGGGGCATAATGTTTCCATCATCAAACCTTTTTTCTTGTTAAAGCAACACAACATACCAGTTTTTTTCTAATCATTAATTCAGAAATATGTGACCTTGGTATTTAAACTAAAATCCTCAGTGTAAGAGGGGGTGGCCTAGTGGTTAGGATATAGAGCTTGCAATCCAGATGTTCTGAGTTTGAGCCCCTCTCCCACAGACTGCCACTCTGGGTCCCTGAGCAAGACCCTTAACCCCACACTGCTCCCCGGGCGCCGCACAATGGCAGCCCACTGCTCCCCAAGGGGATGGGTTAAATACAGAGAGTGAATTTCTCCAGTGTGAGATTAATAAAAGAAAGTTTACCTTGTCAGAGTATTGGCGGGAGAAGTTTTTGTTATTGTAAACGTCTTTTCCGTTCTTCTCTTTCTTGACCTTTTAACAAAAGAGTTTTCAGTTTGGTGCTAAAGATAAAAATACTGATCAGCAATTATCAGGATAATTTAAAAAAAGGAAAATAAAAACAAACCTTTTCAAAACTGCGTCCAGAGTTTTCACTGAGGAAAAAAAGATCAGTAAGAAGGAGTTTATGAAGAACAGAGCTGATAATATCTGCTTAGTGTCCAAATACAGCTGGATGTATAAATACATTTATTCCACAGCGCAGTTATGTCAGTTTAGTTGGTATCTTTATTATTGTAATTAATGCTCCTTGACATTTTCCAAACACTTCAAAATATCCGTTATTACTTTAAAAGTCTAACCGAGCAGTGGCCGGCTAGTTAAAGTCAATCCTCCTGCACACAGGAGGCCCTGGGTTCATATCCCTGCTGGGGGGAATGAGCTGCAACTCTGGGCCCTTAGGTGAGACCCTTTATTGCTAATGTCTGCTTGGTAAGTCACTCGGATAAAACCATCTGCTAAATAAATCAAAATTACACCAAGTATTTTACTTATAGTCTTTCAAAAACTGACTTTAAATTCCTGCTTAATCATTTTTGGAGCCAATTTGGACCCTTTTTCAGCACCCTTCTTTAGTGAGAGAATTTAACTTGTTTGTATGTATGTTCACATGGATTAAGGTGTTAGCAACATTAGCAGTTAGCCATGGTTGGTTGAACATCATTTTAATGGCCCTGTTCAAATTCATGGGCTGCATCCTCAGAAGGCCAGATTGGAAGGCCAATTACGTCATAGCGCGGCGCCGAGGTCTGGTCGGATTCCAAGAGTCCTCGTTATGCTGTCTTAAAATGTGTCCTTCTTTTTGCCCAATTTGAAGGACGGGTTCGATTTATCCTCGCTATCCTTGGATATCCACAAACTGTAGTTAAAATCCAAAATGCTGCAGCCAGAGTTCTGATGAAAATGAAAAAGAGGGATCATATCTCTCCTATCCTGGCTTCTCTTCATTGGCTTCCTGTTAAATCCAGAATAAAATTTAAAATCCTCCTTCTCACATATAAAGCCTTAAATGGCCAAGCTCCATCTGATATCAGAGATCTGATTGTTCCTTATGTTCCTAACAGAGCACTTCGCTCTCAATCTGCAGGTTTACTAGTGGTTCCTAGAATTTCTAAAAGTAGAATGGGAGGCAGATCTTTTAGTTATCAGGCTCCTCTCCTGTGGAACCAACTACCAGTTTTAGTCCGTGAGGCAGACACCCTGTCTACTTTTAAGGCTAGGCTTAAAACTTTCCTTTTTGATAAAGCTTATAGTTAGAGTGGCTCAGGTTATCCTGAACTATCTCTATAGTTATGCTGCTATAGGCTTAGACTGCTGGAGGACATAGGGACCCCTTTTTCATCATTCTGCTTCATTCTATCTCTATTCTCCTACTCTGCAGAATAGAGTCATCGTCTCTACCTGATTAATCCCCATCTAACTTGTTTAGAGTTAAACTGCTGACTCTCCTTTGAGAGAAACTGTGGATTTCATTACATCCTGGGATCACAGACTGAAGCACATTTAAAGATGGAACCAGAGAAACCTCTGACTGAGAAGCTTCCTCTCATTATTCAGGTTAGTTAAGGTGTTGGATGAGGATAACTGTGATTGAGTTTCCTCCTTTAGCTTTAACTCATAAATCTGCAGATTCATGAGGAAAAATTAGAGCATCATTTCATTTTACTGGGGATGTTTTAATGGCAGATTAAACATGTTGAAGTTAATTCTTATACATTCAGAGTTTTGTGTTAAAACGACTTACTAGCACTGCGTCTCCTCTCTGGAGAAGATGGTCAGGAGGAAGGAAGCTGTCTCATTGGGTTTCAAGGTGGACGGCACGATCAGGTATTCTCCAGGCTCCAGAGTGAGGAACTCCATCACTTCACGCGCGTTAACGAAGGTTTCAGTTTGGGCAACAGGTTTTTGGCTGCTGAAGAAGGACTTTGAGAACTTTCCAACATGAGTTGCGTTCTGCAGGATCATAAACATTTCATAGTTTGAGGGGAAGCAAGGTCCTCTGGTGTCATTCACAGATATCCAAACTTACCTTTTCTGACAGCTTGGGGGAAATCAGTTGAGATGTTTTCATATTGGAGAAAAAATTATATAAAAAATAAAACAACAATTTAAATGTATTTGAACATTTAGAGAGATTGGAATCCGTGGTTTGTACTAAATTTAGCACTAAAATACCAACAAACAATCTGAAAAGTTGGACGGCCATTTACCTCAAAGATGGTGAACCCGATGAAATGGTTTTGCACCATTCGTCTGTTCCTCTTGTCAGGCTTTTGCATGAGAGACACCAGAGTGTTTTTGGCTTTAGAGGAATTATTTTTTCCATAAACCTTGATCCGATACTGGGGATTGTTACAGAAGGTCTCTGAATAAACACAGGATAATAGTATTAATAAATGTGGCAGTGAAACTATAAGCAGACTGAAAGATGCTAACCACTGAACCGTTCATAGCATGAGAGCAGCTCACTAGATCCTCTCACTCCTGGGATACTTTTCAGACATTCAGACCAATGACAGCAATCATTCAGTAAATGGAGTCATTAGCAAACTGTCCAAACCAACAATCGGCACAGCGGCTCTTTGACCAACAACAACAAGGAAGACTCAGACGGATAGAGTATGGAGTCCAACTAGCAACCCTTCCTAACCCTCTGATCTCTGCAGCCATATGTCCATTCCTCTGCCTTCTGCTCCATCCTACCATCGTTTCTGAATGAAGCACCTTGACCTCTGAACTTAATGTTACCTCCGACCTCTTGAGTTCCAGTGATTTAGGAGCATATAAGGTCTTTATCTGTTCTCTCCAAGACATCAATGAGCTTGTTTGAAGAGGATCACCTTTGTTGTTGATGCAGCCTCCAGCTGTGGTTCCTGCGACCCAGCGGTTCTCATACATGGAGGTCTTCCACTGAGAACCTGGGTTTTCATCCAGGAAGTCGGGGCCCAGGCCGCAGATGGCGATGTTGGAGTAATACTTACAGCAGTCTTCCATGGTCATCCTGTGTGCAACAACATCATCACCAACGTGTCTCCAGCCAATCGAAGCAGCTCATTCAGTTACTGAACCATAAATTAGAGTTTTCTTTACCAAAACTCTCCGTCATTTTCCACCGTCAGGCATTCTTCTCTATCTTCTGTTCTTACAGTTCGCCACAGCGGAGACCTAGCAAACAAGTTAAGAGCTTCACTCTTCACTCAGCAGAAAGTCAGCCACTAATAATAATGTTTGTGTTGATGTAGTGACTGAGTGGTGATGCAAGCTCCTACAGATCACTCCAGTCTCCGGACCACTCTCCGTGTCCCCAGGGGTTCCATAGACGCACCAGCTTAACCACCGTTCCTTGGCTCAGCAGCTAAACAGAGACAAACACAGAGAGCAAATACATACCATGATACAGCTGCCTCCGTGTTTCACTTACACAATAGTAGTCTCTCTAACTTGAAATCTTCAGCTGTTGGAAATGTGCTAGTTGCAATGGTTACCCTATGTCCGGTGATCAAGTCTCTGGGATAACTCTGATAAAGTTTGATAATGACCACATTTATGCAATGTTCAGACTGCAAGCGCCAGAAGCAGCTAAAAAGCTCCTGTCGCTTCATCTCTGATCCACATTAAGGTCAGACGTCCATTAAAGTGTGTCTAGATGCGTTTGATGCTCCTGCTGCCTCTGTGTTCAATGCAGAGAGCGGCTTTGCTATATTAGCTGTGATCCTGGCGAAGGTTCTCAGTCATCCAGGTCATTATCATTGAAAAAAAGTTAAAATCAATCCACTGGACTTTGTTTCCAAGTTCAAAGACGTTTCTCTTTCCATCCAGGAAGCTTTTTTTAATTCAAAATGGCGGAAGGAAGTAGCGTTGAGTTCCAGGCTTTATACAGTAGCCCAACAACTTGTTTTGGTTTAGAAAACATGCACATTGAACCAAACGAACAGGTCTGCCCCTTTGGAATAAGGAGTCGTTTTGGTTTCTTTGTTAGTCTGCAATACCCGATACTGGGCTATGCCTCTGAAAGGGGGGGTTGTTGGGGGCAATTGTTGGCCTGAGCGACCAAGCAAGATCTTTTGTCCTCTGCATGGGGGAGGGGGGTTTAAATGATAGCAGTAAGGAATCACCTCAATTGCTGCATTGTAGGTTTCTGAAAGCTGAAATTAGAGACTGTTCTAAAAGTAAGCACTCGATCTGCTATTGATTTTTCTACCTATCCGGTACTGATCCAGGACTGATCGGTACTGATCTGGTATCGATCCAGTACCAATGCGGTAGGGATCCTGGACCAATCCAGTACCAATCCTGTACCAATCTGGTACCGATCCAGGACTGATCTGGTACTGTTCAGGTTCCAGTCCCCTACCAATCCAGTAAAGATCTAGGACCGAACTGGGACCAATCCTGAACCGATCCTGAACCGAACCAGTACCAATCCGATACAGATACTGTACTGATCCTGGACCGATCATACTTATCCATAAAACCCTCCCTCCCTCCCTGTGTCAGACAGAGGAGCCGTCACCTCTTTGAGACCCGTCACAGTGTAGGCGTGGCCTGGGACCAGTCCGTTTGGAAAAGTGGTGCCAGTAATGGCTTCCTGAGGATGAGGAGGAAAAGAAAGAGGCAGGTGTCAGTTGGATCTTAAAATGAAACACAAGCACAGGTAAAAAAAAAAAAAAAGAACATGGATCTTCGCAGATTGCTGTGACTGTCTTAGAAGAACCTGTGGAAATCTTAGACACGCTGAACCATCTGTGCAGTAACGCCTGTGCAGCAGCATCTGTGACATAAGCTTGTGAGGTAACACTTCTGCAGTAACGTCTGTGATGTAATACCTGTGCGGTATGGCCTATGCAGTAATGCCTGTGAGGTAGCAGCTGTGCAGCAATACCTGTAAAGTAACGCCTGTGAGGTAACACCTGTTTGGTAGCGTGTGTGTAGCAATTTCTGTAAAGTAATGCATGTGAGGTAGCACCTGTGCAGTAATGCATGTGAGGTAGCACCTGTGAGGTAG
>NW_015150563.1:1473912-1477515 GCF_000732505.1 Cyprinodon variegatus
TCCTGTAAGGTAGCGTCAATAGTTAGCGTGTGTGCAGCAATGCCTGTAAAGTAACTCCTGTAAGGTAGCGTCAATAGTTAGCGTGTGTGCAGCAATTCCTGTAAAGTAGCGCCTGTGAGGTAACACATGGTTCTGATTCGTTATTGATGGTTCAATCATTATTCCTTGAAGTATTTTATAGTTGCATCGTTGCCTTGATTGGACAGACTTCCACTGAGAAACATGACAATTAAACATCAACATTTTGAATATTTTAACAGATTCTCAACATCTGTGTTTATTATTGTCCTCAGTATTGGAGTTTTGGCAGACTGCTGGTATTCTATTCTACATGTTTGACCCGTAATGTGTATCTTTGTGCAAACTTTACTTTACCCCTTTCGGTCTGCTGCTGCAGCTCATGCATGTGTTGAAGCGTGCCGCTCTGCACAACAGCTTCCAGAGATCCGGAGAAGGCTCTGACAGTGGGATACACATGTGGACACCGCCGGTGAAGTCCCTCATGGCCTCTGCAGGGGTCCCACAACTCATGTCCGCATAGGATCCACAGACCCTGACATATTCAGTTATAATAGTACGTTTTTCATAAAAATATGCAGTTTCTTATGTCATGGCAATTAATTAAAATTTTTTACATACTTGGCATAGGCCTTCTCAAGCAAGGCGGGCCAGAACTCACACTCATCTTTGGAACTAGCAAAGATGGTTTTCCCTTTAATTGTAGGCAGCTTGTCATCAATCACCACGTCAACCCATTTCCCAAACCTCCAGAACTGCATGGTTAACGAGAAAGAGCAGTTAGTGACACCAGAAGTTCTGTCTTATTGCAGATAAGCAGTTTCGGTTTTAATTAAGAAGAAAGAAGAGGAATTGCTTTTACCCTGAAATGAAACAGTCCACAGTAGTCCTTTCCAAAGCATGTCTGGTCCAGAGGAACAACCATCTTGAAGATGTCTTTGTGGAACGTCAGCGCTCCAAGAGATGCTAGAAACCAGCAGTTTCCTGAGAGAAGAACATGATTGAATGAATGAATGAGAGGGCAGAGAGGATCTGCTCTAAACAGACTTACTTACCAACTTTTCCTTGACCAAAGTCAAACCTGGAGACACCATCAAGCACAAAGAATGGATTGGGTACAATTTTCTGAAAGAAATGACATTATGCCTTCATTTGTTTCAAAGTAGGGAAGTTTATTTCAGCAGCAAAGGACTAAAACTAACCGAATATCACAGCTCAGGCCTTCTTTCTAAACAAATTTGTCAGTTTTTAGAAAAACATAACTCTGCCTTTTAGCTGTTCTTTATTCTTAATTTTTAAGTGATATGCAGGAGTGACTCTGATGCAATGTAAACAGGAACATTTGATCTGGTTCTCACCGACGGTCTCAGCCACTCCACTTGGGCCAGGTCAGCTGGGTCTAGCTTCCCCACCCCGATTGAGCTGTTGTCTGGGGGAAAGTGTTCATCGATGTATCTGATGTTTCGGATCAGACAGTACTCCTTCAGCTCCTGGTAGTTCTGCTGTAAAAAGTTCTCTGGGTTTTTTAAGGTCCCATGACCGTCTCCCTTTTGCCGAGCATTTATGATGTTCTGACACACGCCGCGAGCAGACATGGCGGAGTTTAACTGCAAGAGGTTCACAGACAACTGTTATTTTTCCATCATGTCTGGTTAAACCAACAGTTGAAGCCCTTCTATTGACTCTACTGTTCTTCTATGTAGATTTGCAGAGAACATTGTTCATTATTAACACCATCGTAACAAACCACGGCTTGTTTGGTCCGGTCCACCCGCCACGCCCAGTGCTACCAGACGCATAGCATCAGGAAATCACATGAAAGAACCCAACTAAACACAGAAAATAGGCTCTACGATCTTGAAAAGAGTGATCTTCATGAATTCAAGAAAATACAAGAAAATAGTGACAGAGATGTCAGCTGCTCATGATGTCTTCCAGGGAGGTGTTCTAGAAAGCATCGCTGCTTTCTGTGTGGAAACCATGGATTAAAGCCAAGCTCACATCATTTCTCATGATCAATGGACAGATTAGTTACCTTCACTGCAGGGAATTTAAAACCCAATAAGTCAGTCATTCGCAGGTTATCCTATCATACTCATGTTACAAATTCGGTTGACATCACAGCATCTACTTTCTCATCATTTGATCTATTTTTGAAAATTTGTACAGAAAAGATGAATGTAATCAAGAGCTGTCTCTGGAAATTAGGTAAAAAGAAAACAGTGAAATTAAAGACGAGAGACTTTACCTGACTGACTCTAGAGATAAGGACAGAAGAGCTCTGCTGGAGTTCAAGTAGATGTTCTGTGTCTACAGGATGGGGAAGTTGGATACTCCTTTTATATAAAAAAAATAAATAAATAAACACTTCCCTCCTCCTGATGATTTTCACTGGAAATACTTCTGAAACCTTACAGGGAAGATTTTGGCAGTTTTCCCGAGCCTGGCTCAGGCATAAACATGTTATTCACCTGCTGCTGTAGTAGAGATTTATGGGACCATGAAGCAGCGTCTCGCATCAGTCATCGCCTCTTCTGAAGGACTTTATCAGAGAATTGGAAAAACAGGCTTTGAATTCTAGTTTGTTAATCTATAACCAATCAAATTCATATAATGCAGTGAAGTTGTTGAACCAGTGAGATAATCCCAGCAGGATAAAGACACTGTCAAACATTCTGTCAATATGAGCCTCCTGCAGTCTGAGAGCTTTTCAGGGCACAGCTGGCTGCATGTCAACAGGCCTGCAGGTGTTTGAACAGGAAGAAACCTGAAGAGACAGAACATGGTTTTAATGCAAAGTGGAGGGAGGGGATTGAACATGTTCACATTGGCATCTGGATCAAAGTGCACATCTATTCACAGGAATTTTTTAACGCACTCCCTGAGTTAAAATCAACATCTGCATTACTCCTTTATTACTCCACAAACGGGAACAATGGGGCATTCAGCTGAATGCATCTTATTTTGTAACAGTCATGGGACTAAATCACATTCTGGATGAAAAAATTCAAACTTTCTGAGATGATCTAAGTTATTTAGTGATATTTAGGGAATCAAAACCTAGTCATATGCAAAGACTTAGAAGATGTAAGGACGCTGTAAGGCCTGAAGACCTCAGAGTTCAGGACATGGAAGGCATTTCAAAACTTGTTCATATTTACTGACTGACATTTGAATACCTTTATTCACATTTTGCATTCAGTCATGGGTGAATTCCTGCAGCAGCCTGAGGCTGTAATCTACAGTATAAACCATCAAAACAGTTCATTTCTCAGGGCGATGCAGAGCTATGTTGGGACTAACTGCATTTCATAACTAATTGTGTTCGTTATGAAATCATTGGCAATTGGCCTAATAACAAGTAGTAATCTTTTTTTTTCCTTTCTGGCGATGCAGCAATAAGAATAATTATATTGATGCCAAAAAAGAGCCCAACAGATTTTGCTTTCAAAAATAGAGCAGTACGGCTATCCCCATAGTGTTCCACTTCATTTATGCATGAAAATAGCTGTATTATAATTCATGCAGGGAGTTTTACAGATTATATGGACACTGCAATGTAAGCAGAACCAGAATATAAAAACA
>NW_015150563.1:1481040-1490164 GCF_000732505.1 Cyprinodon variegatus
TTAGGAGGAACCACCCTACCACCCCACCCCACCCAATACAGCCACACATATTAGTTTTTGTGACTTATGAGGACATTTCTTTGACTTGCATTCATTTTATACAGCCTAACCCAGACCCTCACCCAGCTTCATCTAATGGAGACCAGAATTTTGGTCCCCATAAGGACATAGGTCCCCATGACTTGACTGTGTAAACAGTCCCCATACTGTCATAAAAACAAGTTCTCACACACAAGCAATTTCTTCCTAAACCGTTGACTGGGCTTGGCCAGAACCACAGAACCACAACCAAACAGGGAAAGGCAGAATTATGCTCCATTAATCTGGATTAAAGCTTATGTCATGGTCTTGGTTCTGTTAGTTTCTGTGAGTTTTCATATTCATGTTGATCCAGGTTTTTCTTTGTTTTCTAGCTTTATTGGTGTTTTCTGGATATATTTGAGTTCTTAGGATTTTCTTTGTTGCCCTCTGCTGCCCTCTGGTGTTAGTTTCTTTTTCCCTAGCTCCTTCTAGAAGCCTCTGCTCACACCTGCTCCCAATCAGGTCATTAGTTCCGTCTCCCATATATAATCTACCTGTGCAGTCCCTCAGTGCTGGATCATCAACTTTCTTCGTCTTTCCTCGCCTCCTTGTGCCTATTTTACCTGATGACTCCATGTTTCTGGTTTGTTTGGCATTTTCCTGTTGGATTTTTGATTCCTGCCTCTGTTACCTGTTGAGGACATTAAAACTACAAGAACTCACCTCACCATCTCTGCATTTGGGTCCTTAAAACCTCAACCAAATCATGGCTGCTGAAAGCTCCAGTTGCTTTAAATCTAGATTAAAAACCTGTTTGTTCAGATATGACTCTTAGTTGAATAAGTATAATGCCAACTTTCTGCACCACATTTTATTTAGAGGAATTAATAATTTTATTGTTCACCTTTAATAATTCAAATGTAATACCATTCTCATTCCTACTGTGCTCCTGAAATTTGCTATAGATTATAAAGCCGTGCTCAGCTGAATCCCCTCAACAAGACAATGGAAGGGGTCAAAGGTTAATTCCCAGCACTGGCCTTCCTTGGAGAGTTCAGAAGCCTCTCCCTGCTGCACACTCATGTATTGTGAGGAGCCAAAATGTTTGGGCCTCTGAAGGGAGCAGCAGCAGGACGCATCTGGAGCGGCAGTCAAAACAAGCCGCAGCCCCTCATTGTTTTCTACCTCAGTACGGAAACGCAGGGAAGAAAGGAGCCATGGCTGCTGATAAACAACATTTCCGTCTTCAGTTTTGCTCCCAAACAGGATACAGGGCCCCAAGGATCCAAGCAGGCGATCATTTCTTCTGTGGCCACGAATGGACGACCTCAGACTGGACAGCACCCACTTCTGCTGCTCTTCATGGCAGTGATGTTGCTGACCTTCGTCCTGACACTCATCGGCATCCTGGGGGGACCATCGGGGGCCCAAGAGGAGATGCTGTGCACCCCTAAAGCCTGCCTCATCCTGCATATGAAGAATGTCAGTTTCCATGCTGCTCAGAACCGGTGCCGACATGACGGCGGGTACCTGGTGACGGTCAGAGACAGAAATGAGGAGATGGATCTGCACTTGCTTCTCTCACTGAGAAAGAAACAGCATGAAGAGGAGGTGCTGAATATCTGGATCGGGTTAAAAAAGAACCAGGGGGACTGCACGCAGCTCAACGAACCCCTCCGAGGGTTTAAGTGGGTCTCTGGGGAGCCACTCTCTCAGTACTCCAACTGGAAAAAGGAGCCTGCAGACACATGCAGTTCGGACAGGTGTGTAAAGGTGGAGTACAGCTTTTCCCAGCAGGATGGGCTCAGCTGGACTTCAGAAAGCTGCTGGAACAAAGGCGCCCCGTATGCATGTAAGTTCCTTTTCAAGGGGATGTGTTCCTCTCTGACTCTGCTGGGGCCTGGAAAGATCATCTATCAGGCCATCTTCTCCCCCCATCATCCACTGAACAGTGGATTGAAGCTGCTTCCATTCGGGACCAGAGCAAGAGTCTTCTGCGGTGACCGAGAGATGGATTCCCCTCAGTGCATCCTTCAGAACGGTTCCTACAGCTGGACCCATCCAGGACCGTTCTGTAAACCGGGTCCCAAAAGCTGTGGGCAAAACAATGGCGGCTGTGAACATGAGTGTCGACTCCAAGGAGAAACTGCTCGGTGCCTCTGCAGAGAAGGTCATGAGCTGGACGAGGACGGCTTCTCTTGCAGAATAGAAGATCCGTGCAAACCAGGTCTCTGCGAGCACCGCTGCCTGCCGGGGAAGACAGGCTTCTCCTGTCAATGTCCCAGTGGGTTCAGACTGGCTGAAAACCAGCACAATTGCTCTGACATCGATGAGTGCGTCTCCCAGGCCTGCGAGGGCCACGGCTGTGTCAACACCCGCGGTGGTTACCACTGCGTCTGTGAGCAGGGCTATGAGCTAAGCCAAGGCCGCTGTGTGGACGTGGACGAGTGTGGCGCTGCGCCCTGCTCCCAGCAGCACTCATGCATCAACTCTGTGGGCAGCTTCCAGTGTGTGAAGCTGTTAACCAAGGGAAACCAGGAGACCCAGGGGAACCAGAAGACCCAGGGAAACCAGGAGACCCAGGGGAACCAGCAGATCCAGGGGAACCAGGAGATCAAGGAGGCAATCACAGCCGCCCCATCCCAGTACGGACAGCCCCCCATCCTGACCCACACTGCCACCCCACTGTCTGACCTGGTCAATGTCACAGACCAGAACAGAACCCAGTATCTGGTACCGGGTGCGTCCACAGGGAACAGGGTGCTGGTCTGCATCCTGGGCTCAGTCATCCCTCTGCTCGCCTTAATCGCTTTGACTCTCTTCATCACCATCTTCCGCTGCAGCCGCTCTAGAAAAGAGCTGAAGAAGAAGCAGAACACCGCTGATGGCTACTGCTGGGTGCCTTCAGGTCTGGACCCACGTCTGGAGAAGCTGTACGAGTCCATCGTGGCTGATGACCTTTGACCCGGCAGGGGAATGCGGAACTATGCTAATTTCTGAGGAGAACAGGCTCAGCTTTTGGACCTTTAGTCTCCTTGTTCTGTTCCTGGAGGCTTCAAAGCTCTAAAATGTCTCCTTCAGAAAAATGTATCCATTTATGTAAGATATGAAACCTTTATTATTATTGTTGTACAGCGACAGTTAGATTAGCTTTGACCTCTGAGACAGCAGCCAATGACTACACCACTTCATCTTCATTCTCATCTTCAGCAGCATTAAATAATGTTTCTAACCATCAGAATTCATTTCGTAGGTTGAGATAATAAGATAAACTTTCCTCCATCATCCAATTAGATTCTATTTATTTCTATAGCGCTAATTCACATCATGTCATCTCAAGGTGCAGCAACCTTAAAAGCCTTTGGTACATATCCCTGTAACAGAGATAGATTAATCACATCTAAAATGGAGGAAGAGGTCAAAGGGAATGCCTCCTAATATAACCTGGATGGAACTGGACTAACATCCAAGTTGACGGCTTAGATGAAGACAATAGTTTTGCTAACTCTGAAAGTTCAACTGGATCAAAGCAGTCTAAACCCGGTTCAGATTCCATGACTACCTCAGATGCTGCCCCACCCTCCAGAGACAAACCAATCGTAGATAGGGGAGTGCTAATTATCTTATTTTTAATAAGATCAACTTATTTATAAAGAATCCCATAAAATTATTCCTGCTAAGAGCAGGTGGAATGGATGGTTCAACAGAGCTATGGCTCTGGGTGAGTTTGGCAACTATATTAAAAAGAAATCTAGGATTATTCTTAATCTCCTCTATTAATGAGGTGAAATATGCTGCTCTTGCTTTACAAAGGCTCCTCTTATACAGCACTAAACTATTTTTCCAGACTAGGTAGGATTCCCGTAGGCCGGTGGAGCAATATTTACTCTCCAGTTTCCTAGCATTTTGCTTCAAAGTGCACAGCTCTGCATTAAACCAAGGAGCCTTTTGCACTCTGCAGCACTGCTCAGCGACACAGAGGAGAGAGAAAGTAGAACAGATTCTTTACAATTTATAACTGCACTATCTAATAATGGTCTGCTATCATCCATTATCCATCCATCCATCATACATACATACATCTATCCGTCCATTCATCCAAAATAACATCATAGCACTGGATGCCTGTTTGTGGTGGGGGTGGGGATGTGTTGGGGGTGTTGAGTCCAGAATATCCTCAGCTTGTTCCCAAATCCAAGATCCAGGAAGTCGCTTCCGTTTCCTGTTTGCAGTCAAAATCCTAAATGTTTCCAAACATTTAAAACTTCAAGAAGAAGAAGAAACAATTTTCTTAATAAACCATAGAAGTTTCCTTAAAGTGGTTGGTTAATAAGTTATGGTTTTGAACATTAGTGGTACTGTTTTGTTGTATAAAGATTCATGCAGCACTCTGTTGCCATAGCAACAGAGGCTGTATTTTTGAAAATAAAGGTTGTTTGCTTTGAATCCCCTCAGTGTTTCCTGTGATTTCAGGTCAGAATGTTCTGGTTCTGATCATGTCAGATTTCCTCTGTCTGAATGTTCGGTTCTGATCACAGAGCCGTACAGAAACACGCGCTTCCTGCAGCAAAGAATATTCTCTTATCTGGTTTCCTTCCTGGTCCATAGGGACCCAGTTTTCCGGAGCTGGACATGCTCTGACAGGCTCAGAACTTTTCTGAACCAGACGGGAACAAAAGCAGCTCCCAGAATGGCTGCTTTGTTGTCAGCCTTGTTATTTGTGGCCATGGAAGCAGGTCTGGGGCTGAAACAGGCTTGTCTGCCGGTGTGTTCTGGAGATGATTGCATCACTGTGAACCGGGCCAGGCTGGATTTTGACTCTGCAGAAGAAGTTTGCCGTCGGAAGAACGGGGAGCTGCTGACCCTTCAGACTGACACCTATCAGCGGATCTTTAAGACACTGGCTGAAGCTTTGCCTGGGAACTTCTGGATAGGACTGCGTTTATCAGGGGGATCCTGCAGCAACCTCTCAGAACCACTCCGGGGATACAAATGGACCTCTGGTAGTGAAAAAAAAACCCTTAACTGGTCTGCTGTGATCTGGGCAGATGAGCGTAATGTCTGCCCTCCATACTGCGTCTCTGTGTCTCAGCATGGGACATGGACCGAGAGGGCGTGTTCTGTGAAAGCAGACGGGTTTCTGTGCAGAACCAGAGAGAAGAACTTCTGCTGGGAGAAGGAGGTGTTCTTTAAAGATTCCCAGGGATGTATCAAAGGTCCCTGTGAGCAGAAGTGTAATGATACAGAGGGAGGATTTAAATGTTCCTGTTTCACAGGATACATCCCGGACAGCAGCGACCCACGGCGCTGCAGGGTCCACTGTCCAGAGCAGAGATGTCCGTCTGTCTGTCCTGAGGGCTGCCACTGTCCTGATGGCTTTGTGAAAAATGAAGAGATGTGTGAGGACATAAACGAGTGTGAGAACAACGGCTGCCACCACGGCTGTGTGAACACCTTTGGGAGCTTCTGGTGCTACTGCAGGCCTGGTTTCCATCTCAAAGAAAATGGGAATTGTTACAAAGCAAAAAGTCATCATCCTGCTGAGTTAATGACACCAACCCATAAAAACACCACCCTGAAGGGCTCCTCAGCCCCTGCAGGGCCCTTCCTCTGGATCTGGGTGGTGGCTGCGGTGACTCTGGTGGCAACTGTGGTTCTGGTCAGACTTTATGTTGTTCGACGCCAGAAACGTAGAGAACGAAGCTCCAGCCAACAACCTGCGGCTGCGGCAGACCATCAGGTCCATTAACCTAGGGATGGCTGTGTGTTTCTCTGTGACCTTTTACTGCCTGAAACCTCCAGGACTGCAAGGAGATCTCCAGGACCTTGAGGAGACCATCAGGAGCTCCAGGACCTCCAGGAGCTTCAGCCAGTCGGTAGACCCAGGAGCTCCTGCAGCCTGCCTGGATCTACAGACTGACTCGTTAGCAGGTCACCGCTGCTAAGGAAAGAAGATGCTTCTGCTGGATGGTGGCATTTAAGCTGTTCCTAACACATCCAATGTCTTGAATAGGTAAGGAGTGCCCCCTGGTGGAAACTCTACAGCAGGGCAGAAGTGGGACTCATTTTCAGGCCTGGAGCTTAACATCCCCTAAAGATACATTTTATCAATAAAAACCGTATATCTGTAAACTTAAAGCTTAAGTCTACTATATCCTATTGTTCTGTAAAGGCTTTTGATTCTGTGTATTTTTCTAAAATACTCCTAATAAAGAGCAATGCAGATTTATTCAAACATGAATGCAAATTGCCAACATTTTTCTCTATGATAGTAACAATATAAGAAGGGATACTCTGTTCAATAACTTTTCACAGATATCAGAACCTTCAGTGAAATGAAATAACTAAATATTAATATTTCACTCTTCCTCCGGCTTCTCTGGACTCTCCTGGACCTGCATCAGATAAACAATATTAATCTTTAAAGTTTTAGCAAATGCTGCTTCAGAGACGCCATCGTCCTAGGTTCCTGCAACAGAGACGCAGTCCTGCTAGGTTCCAACTGCAGGGACGCCGTCCTCCCAGGTTCCTGCTGCAGAGACGCCGTCCTCCCAGGTTCCTGCTGCAGAGACGCCGTCCTCCTAGGTTCTGGCTGCAGAGACGCCGTCCTCCCAGGTTCCTTCCCTAGCTCCCTTCTAGATGTTTCCATCTACACCTGCTCCTCATGGGCTGATCAGCCTGGTCTTTGTTCCATCTCCAATTTATGCTCCTCCTTTTCAGTTACTGTTTGCTGGTTCCTCATCGTTTCTGTAATGCCATGTGTGTTTTCCTAAATGTCTCTTGAATTATACTTTTCAGGATTTCGTTTGTGGACTTTGCTTCTGTTTCCACCATATAGATAATTAAATTGGAAGGAAAACACCACAACATCTGTCTCTGCATTTGGGTTCTCTAAGACCTCCCCCTTATATGAGAACAAGTCTATCTTCCTTCCTGGTCCAGCTAGGATTGTCTCCCACAAATCTGGTTTTGAGGAAATCCAGGCCACAGACTTGAAAATGTTTCTCCAGATGGGTGTCAGGCCAGTTCTAAAGGAAATGTTTGGTTCGTCAAATGGTATTAAAAGGGGAAGAACTCTGGTCTAGTCTCTGGTGGCAGACCTCTAGGATATATTTTGTTTTCTATTAAGCCCAGTGTCTGTGGTCCCTGTACTGCTAACTGGTCAGGAAGGGAATATTATTAGAGCTTGGTAGAACTGAATGTGAAGTGATTATAAATATGCTCTAAGTTCATGGTCCACACTAACACTTCAGTGTGAATATTGGCCATTCTGAGGGCCGGTAGCTTAGCCTGGTTGTCAAGGTAACGGTCTGTTTGTTCTCTACTCACTTTTCAGGCAGCTGAGTGATCTTTGGACTCCACTGGTGAAGCTCTTCCTGATGATTGGATGTCTGCTCTGCTTTGGTTACCTAACTGTCCGAACCGAACCTTGGGCCGTCCGGGTTGAACCGGGGCTGCAGAGCTCCCTGCAGGCGGCTGGGTGACCTTTGCCTCACTTTTTTGGGTTTAATCAGGCCCTGTGTGGCTGAGGGGGGGGGCGACTGCAGCTCAGCGCTGATAAGGCCGGCTGGTACTGACCCAACCTGGACAGCACCGGCTGCAGCAAACAACAGACGTTCTGTGAGCCAATCACAGCTGGAGGAGGTTCTCCTGGTTCCAGCCAGCAGCTTTGCTCCTCTCGCCGTGAACCGATTTAGCTAATGCTAACTCTTACCGAGTTCTGTTACTGTGGAGCTGATTCTGCTCTAATCAGCTATTTCCAGAAATGACTGACTGGATCAGTTCTAGAAGCTGCCAGTGTTTGTCTGAGCAGGTCTGCTGGTTAAAGGAGGTTCACTATGGGTTAGACGGTCTCCTTTCTGCTCACATGAAATTAATCCTCTCCTTTAGCAGCAGGTTCTGATCGTCCAGGTGGACCTGAACCGAGGAAAGCTCCTCTGTCTGGATCAGTGGTTCCCAGACTTTTCTAGTCCTGAACCACAATCAAACTTTTGACCCAGAACTACAACACCTCGGTGCGTTCTACCAGTTGGCATGAAATGGAAGCTGTTTGGACCTGGAAAGTTCAGGTCTGTTGGGGCTCAGCCCAGCCATCAGTCCTACCTGTTGAAAATAGCAGGACTCTTTCTCCATCTTTATAAATCTGTGGAACCGTTTGAGGCTGAGAACAGAGCCCTGTGGTCCTCCCACTATAAACTTCATCAATCTGCCTTCCTATAGCCATTCTCTGCACTTCCTGGTTCTTCTCTGTGGGTTGGCCCCTATCAGAGCTCTGGTGCTCTGCTGTAACCCAAACTAAGAGGCTAAATGGAAGAAGGCTGGAAGAGCTTCCCTCACTTCTTTCTGCTAACTGATAAAAAAATAAGTATTTACCGTCTGAGGAAAAGACTCAGAATTAGTGTCAGATATTTGTGCTGGGAGAGGAGATCCTCATCTGGAAGCTTTAGGACCTGCTGACTTGTTATGTAAGCTATGCATCATTAATACCCTTTATAGAAGCTCTAAATAATCTCTGGCGTATTCTAGAACTGCAGAGGAGCGATGCAGCGTCTCTGAAAGCTCGTTTAATGTTGGGAGCTTTGGGAACCAACTGTATAAAATAAGCAACTCCTCCTCTAACGGTTCAAGCTGATCCTCAGATGACCAGAGGTGATAATGAATATATTTTACTTTTGTGACGATCTCGGCACTGGTGCTGGCTTAATCTCCAACTCCTCACACCTGCTCACTCCACCCTGCCTGCAATTATCTCTAATTGGTCCCACCTCTATATATAGCTCATTTGGATCTGTTCCCAGTGCCAGATCGTCTCAAACCATCTTTTGAGTACCTTCCAGCTCTTCTACTTTTTGCCTGCCTACCTGTTACCTGACCTGTTTTTGCCTTTTTTCTCTCCGAGCCTGCCAAACCCCTTATCTGATTCTGACTGCCTGCTCTGAATCCAAACCAGTAAACGGACCCTCGAACGGACCTGGACCTCTCTTTTGGATTGCCCCTCTGTACCTTCGCTTGGACCCCGTCTCTGAATCCACAAACAAACTGCCTCTGGAACTCATCGGCCTAAGCCCTCAGCTAACCATCCGCCGCTCAACGGCCACCGTTT
>NW_015150563.1:1491763-1492322 GCF_000732505.1 Cyprinodon variegatus
CCCCTTCATCGAAGGGACTCCTGCCCCGGACCCTAAGCGGTGCTAATCGCCCACCCTGCGACCCAGTAACAGGGGATTTCCTGACCGAGAGCCGCCTGTACGCCCCCTGCACCTTCCATTATAAATAAAAACTGTTGCATTCTACTTACCGTTCTGAGTTGTTTCCTGGGTCCAAAATCCTGTACGTTACAACTTTAAGTACTTTTATCTTAGGTATATTCCTCTGAAGAGTCAATACTTTTACTGGACATTGCTGGGACTCATTCCTGTGATAGCGCTCCGGTTTAGGCTTCCAGAACATTTCAGCGGTTTGAGATCAGATCGACTGTAAAGATGTTATATTAGTTTAATTTAGAGAAATACAAAGAGCAACGTCTTTTCTGTCTGAATTTGTTATTTTTTCTTCATTGTGTTATAAATAATTTTGTATTGCTTTTTTTATTTTAGGTTATACTTTAAAATACCAAAACGTTCTCCTAACTGTCAGATGATGTCATTGGAAGAATTAAATCAGATTAAGCCCCTTTTCACTCGGACATTTCTGGATGCTTGCTGTGGA
>NW_015150563.1:1493884-1494991 GCF_000732505.1 Cyprinodon variegatus
TCTAAAGAGGAGGACATTCTGAGCCTCCTTCTCTGAAGAGGAGGACATTCTGAGCCTCCTTCTCTGAAGAGGAGAACATTCAGAGCCTCCTTCTCTGAAGAGGAGAACATTCACAGCCTCCTTCTCTGAAGAGGAGGACATTCTGAGCCTCCTTCTCTGAAGAGGAGAACATTCACAGCCTCCTTCTCTGAAGAGGAGAACATTCACAGCCTCCTTCTCTGAAGAGGAGAACGTTCTGAGCCTCCTTCTCTGAACATCCAGCAAGAACCGAAAAGCACTGAAACCCTCAGCTAGTTTTTGTTGACGAACAGCGAACCTGCCAGACTAAACTGAGGGCAAAGCCCCCGTGACGCGTCGCCAACCTAAACAACGGGAAAGGGTGGGGCCTATGAGAGTCATCCAATCATAGAGAAGGCGTGCTTCCGCAGAAGAGCGCCATTGGTTGAAAGTTTGCGTTCCTGTGTTTATTATATAAAGGCTCCAACCTGCTGCAGGTCCAGCCAGCCTCACCTTGCCTAACATGTCGGTAGACAGCGTGTTCCGGACCCGGTCCCTCGGTGTCGCTGCCGAGGGGCTTCCCGATCAGTACGCCGACGGAAAGGCGGCCAAAGTGTGGGAGCTGTACATCGGAGACACCCAGAGCCGAACCCAGGAGTACCGGAGCTGGGTGGTTTCCCTGCTGAGGCAGCACGGCGTCCGGACGGTTCTGGATGCGGCCTGCGGTACCGGGTAAGGCTTCCGGGTTTAGGAAGGTTCTGATCAATCGGTTCTGTTCGGATGGGTTCCTGGTCCAGATTATTGTTGAACATGAAGCGGGAGGAGCAGGTCCACCCGGAACATGAGCCTCATTACCGGGACACACTCTGTGGAGGAGGAACAGCTGGACCACAATCCCAGGATGGTTCTGGTTCTACGGGGTCCAACGTGATCGGTACTCCATCCATCCATCCATCCATCCATACATCATCATCCATCCATCCATCATCCATCCATCATCCATCCATACATCATCATCCATCCATCCATCCATCCATCCATCCATCCATCATCCATCCATACATCATCATCCATCCATCCATCCATCCGTCCCTGCATCCATCCATACAT
>NW_015150563.1:1497064-1497798 GCF_000732505.1 Cyprinodon variegatus
CTCAGGTGGAGAGCAGCAGAGATGGCGTCCTCAGTGGAGCGGTATCATCGGTAGGCGAACTGGAACAGGTTGAATGTTGGCGGCAGACTGGAGACGATGTGTTCTTTAACCAGCCTTTGGAAGCACTTCATCATGATGGGAGTCAGAGCGACAGGCCGCTATTCATTGAGTGAGGTGACCTGAGGCTTCTTTGGGACTGGAATAATGGAGGCAGACTTAAAGCATGCTGGCACTATGGATTGATCCAGGGTTGTAGTCTCTGTCACCAGACTTGTAAGCTGAGTTTGGTGCTTTTAGCGATTTCTGAACCTCTCCATTTATCCAGGGTGGTTGGTTGGCCCGGGTGGTGAATTAGGGAGTGGGTCAGTAATCGTATATCTGTATAGGTATATATCTATACCTGGATTAGCCTCAGCTCTTCACTCTGACCTGGTATTTGGGAAAGAGCGTCCTTCCTGCCCAGAGTCTGTTTTCATGTCTATTTCACTAGTTTAGCGATTTATTCCGTCCTCTCTGCCATGATTGCTGTTCTACGTCATAAGTTAGTTCGGTCTTTGATCTGTTTGATGCGGTGCTTTAGCTTTAGGTGGTTAGATAGAAAATGTTCATTTCATTTGTTTGGTCCAACCAGCTGTCCCGTCCTCCCTTCCTCCCTTCCTCCTTTCCTCCTTTCCTCCCTTTCTCCCTTCCTTCCTTCCTCCTTTCCTCCCTTCAGCCCGTCCTCCCTTCCTCCC
>NW_015150563.1:1499204-1500502 GCF_000732505.1 Cyprinodon variegatus
TTCCTCCTTTCCTCCCTTCCTCCTTTCCTCCTTTCCTCCCTTCCTCCTTTCCTCCCTTCCTCCTTTCCTCCCCTCTTCCCGTCCTCCCTTCCTCCCCCACTGCAGCTGATGTCCTTTTCCACGCCAGTCGAATGATCATCATTTCAAAGATGCTCTCTGAGTTGGACCATGGTGATGATAATGGCTGAAGCAGGCAGATTAAGCCGTTTCCATAGAGATCAGGCTTCCTGGCTGTATTTAGATGTTTGCCGTTGTTCTGCAGGGTGGACTCCATCATGCTGGTGGAGGAGGGCTTCCAGATGGTCAGTGTGGACGCCAGCGACAAGATGCTGAAGTACGCTCTGAAGACCCGCTGGGACCGCAGGAAGGAGGCGGCGTTCGATCAGTGGGGTAGGAACCCAGACGGTTCTGCTACTGACGGCCATCTTTGCACAGGTTCTCATGTTCTGCTGCTTGACCCGCAGTGATCGAAGAAGCCAACTGGCTGACGTTACCTGAAGACATCCAGAAACCTGGAGATGGCTACGACGCAGTCATCTGCCTCGGGAACTCCTTCGCCCACCTGCCAGACTTTAAAGGTTTGGACAGAACATCTCCGTCAGGTTCTGGTTCAGTCCTGGTGGATCAGGCCGGTTTCCTCAAGATCTGTCTGACCTTCGACCTTTTGGTCATGAGTGGGCGTCCGTTTAACTACCTGAGCTTCTCTGAGTTTTTGATCACTTTCTGAGTGCAGGCAGATGATCAGACTGAACCAGACGAAGACGCTGCTGCTCTGAGCAAAATTAATAACAGTTATCTGACTGTTTTTATGATTCTAGGTCTGGATCTAAAATGTCATTAATTGGAGGCCAAGCTGGAAACAGTGGCTGCTGAAGCCCGTCTGACGCTGTGATGTTTGGTTCCTCCTAGGGGACCAGAGTGATCAGAAGCTGGCTCTCCACAACATTGCCAGTATGGTACGACCCGGTGGGGTACTCATCATCGACCACCGTAACTACGACTACATCCTGGACACTGGCCGCGCGCCGCAGGGCAAAAATATTTACTACAAGGTACAAAACCCTGCAGTAATTCTGCATTTTTGATGCCTGGAGGCTGTGGACAGGAAATCCAGACCATCAGAGGATTTCTCTGAACAAAAGAGTTACTCATTAAAACCTTCAACTGAAAAATACACCATAAAACTGCAGAGGAGAGGAAATTCTCCAGCATTTGATTGGTTCATTCTTGCGTGGTTCAAGAATGGAGCAAAGCTAATTTAGTTCACCTGTTGGCGTGCTAATGTTAGCTTTAGCTTG
>NW_015150563.1:1502426-1503192 GCF_000732505.1 Cyprinodon variegatus
CCTCACCTGTTGGCGTGCTAATGTTAGCTTTAGCTTGCTGAGATCAGTTGCATTGACCTCACCTGTTGGCGTGCTAATGTTAGCTTTAGCTTGCTGAGATCAGTTGCATTGACCTCACCTGTTGGCGTGCTAATGTTAGCTTTAGCTTGCTGAGATCAGTTGCATTAACAAGAGGAGAGATTGGCTGGTGCACGAGCAGAGATGGGCTGGTGCACGAGGAGAGATGGGCTGGTGCACGCTCTCACACGCGTTCAATAGGCGTTCCCTCTCAGGAGCGGGTAAAGAATTGTGCACGTGCATTTTTTAGTAGTAAAGAGAGGACGCGTCTTTTAAAAAATCTGCATAAAATCTCCACAATACTTTGAGTTAACAGAGCAAAATGATCTTATTGAAGTTTTATCAGATTTACTGAGGAATTTTCTTACCTTCCCAGCAAGTTGAATGGTTTCCAGAGTTTTAATTCACAAACTCTCAAATACATCTTGGCAGAAGCCGACAGTTACATTAGCCTGGATGCAGGTTAGCGCTCACAGAGCTCAGAGTATTAAGATAAAAGTAGTTCAACTTTCAGAGTTAGTTTTTGAAAGACTTGAATATTTTGTAGGAATTAAAGGAACAGCACTAGACTGGTTTAAATCTTATCTATCTGATCGATTTCAGTTTCCTCACATTAATGATAAATCTTCCTCATGCTCAAAGGTTACCTGTGGAGTACCACAGGGATCAGTGCTAGGACCAATTCTCTTTACTATATATATTTATTTGA
>NW_015150563.1:1505335-1509728 GCF_000732505.1 Cyprinodon variegatus
GTTTTCCTTAGATAGAAAACTTTGAATCAATCTGACTGAAAGATCTGGTTGAACCGTAGAAATAAACTTAATAGAATTGAATTGAACATTAGCCCGTCTGCAGCAGCCGGGGCCGGTTTTAGATTCTGATCATAGATTGAGGATCATTTCAATAATTGAGTTTTGCCACCTAGAGAAGAACATTAAAGACTCATTAAATTGCAAGAATGTTTTTTTTCCCTGAAAAGGATGAAGAACTGAGTATTTAGGAAACACTTTTAAACTCAGCTGATGTCCAGTCGTTCATTTAAAGCTAGTTGTTTAATTTCTGTGGAATCATCAGAATGATGCATCGTTTAGTGTAAAGCAGCTCAGTGGGAGGCGGTTCTACAGAACCAGGATGTGATCGAAAGCCCAGAAACTCCAATGTTGGCAATAACCCAACTGCCTGACAACCCAAACCCTTTGTTACGCTCTAGTTTCAGTTAGAAAGTGGAATTTAAAGACCCAGCAGGAATTAAAGTTCTTCTCTCAACCGACCCAAATAAAGAAGCAACGTCTGTTCAGGGTTAGACAGAACCGCCTCTAATTCTAACCAGCTGAACAAGAACCAGACCCACATGTTCAGACTCTGTTCTGACTCCATCTGTTGTTGTTCCACAGAGCGACCTGACCCAAGACATCAGTACCTCGGTTCTGTGGGTCGACAGTAAGCCCCACATGATCACTCTGGACTACACCATCCAGGTGCCTCAGGCCGCCCTGCGTCACCTTCCTGATGTCAGGTGGGCCTCCTCTGCTTCCTGGTTATCCTTTTAATCCTGAAAACTGTGTTTTTATTCTTTATCTGGATTTGACAATAATTCCATCAAATGTCTTTTATCTGTCAGAACAGCAGCAGGAAATAGTTTGATGGTCAGATAAAAAAGTTTTAAGTCAATAATGGTCAGTTTATGAAAAGCAAAATGATGAGACATTCTCCGTACCGAGAGGGCGCCACTGGGTCCCAGGAGGGCACCACGGGGTCCCAGGAGGGTGCCACGGGGTCCAGAGAGGGCCATGGTTAATGTATCCAGTTCACATAATAAAACAAAAATAAAATGCATGATATATACTTTCTATAGAAAACGAATTCTTCATCTAAAAGTTATTAAAAATTTAGATCAGCTTTGCTCTTCAGGTTATTCATTCTGCCCAGGATCCTGCTGGTAAATTAACTCAGGCTTTGTTGAAGGATGTAGATCTGAAGGTAATCTGGAGCAGAGCTTTAATCCCCAGACATCTAAGTCTGTGGTTTAAAATTAACGGAGGACAAGCCACAGCATTCCCCATGCTAGTATGCATCATAAATCGCTTTAAAAAGGATAGTAGTATACTGCATAAACTAATATGAAGATCTAGTATCTGTGATGTATTTTATGTGAAATTTAATCCCTGTGTAAAATTTAGAACAAAGTAAATTTCCCTGACACCCCCAGCATTGAAAAGCATAATCTGGGTCAGAGGACATTAATGTCAATAAACGCTGTCAGAGCGTCACAACTCTACTTAAAAGGCAAAGAGGATTTTATTTGGTTCAAAGAGCCACCAGATAGAAGCTGAAAATCGGCCAATCAGATCCATCAGAATAGACTGACCCCAACCTGAGCGAGGGGGCGTGACTTTTCTGCAAGAGCAGACCGATTGGCGGGGGGGTGCTGCGTTCAAGAGCGCTCAAATAACCACATATGCCCGCGATCACTGCTATGATCTAGAGGGCACTATGAGGTACCGAGAAGAGAAGGACGTTTAATTGTTAAGCTTAATTCAGTATATCTACAATCCAAAGTGCTTTACATAAATTAGACATTAAAATAAAAATAAAAGCAAGGAAGAGGAGCTTAGCCGATTAACAGTTTCTTCTAAATATCAGCAGATTATTGGGCAGAGTATTTGGCAGAAGGTACCTCAAGGTACTTTGATTGTACCTCGATTGTACCTCAAGGTACTTTGTACCTTGAAGGTTCCCTTAAGGTACTTTGATTGTACCTCGAAGGTACCTCAAGGTACTTTGATTCTACCTCAAGGTACTTTGATTGTACCTCGATTGTACCTCAAGGTACTTTGATTGTACCTCAAGGTACTTTGATTGTACNGATTGTACCTCAAGGTACTTTGATTGTACCTCAAGGTACTTTGATTGTTCCTCGAAGGTACCTCAAGGTACTTTGATTCTACCTCAAGGTACTTTGATTCTACCTCGATTGTACCTCAAGGTACTTTGATTGTACCTCAAGGTACTTTGATTGTACCTTGAAGGTACCTCAAGGTACTTCATCATGTTGAATCTTAGCAAAGTTCGGAGCTGCAGCCTGGACTATAAAAACCAGCTAGGCGGGTTTTCAGCTTCAGAACCCCCCCCCCCACTTGACGTCTTCTCGTGTTGTTTCTCCGCAGTAAGTTCCGGCTGTCCTACTATCCCCACCGCCTGGAGAACTTCTCTGAGCTCCTGAAGGACGCATTCAAAGGCAAAATGGAGCACACCGTCTATGGAGACTTCAAGGCGTATCGTCCAGGTCAGGCCCAGACGCCGTGCTACTTCATCCACGTGTGTAAGAAGACGGCCTGACGGGACCGATCTCCGACCTCTGGATGGAGGAAGGGGTGGATTTCAGTGGGTCATGACATGTTTAAGTTGACCTTTGGTTGGGCAGACATGTTAGAGCAGCAACAGATAAAGGTGCATCATCATCTCTGGTTCTGCTGGTCTTCACGTCCTCCTCCAGCTCATCCATTGTCTTTAAGCTCAGCTGTTTCTCAGATGTCTTCTGGACCGTTTCCTGCTTTTGCTTCTCCGCTGCAGATCTTATTGAAGCTTTTATTGGCCTGGTTTAAGACCGGTTTAAGAAGGATTCCTCCCCTACCAGGCCCCAAGCAGGTTAAACAGCTGGTCCAGTTAACTTCTTCCTTAAAGATCCAATATGTTTTAAATCTACTTTCCTTTCCTCTGAGATGGTAACAGTACAAACCTTTGCACAAAGCTCTGAGCTGGGCTGAACCGACCAAAACTCAAGTTCCAGTGACCCCATGACTGAAGCTGATTCATTTCCCAAAGAGCCTCTGTTCACAACCAAACTGGTCCAACACTGAGGGCAACTCAGGGAAAGTTAGTGCCAAGATGCGTCTGGCTGGACGGACCGCCGGCCGCGATCAAAGTCCTTGTATGACTCGGTCTTCTGGTTGTTCTGGTGTTTAATAAAAGGTTTTAAATAAAAAATGGGTCGTTGGGTTTGTGGCGTCATATTCAAGGTTTCAGGAGGACCTCGTCCATCTGCTGCCAACCCAGAACTTCTAAGCTTCCCAAAGTGGATATAAGGCATGACCAGATACACTGATGGAAATACCATGAAATAGGCAAGGAATTGATCTAATACATGATTCAGGTATGTCATATACCATTCAGTTGTAAAATGTGGTTATTTAATGAGGTTATTTCATCATTAATTCAATTCAGTTTATATATATAGTGCCAATTCTCATCATGTCATCTCAGATCACTTTACAGACACAGTTCAACCAGATCATCCAGTCAGATAGGTTCAGAAGATGAAAGAGAGATCTTCCAGTTAGTCAGAGAAACAGGACTACACTGAAAAACAGGCCAAGCTCCAGCATCTAGAAACAAAAGCGTTGATGGCAGTGACTTTTTTTTAGCTCTTATTTGTACCTTATCACAGATGTCCTCACCTCCATGCTATATTCTCTAACTGCATTATGACCTGATGATGATGCCAGCCTTAAGGTACCAGATATTAGAAATGGAACAAGAAATTTGACAACAGTGGCGGTTCCAAGAAATGTTGACATGTGGTCAGTGTAAAACTATGCAATCCTGTTCATAGTGGAGATAGATGGTGATTCCATCAGTCAGAACTTTATTTTCTGTGCAAAGAAAAGAGAACAAGATGTTGAGCCCAGATCTGGATAGATGGAGATTGGCTCTACTGTGAAGTTCTCCACAAATCGTTACCCAAAACACTTACAGTTAACAACATATAATGTTATGAAATAATTCCAGTCTAACTTGTTATGAGAAGGATTATTTTTATCCTAAACTCTCCCTAATAGGAAAAACAAACCTCCCTCAGACACCTTGCAGCTCTGAGGCCTGAATAAAAGAAACTCAGCACTCAGGTCAATATATCAAAAATGGAATTAATAGAAATTGATAGTAGTGAGAAAGAACAATGAAGTGAAGCGCTGATCAAAATGTAAACAGTGTGAGAGACACATAGTGCAAAAAGGCCTTGATGTGGAAGGTTCAGAGCAGTGTCATTGATGATGTCACGGGCTCGGGACACGCAGCGCTGGGATGAAATGTCTTTGATGGAGGGAAGAGGAGCCCCCATGATCCTCTCTGCTGTTCTCACCTTCT
>NW_015150563.1:1511680-1512007 GCF_000732505.1 Cyprinodon variegatus
CTCTATGGTGCTTCTGGAGAAGGTGGGGAGGATGGGTGGGGGCAGGTGGGCTCTCCTCATCCTCCGCAGGACGTCCAAGCGCTTTTGTGCCCTTTTGACCAGTGAGGTGGTGTTTCCAGTCCAGGTGAGGGTGTCTGTGATGAATTTGGTGCTGCTGACCACCTCTACAGCTGAGCTGTTGATGAGCAGTGGAGCGTGGTTAGGACGGTTCTTCCTGAAGTCCACCATCATCTCCTTCATCTTCTCCGCCTTCAGGATCAGGCTGTTATCTTTGCTCCACCAGCTGCTCCACCTCCTCTCTGTGGTCCAGGTCGTTGTCGTCTCTGA
>NW_015150564.1:0-1713 GCF_000732505.1 Cyprinodon variegatus
AACAAACATTTCAACAAGCTTGAAAATAATGGAAAAAAACTGATAATATTTTTTCAACAGACAGGGAGCCACAGAGGCTTTAACTCTCTATTCTTGGCCAAATCCATCAGTTTCCTCGATGGCGTAGATGAGCTTCTCCTTCAGCTGCTCATAGCTTTTATAGGGAGGCAAGTCCAGACGGTTGAAACTGAAAGAGAGATTAGAAAGAGGATGTGAGTGAGCTTTTTTTTTTCTACAGCAGCCATAAATGTCAGCAAAGCAGCTTTAGTAGCTATAATTACTCTTGCATTCAAATCTTAAATAAATTTTATTTAAATTATATTTTACCCTGCAAATGAACATAGTGACAATTGCTATATGGAAGGAAAGGGTTATTTGCATTTGAGTTTTATCAACAAAAAAATATTGTTTACAGCTCTGAAGTAAATTCTTTGTGGAATCAAATTTAACCAGCTTTTCAGATTTGGAGGGAAAAAGTGTTGAAAAAGTGTCATGCAAAGGTTGAATTGTCTCTGTAAAGTGCCTTGAGATAACCTGTGTCGGAAATTGCCGTTATATGAATAAACTGAACATAATTAAAAAGACCTTACTAATAAAATTGATATCTAAATAAATGAGACCATTGTTCTCTCATCATAGCTGCGAAACAAATGAATATTTTGTTGAGTCTTTTGTTGAGATAAATCAACAATTTATTCAAACTGACAGTATTTTATGATGCTTCTTCTATCTTTAGGATCAAGGTTATAATAGAGGACGAAGTGTCTGAGAAGTGTCTGACGATTTAACGCTCACAAACTCAAAGGTAAAGGCTGTGTATGGTCTCAACGCCATCAGCATGGAAGTCTGGCAATAACACTGATAAGGCCAAATATCGACCCATTAGTATCCTCCCAACAATGTCTATGATTGCTGAAAAATGGGTGGTAAAGCAACTGAATGCACATTTAGACAAGCAGGTACAAAGCTTTTGGACAAATAACATTTGCAGTCAGTGGTTCTAAATACTTTGTGTGTGCGTGTGTCTGTACGTGCAAGCATGCAAATGTATACACATGTATTATGCTTGGTTTTTCTGTGTTTTTTGTTTGCTTCCCCAGGGACTGCAAATGTAAATTAGCACTAGTGCTACAATCGGGCATACTGTATGTACGTTGTAGACGTTCGTTAAAATGCACATATATATATATATATATATATATATATATATATATATAAATATATATATATATATTCAGATATTTAGATATCTGAAAGGTTCATTTTGATCAGGAAGAAATGCATTTGAGATATCTGGATAACATATTCAGTCCAGCAAATATATGTCAAAATGACCTGCTCCTGCGTTTACCACCTATGGATCCCTGCAGCCTCGCTCGCCACACTGACCATGTTCTTCCTTCCATCTTGCTCTCCATGATTTCTAACTAGTTACTTTTTACATTCCCAACCCCCGGCTCACACCGACTCCGGTCTTGCGGTGCGGTGGGTGCGGCGCCGCAGTGATTCCAAGTCATTAAAAAGACGTAAACCTCTCTCACCGGCTGCTGAGCTGTCCGGCTGCGGTTACTGAGACACTCTGGCGCTGCAGAAAATTCCGCAAGAAAGCTATCCTTGCGGCGTGCCGGAGCCCTCCGCAACAAGCTCTCGCAAATATCCTTATTTGGGCCGTGTTATCGCGTGAAGTTACGTGAACTCAAGTGAACTTCTGTT
>NW_015150564.1:3639-5015 GCF_000732505.1 Cyprinodon variegatus
AGACAGACGGCCCTTCAGTCTAACAAACTGTGGTCTGGTTGTCAGGTAGTCTTTGATTCGGGTTGTTGATGCTTCCACCTGAGTCTTCTGGAGGTTCTCTCAAAGTTAAGTCAGGCTAAATTGTGTTAAAAGCAGTGGTAAAAAACAGAGAACATTATCGTCACAGTAATGTCTGCCTTGTCTAAATGACAGTAGGTTTGTTGAAGCAGGTGTATGATGACATCATCAACTCCAAGACGATAAGCAAACTGCAGGGTCCTGATAGCTGCTTGCTTGTTTGCTGAGGTGAACCAACAGAAGTCTCTCTAGGACCTTCATGATGAGGGATGTCAGGGAAACAGGTCTATAGTCACTGAGAACTGTTGGCAGGTGAAAGGTGGAGCGAGCAGCCGCATTTTCTGATCTGGCTGACAACAGACTAAGGCTACGTTCACACTGCAGCCTGAAGTGACCCAAATCAGATTTTTTTGCCCATATGCGACCTTGATCTGATCTTTTCATGGCCCTCTGAACAACACAGATCCGATTTTTTCAAGTGCGACCCAGGCCACTTGGCTATGTGATCCTGAATCCGATATGAATCTGATCTTTTTAAATGCGACCTGTCTGAACGGCCAGGTCGCATCTATCCGACCTGAACGCCATTAATACCCGATAAAGGACACTATTCTGGGTCTTGCTATGAAGAAGCTGCAAAACCCCCCACAACCATGGCAGACGATGATGCGGAGAACAGTATTTATGTTTAACCATCAAGACCAGCGGTTCTTCAGACCATGTACAAAATGTCGCCTGTATAAGGGACCAACATCAGCAGAAAGACGAAGACACCCACCTGAAGATGTCCGACATCAGTTTTGGCTTTTTAATTATTTAGTCAAACAACATTAGTCCTGTTGACACTGACCAAAGCTAGAGGACACATTAAGCTTACCTAATCCATATGAGTGAGTTGTAAAACTCAGGGTCAATAGACTCCAGGTCTTTAAGGATGAGCTTCTTGTTCAACATTCGTTTGTAGAAAGGCAAAGAGAAGCCAGTGTCAATGAACTTCCCATGGAAAAGGGCCTGCCGAAATAAAAAACAAACATTCAGTAAGCTAACCAGGGCTTAACTCATCAGTATTTCTGATCTGACTAAAAGAAACACGAAAAATAATGAGCCAGAGCAGTTCTGAAATCAACTTGGGGTATGAATCATATCATTTGGTTTCTGGATGTACCATTGCAATGAAGCGGCCTATGAAGCAGAAGTAGGAGAGGTGATCTGGGTTGATGGTCGATGCCGGGTTGATCTGCAGACAGTAGTTGCTCTTGCCGGCGTACTCAAACAGACAGTACATGGGGTTCAGCACTTCATGGGACAAGAGAAAGAAC
>NW_015150564.1:7039-11184 GCF_000732505.1 Cyprinodon variegatus
ATTTCCTCCTTTAATACTGGCAGTAATACCGCAGATCGTCACTAGGAGGTGAGGAGTCGAGGAACCGTGATAGCGTGATGGTTAAACGGCCGTCAGAACCGAGCTCGGACCAGTCTCGGCATGGATCGGTTTTTCAAGGGTAGTGTAATTGGGGTATTAGAGTACTCACCCTTGGGTTCTTGGGTCTTCCCACTGTGTCGTCTTGGTGTTGTGGTTCACAAAGTAAACTCTGTCATTAGAGTCCACACGCCTCTCTACAGGTATATATCAAACACATGGCGGTTAGTTTACAGATTCCACTTCAAAACAATACAAGAAGAAAAAGCAGTGGAGCAATTATTTGCTTGTTCATTTGAGTGAACTTTTTTAAAAACCAGAACATAAAGCAGATAGATGATGAACTTACCCCAACCAGGAGGAAGAGGGCCAAGAGGATCGTTCTCAGCAGACATCATAGATGCCTAGAAATCAACAGTTTACATTAAAATCTTAAAAGGACAGAAGATACAAATCCTTCTATAAATAAAAAAAAAACATGTCTTCCAAGTGAAAACGTGGTTTAAGTTGGTGATTTTACTACTTCTTATTAGAATTAGCTCAGCACGACACATGAAAACTGCAGAGATCCTAGATTCTATGGCAGTAAACAGTTTTCAACCTGAGGTTTTAGTTTAGGCTGAAGAATGGAGCTCGACTTCAGAAAATGTGCTGAAAGGGGGAAGTAAAAACAAAAACCTTGGAATAAAAAGATGGGAGTAGACTGATTAAATTATAAATGCATACAGCGGGGATCTAAGCTCATCATTTTATGATCAACACCATCAGGATATGATTGGTCAGACCAAAAAAACAAAAACCGTTTAAACCGTTTAATGAAGCGTATCTGAACTCTGAATGCAGCTGATTGAGTTTAAAGTAGCTGCTCTGAGTAAATCCTACAGAGCCTCATCTTTACTCTGGATTCGTACAGAAAGTGATTGCTTAATGGTGAGTAGCAGAAACTAAAGTGTCTGTTAAAGGTATAGAGGACGATAATTTAATTCTGGGTGGATCATCAGGGTTTATACAGGAATTAATAACTCAAATTTAATGCTATTTAAAGGTCTTTTAATGCTCTTAGAAATCATTTTAATGCCATCAACAGGTACCTGTCGACGAGCTGCGGCCATGTCTCGAATTCCTTGTTTTCCAGCCACTTTTGTTGAAATTAGCTTTTTTTCCCCCTCCATTCTCTAGTTTTTTCTCCGGCTCAGTTCCACGCAAATATATCGAAATATATAATGTCTGACGAAATTGTTTTATAAACATTTTTTTAATAAAGCATTTTAAATGCCACAATAAACACATTTAATGAATTTGAATGCCAATTAAGGCCTTAATAAAAAAAAAAAATAATTTAATGACTTTTAATGACCTGCAGAAACCCTGATCATCTAAATAAGGGTACCTCCTACGCGTTTGTCCCGTTAGCTAACTTTTTCTGCGCATGTGAACTTTCAGGCGTATATCTGTGGTGAGCTTCGGTTTCAGAAAGTCAAAGCTCACCTTTCTCACTGTGGTTCTTTAAAAATGGCAGAGAAAAAGTGTCGAAGAAGTGTATGAGAAGAAAAGAAAGGCCTCAGAAGAGGCAGATATATCTCAGAATGCTTTGCGCGGAGAGCTCTCCTCGCAAAGCATTCTGGGATTTGCTGCCGCCATAGGCTGTCAAGATCCAACAGCGTCGACTAATAAAGATGGCGCAGGGACCGCGCAGTGGAGGAGGAGTTACGTTACCAATTGAGCAAAAAGCAGTGATCATCTGTCTGAACGGTCCGTTAACTGAGATATAGTCCCTGCTGTATGTGGACACAGTAAGCTTGTATGAAATATGAGAGCTGCACATTTTAAACAGGGTGTGCACGAGGAGAAATGAGCTTGTGCGTGCTCTCGCACGTGCATTTTTAAAATTGGAGAAGGCAGATCTTTTAAAAAAATCCTCCATAACACTTTTAAGGATGAAGGCAGAGGGACATCAAACACTAAATTCTGGCGAAAAGGAAGACTATCTGCTGCCTCCAGTTATTTGTTGTTAACCTATTAGCTTGTTTTAAATGGACAGGGTGCCAGTTGTTCTCATCTAAGGGCAGAAATCCTAAAAAACAGCAAAAATTAACTTCATCCTTTTAATCAAAACCATTTAATTTCAACTAAATAGATTTTAGATTAATTTAAAGGGCCAATGCCTAAAAACAAAACAAAAAGATGGCTACTTATTTTACTTAAAAGAAAATGATCCATCATGGTTCAGATACATGAAAACAGATCCATAATTGTGACCTGACTTTGTGTTCACTAGTACCTCCCCCCCTCCCAGCGGTTAGGACAGCCATAGTGCCTCTCAATCATAAACACATGACAGTACCAAGCAAGTCAAAGAACTGCTTACAGAGTAGAGGTATCTCTGGTTGAACTGATGCATAGCTCCCTGCAGCTGGCTGCGCTGGCTCTGCCACTGCTCAAAGTTGCGCACAGATTCCATCGTGGGGCGCTGCCACGTGGTGGTGCGGGTGTTGTGGTCAACATAATAGATCCGACCCCGATCGTCCACTCGACGTTCCCATCTGGAAACATGAAGAAAATTTGAATACAGGCAGCGGATAATTGACTGCACAAGGTCTATAAATCCTTTCAGGTAGTAGGGGGGCTAATTGGTGGATCTTGATATCTAACTGAAACTGGTTCATCTTTATTTAATCACAGCAGTGTTGAAATTATCAAGCTGAAAAATACTGTCTGATAAAACAGATGATGTTTGTGAGGTCATCCACTCTAGAAGGAAAACAGTCAAAGTACATGTCGACCCTCACCCTGTAGGTAATGGCTGTGGCCTCTCCCAGGTAGTAGTTCTGGTGTTGTGGTCTACATAGTAGGTTCTCCCATGAGGATCTTTTCTCTGCTCCCACCTGAAACACAGGGATTATCATAAAAATGAAAGCATATTAAGGCTTTTAGGTTTCCCAATAACTCAAACATTTGTCAGGACTAAGAA
Source organism: Cyprinodon variegatus (assembly GCF_000732505.1). Taxonomy (NCBI): domain Eukaryota; kingdom Metazoa; phylum Chordata; class Actinopteri; order Cyprinodontiformes; family Cyprinodontidae; genus Cyprinodon; species Cyprinodon variegatus. The sequence goes on from NW_015150564.1 coordinate 10,068, forward strand.
TGTAAGCAAATAATGGACTTGATCGTCGATTAATGGTTTGTTAGATAAAAATTTGCTCCATCCAATTAATAAATAAGGTCCCTTAAAAGGAATTTCTTTCAGGGATGCGTTCCAAAAAAGTTAAAAAAATAAACCTTTGGACTTTGTTTCCAAGTTTGAAGATGTTTTGTTTCCCATCCAGGAAGCTTTTTCAATTCAAATCTCAAAAATAGAGTTGACTTGCTTTATACAGTAGCCCAAAAAAACCTTATTTTTGCTTAGATAACATGCAAATCTGTATAAAGCAACTCAACACCACTTCTGAATGGGAAGCGAAATGTCTTCAAACTTGGAAACAAAGTCCAGTGGTTTACTTTTTAACTTTTTTGGGGAATGACTATGACCTGGATGACTAAGAATCTTCACCAGCACATTTCAGGGATGCAGTGTTGCTGCTGTTTATTATTAAGCAGAACCTCACTGGTATTTGCCAGCAGAACCATGAATTGAGCCAGAGTCCGCTCCAGGATTATTTATGCTGCTAATGGCAAAAGGATGCTTAATTAACTTTATGCGGTTCTATTTGTAAATATAAACACTGGATAAACTCCTTAGGTTATCACCTCATTAGCACCTATTTAGCTGTGGTGTATAGCAGAGCAGCGCTGCCTTTCCTGCTGTATTCGATAGGTGAGGATGTGAGGACAGAAAAGTGCAGGATACTAGCCAAAACATTTGAAACGTGATGGAGGACACACTGGTAACAAGAATAGGCTTTTGTGAGTTAATGCACTAAATGAAGCCAAGTTTGAACATTCCTCTGAGAGCAACCACAACTTCCTGCTCACAAAGTCTCTCCCAGAACTTGATGCTTTATAACACTAAAAACAGATCTAATTCTTGCCGTCCCTATATTCTGACAGGATGTATCCCGTCTTTTTATGATAGTTACATGTCTGTAAATTGGAAATCATAACCGCTTCACATATGTACCTCCGCCAAAGGAGGTTGTTTTTATTAGTTGAGTTTGTCTTTATCTGTCTGTGTACAGGGTAATTTGAAAAGAGGTGAACATTTTATTAAATTGTACCAAAGCTGAACATCATAATCTGGATGCATTTTTTTTTTTTTTTTTTTT
>NW_015150564.1:12046-13072 GCF_000732505.1 Cyprinodon variegatus
GCCTTTTCTCCACATCGAGCCTTTCCGAACTAACGGCTCTACAATCAACAGGAAATCATGAATGAGGTGCTAATGGGTTAAACCTCAGAAATTTTACAGAATTTTGTTGGCATAAAGAGAAACTGAAAAAGGTTCCTGAGTTTTCTCTGGCTTTATGCCTCATAGAGTAACTGCTTGGAATACTGCAACAATCCGGCACCCTTGCCAAAAGATAACAAAACAATGCTATGTTTTTTTTCTCTTAAATTCATATTTTCATGTTTGTAATATAATCGTTGGCAATAGTAAGACACAAACTAGTGAATTAAGTTAGTTTGGTTCACCGTTTCATTTCCACTATGAGCTTCAACATAAAAATATTCTACGATTGTACCAAATAAAATGGTAGAAATGTGTCCAAGTTATGCTTTGCTATTAGCTACTGTTGTGACCATGTGGGCTCTATGTGCAGGATACAAGCGCTGCAGGACAGAAAAGCTGGAGCAGAAATAATCTGTGCTTCTGAGATTTTAGATAATTTCCCATATAATCCAATTATTGTTTTTTGGATTATTTTGGACCAACTTTAGATACCAAATTTTGATCAAAAATGCTTCAATAAAACCAAAGCGCTGACTTCAATGCAAGTGATAGAATATCTTAGCTTTAAAATAAAATAAAAAATTCACTATATCTAGTTATGGAACACGCGTCATTCATGTTTGCTTGGCAGCAGTGATGTCACAGGGATCTGAATACGATCTTAGCATCCAGATGGGATTTTTACCCTGGTGGAAGAGGATCTGATGCTGGAGCATTAGGGGCCTGTTGCCTGGGCTTCACCCCATCAGTTGTTGTCGAGCTGCTGCTACTGCCTCCAGCTCCTGAGGCACTTGCTTCTCCTGGTGCAGGGGAGGAAGAGGACGATGATGAGGATGCGGTGAGGGTGGTAGCCCCCTGGGTTGAAGAGGCTGAGGTGGTTGAAGCAGCAGTGGTGCCATCGGCAGGTTTAGCAGCGACAGACGATGCTGGAGAAGGTGTGGAAGC
>NW_015150564.1:15857-17586 GCF_000732505.1 Cyprinodon variegatus
GAGCCGGCTGGGGATGGTTCAGCATTTGGCAGGGAAGCATCTAGAGCGCTCTCTTCATTGTCACCTGTAGAGGGCTGTGCTTCCCTTCTAGATGCTGAAGATTGCCTGGGAACAGTCTCAGAGGAGTTTCCATTCACTGCAGATGGATCAGAAAAATGTGTGTTTTTACAAAAAGCAACAGATCAAAAAAAATGTATACTAACAAACTCAACCATACAAAGTTTTAAGCAAAACAGAATATATCTAGAAACATTCTATTAATGCGTTAAGCAAAGTAACTTGCTAAAAAACAAGAGGCAGGAGGAAATAAGAAGCTCAAGTTGTTAAAGTTACACCAGTAACAGTGTGAATAGGACACCATGGAGCCTCTAAAAACAGCCTGTTTTACTGCTGCAAAAGAACAACAAGAGCCAGAGGACAGGGATGAAATAAACTGCACAAGTAACTAAGTTTTTTAGGAGAGGTTCATGCTTAAAAGATTTTTTCTTCCAATAAGTATTTCTGTTAGGATTCTAAAAGAGAAGCAGAGGAGAACAGAACCGGAGAGCTAAATAACAACGATAAATAACAATTTAATAAATAGCAATCCAGAAAGAGGCAACAAATTCACGTGGTTTATTAATCTAAGCTTTGAGGACAATGTTGGAGTAGCAGTGTAGCTCATAAGTATAAATCCTCCCAAAGCGAATATTTTAGAGAGTGAATTTCACACTCTGGGAGAGCAAATTCACAGTTGGTCACAGACAGAGCTCTAAATGTCCTTAAGAACACAGTAGATGTAACACAACTCTTGTTTGTCTCGTTTGAGGGAAGCAGGGAAGTTGAAATAAAGACTGGAGATAAATGGACGGTATTTAGGTTTGGATCAAGGCATTCTGGGCAGGACAGGGTCTCTCCTAGTCTGTTTGGGGATTTTTTTAAACAAAAATCAGTCTTGTAGGCAGCATTTTCATAACCACACAGGGTTGCACTAAGTGCACCAATATTTATGTCTGGGATCATAACCGTTTATGAACCAAAACTGCAAGAATCAGTGCAGCAATGGGAGACGATCCAGAGAGAAGAACAAAAAAACAAACTGAAGCGGAGCCATTTGAACTTTAAGATAAATGTTGACTTGTCTCTGTAAAATGCCTTGAGATGACGTGTGAACGATGATAGTGTGAATTAGCAATATATATAAACAAACTGAATTGAATTGAAATAAAATGCTACAGAAAAGGATGAAAAAAACAACTATGTTGAATGTATAGTGGAGGAATTTGGGGATATTTTTGAAAAGAGCCACCCTATCCACCAAAAAAAATGCACATGCACAACCCTGTACCCGCTTCAGAGAGGGAACCCCTATTAAACGTGTGCGAGAGCCCATTTCTCCTCGTGCACGCTCTGTTTAAAAGTTGCTGTTTGCATCGCTCATACAAGCTTACTTTCCAAAGGAAGATTTGCAATTTTTCCACTATGTCCGACTCACCACCGGCAAGTGAAAATGGGGACGAGCACGTAGGACGGTAAACATATCAGCAGAATGATTGACAATTAGGAGGACCACTTATTTAGAAATCCACCCGGAAAAAGAACATCCTCCACTATACTTTTAAGTAAGGTTAAAAAATCAATTTAGTAATTTTGAATAGATTCCTTTACATTTTTGCAAAATTGATGTCTAGGGAATGAGATCGATTGGTTTTATTGTGACGTGCGTAACGTTCACATTCAAACGAGCAGG
>NW_015150564.1:18507-21339 GCF_000732505.1 Cyprinodon variegatus
GAGCCGGCTGGGGATGGTTCAGCATTTGGCAGGGAAGCATCTAGAGCGCTCTCTTCATTGTCACCTGTAGAGGGCTGTGCTTCCCTTCTAGATGCTGAAGATTGCCTGGGAACAGTCTCAGAGGAGTTTCCATTCACTGCAGATGGATCAGAAAAATGTGTGTTTTTACAAAAAGCAACAGATCAAAAAAAATGTATACTAACAAACTCAACCATACAAAGTTTTAAGCAAAACAGAATATATCTAGAAACATTCTATTAATGCGTTAAGCAAAGTAACTTGCTAAAAAACAAGAGGCAGGAGGAAATAAGAAGCTCAAGTTGTTAAAGTTACACCAGTAACAGTGTGAATAGGACACCATGGAGCCTCTAAAAACAGCCTGTTTTACTGCTGCAAAAGAACAACAAGAGCCAGAGGACAGGGATGAAATAAACTGCACAAGTAACTAAGTTTTTTAGGAGAGGTTCATGCTTAAAAGATTTTTTCTTCCAATAAGTATTTCTGTTAGGATTCTAAAAGAGAAGCAGAGGAGAACAGAACCGGAGAGCTAAATAACAACGATAAATAACAATTTACAACTAGCAATCCAGAAAGAGGCAACAAATTCATGTGGTTTATTAATCTAAGCTTTAAGGACAATGTTGGAGCGGCAGTATCTCTTCTTGGATGTAGAGAACAAAGAATGGTTGCATCTCTTCACTGTGTTCACAGCTTTAATGAAGTGGCGGTAGAACAGTAGCAGTATAGAGGTCCTCCACATGGTTTCTTTCAAACAGATTTAGAATAAGAACATCGTGAATCGTACCTGTTTAGAAACACAATGTTTAAAAAAAAATAAAATAAACAATGGGAATGACACCCAATGATCAGGAGCTGTGCGTTTTTGTTGAGAACCAGCCTAAGTGGAATCATTTCTGTCCATTCATCCCCTTTAGCGTAGAGCAGCTCTGCAGCATACTGCACTCTGCTTTCCTCTACTTTATATCTCTCCTGGGTGTTTGGACAAAGGTGCTGACAGCAGCATAGACTGCAGGCCTCACTTAATGAAAATTAATCTACTGTTCTTCTTCTACACTTCATTAAAACCCTATGAACCATGAAGAACATTAACTCGAATCTACTGGAAACAGAATAGGTTTTTGCATAAAAGAAGAGAAGAGAAAAATGCAGCATCCCAGGGGTTGATCACAGCCGCATTCCTGTCCTTGGAGGTGGTTATCCTGCCCTTTGCAGCATGCATCCTCCATTTACTAAATAACTAAACTACATATTGACAGATGGATTTTGCTACATGAAGGTGCGGGAAAAATGTGTTTTTACAGTTTGATAAAAGAGTAAACTCACCCATTCTGGCGTCTGGGTCTCTGTCTGGAGGTTGGTGTACTGGGGTGGAGTTAGCTGTTGCATCTCCATTAGTCAGGCTGGGGACATGATGGAGAGGAGGGCTGCAGGAACTGGAAGGCACCTGACCATCTGCACCGCTGGAGGCTGAGCAGGAACCGGACCGCTGGCCCAGGTCTGCTCCATTCATGGTGCTTCAAGAGGAAAACGATGAGTGAAGATCAGAAACTATACCACCCAGCTCCTTTTTTAATGTAGATTTAGCTTTAAAGGTGGACGATTCTTTGTATTCAAGTATCAAAGCGATAGTTCACTGGTATTTTAAAAATAAAAACCCTTTTTTTTTTATTTTGCATCTCGCACTTTGTAAAAAGCAGCTAATGAAGAGTTGCTCATTATTCCCATCTGTTTAAGCACAGCATAAATAGCAAACTGGTTTAATCACTGAAAGGGTTTCCCCTGACTCATATTTAGTGCTGATAAAAGAGTTTAACTCATTATTGTCCCAAATTTTCTCTCTTGTTGATGTCATTCTTTTATTTTTGCCACACATTGAATTATTGGTGCGTTAAAAAATGTACTAAAACACATTTCCTGTCTCCCTTTACTCCGCCCTGTTTCTTGATCCCTCAAACAATGTCGACCAATTTTCCACTCGTTATCTTTCATGCAAAGGACTGTTTGAAGTTTCTCTAAATCTAGATTATGAATTCTGTGCAGAAAAAAAGGCAATCAGAGGATTTAACACTTTTCAAACGATAATTTGCTCTTAAAGTTATTTGACATTTCCTGTGATCCATTTTCCTTTTTCCAACTGAGCTACTATTACATCGATTGGACTTTTGGAGCAGAATTATATCATGTTTAAAGCTTAAATTACTATACATCGTACCTTGGAGGAAAACAAGAAAAAAATAAGAAAAAAATTCCAATATATTTTAATCTAATTTCACATGAAAATACAACAAAGTGGTGCTAATAAACACCAACTGAATATGGGCTTAAACTCTTTGGTAAGGATTGCTATTTATATTAGCCAAGCAATAACATAACATCTGGAAAAAAAACAAACAAAACAAATCCCTGACGATGTAAATTGCTGTTGAAACCAGAGGAGTAAATGTTTATTTTTTAGATTAATTTCTGTAGTGGATCTAAAGACCTCATGCTAGTTGATCAAGGACCCCAAGCCGGGTCGCAACCCCAGTTTTGGCAATCAGTTAATCGCGTTCGTCATCAATGGAATAATACAGAATATAAAGCCATTAGGTTCAAGGGGTATGGATGTTTCTGCAAAGCACTGTCTTTAACAAACACCATATTATGTGAATAATCAAAGCAGGGAGGGTCTTTGCCACCCACACAAAGTAGTTGGCAAATTGTTGCAGCATTTACGGTGATTACCTGTTAGCAGCCCTTGAAGAAGAGGAAGAAGAGTCCCCGTTTTCATGAATGGCGTCACCATTCTGCTGGACTTCTGGCAAAACAGAT
>NW_015150564.1:22374-28260 GCF_000732505.1 Cyprinodon variegatus
GTGATTACCTGTTAGCAGCCCTTGAAGAAGAGGAAGAAGAGTCCCCGTTTTCATGAATGGCGTCACCATTCTGCTGGACTTCTGGCAAAACAGATAAATATTTCAATATCAATTCAGTCTGGATATGCAGCGTGGGATTAAGTTAAAGTTATTTACAGATTATCTAATAAATCTGTTAGTGTTTGTAGATGTCATGCAGGATGAATGCTTGACTTAATGTAACATAACACACCCCTAACATAACTAGGGAGCTCACTGGTGCCGTTTGCTGTGCTGCCATTGGTCAGCGGTGCCAGCTCCTCCTGATCAGAGACAGTCAGGCCATCAAGGTACACAGTCAGCTCGCCAACAGGCATGGAAACCCCCTTCTGCTCCCCGTTCAGCTTCAGCACCTCCTTCACGTTTTCCACTATGGAGAAAACAGGTAGCAAAAAAATAAAAAAATAAAGAAAACAACGCAGCTAAATACATTTAGAATGAGATTATGATGGTACATGTGTTCAATGTAGCTTCTGCTGCCATCTAAAACACATTACCATAACTCTTTAGACTGGTGGAGATGCCATTGATTAAATTCAGGGATCATATGCAGACAGGAGGGCACCTCTGATCTTAAACAAAGGTTTATGATATACATTTTTACCTTCTTTTTCATTGCCCCCTCCTTTTTTAACTCTAGCAACACGCTGCTATGATATTCTAATTCCTCAATAACCTGAAGTAAAACAACAAGTTTTTAAGTAAGACATACCACCCTGGAAAAAATAAGTGCATTTTCTCTATAATTGAGGAGGTAAGTGAGACTCTTAGACAATGAAACAAGACGATTTATATTTAAAATAAGTAAAAAAAAAATTCAATGGCCTAATTCAAAGGGTTAATAACCAAATAACCTAATCCAAAAAGAAAAAACCCCAATCCAACGGCAAAACAACCTAATTAACCAACCAAAATAAGGGGAAAAAACCCTAAATTAAAAAAATTTGAACCCGTTCCAAAACCTTTTTTTTGAGCACTGAATGTCCAACCTGTTTAAATTCAAAATGGAACCTCAAGAATTATTCCAAATGAATATTAGATTATGTGTTATTTCATGCAGTGTTTCCCCTAACATGATCCAAACCGAGAACCCCTCCCAAGAACCAGTATTAATCTATAAGCTTGTCAAAGTACTGGCACATCTCATCATCAGCTGTTCCTGTCCATACTTTGTCGCTCATCTGCTATCAGTTTTCTCTAACGAGATGCTAAACCCGACAAAGCTGGAGGAAACGCTTCTAAATGTATCAGAGACTTGCGCCGAGTCACATGGGCTCACACTCAGGTGTGCTACCAGAAGACAGAGAGAGAAAACTATTAAAAGCAGGTGTGGTGTTTTCATTTGGAGGTTCGGAAGAATCCTGAAGACTGGTTCTGGTTTTTGAAATCGAACTGACGATTATCAACCCATAAAAACAAAGCCTCACCCGCATACAAGCATCTCAGAACTCATGGGCAGGAGCTCCTCTGTGGAGAGCACAGCACTCCATTTTGTCTGGGATTGAAATTAGTCTTTCATTTTCACAACAACGTTACCGATTTCCTAGAGTAGGAATAATTTACCTGAATGTCTTAATTTGACCTCAGCTCTTCCATAGAACATCTTCAATCATGGCCTCACTGTTTCACAGATAAAATGCCTCTTTACCAGTAGGTAACAGTTGTTCAGGGTTTCTCCCTCAGTCTTGTTACATTTGGGTTTTTTTTTAGTTTGCTTTTTTGCAGCTACGATATGAAGGTAGTTATTTAAATGTGAAATTCCAGCACAGATTTCAAGAGCCTGAATCTTTTTGTTGCTTTGTTTAAAAAGAAAAAAAGTGCGTCAAATCAGAGCTTGTCGTTTTGAATAAGGCTTTTATACCTGCAAGGTGTGTATCTCACCTTTGATTTCACTACTAAAGGAATTAAACCTGCAGCAAATTAATAATATTAAAATTTTTAATCACTTTTTTAGTCAAAGCAAGATTCTTACTGACTAAAATCTGATTTAATGTGAATTTAAAACAGCTTATGTGACCAAAACGAAGACTAAACTCTCCAGACTAAAACTGGACTAAAACGAGAAAAAAGCATTTGAATAAATTATCGCTAATAATAAGCATTTTTTATCAAAAGACTAACACCAACACATCTGAAATATTGTCTAAATTGACAATAATTAAATATGACATTTATTTTGGATTCATCTGAGGTGAAAAGGGTGACAATTCACACATGTAATCCTTCAGCACTGACCTGCCATCTCCTTTTAGAGTATTTCCCTTCTTTTTTTCAAACACATTTTTGAACTCCTCATGGCTTTCAATCAATGAAATGTCGAGCGCGTTAACATTTCTCCCTTTTTACTTAATGAGCTCTAATAGAGTACAAGGTCTGCTTGTGTGAACCGGTTAGTTAAACCTGTCTTGAATAAGTGACATAAACCAAGAGAGGCATCCTTTGGCGAAGCCTAATAATCACAGCTTGACATGTTTTGCCTTAGCCGAGTCAGAATACTGCATGTGTGTTGCAGTGAACGCAAATGTGAACCCACCCCTTCCGCAGACACTCTGCTGCACCTCTCCAAAATTGAAGGTGACCGCAGAAAGTGCTGCAGACAGGAGGCCTCTGATTGGTCAAATCTACATCCATTCTACGCTATGCGCATTTCCTGTTTGGTTCCTTACCGGCTTGTGGAAAACGACTCGTGAAGATGGACCAACTAGAAGAGCAAGGTGCGTGAGAACGCTGGGACCCTTTTTCCACCTGGATCCCCGCTCTTTTGTGCCCTCATGTCTCCCCGTTGTCGCACAAACTTGCTCCCACTTCCTCACCACTTCGGCCGTATCTAGACCCATAGCTAGTTCATGATTGTCCGTCTTGCGTTGTGGCGTGGAACAACATAGCGCCGACCATGCTTCAATATTGGGCATAAATCTAAAATACCTGCGACAAGCTCACTGCGACACACTGCTGCGGGGAGTATAACCAGCCCTTAAGGCATACAAGTTTGAACAACTTTAGAAAATACCTCTCAAGTTTAATAAGAAAAATCAGCTAAGCTCCAGACTAATGCAAAAAATGTTAGCGACAAAGAAATCATGGTTAAAAAAAACAAAACAGATCTTATTCGAAGACATTTTGGTTTTAAATCAGATGATGTTCTACAAACAAAGGTATTGAGCGACACATGTTGATCACTTTTATCAACAATGAAAGGAAATTTGACTAATCTCCATTATCACCTTCAATATAACCACAAAACAGAAAGGGTTCCACAAAGCTAGAGCTGGCATAAGGGATTTTAAATAATTTATGATACAATGGATGAAAGTTATTGTTTAATGAGTTAATATAAAGTTGTTTACTCTTATATAACGGTTACTTCATAAGCAGCCATTTTTCCCTAACACCAATGGCTAAACTCTTTACAATTTGGATTAAGGCTACAACATAACAAAACATGGAAAAGTAAAGCACATTGAATACTTTCCTGATGTGTTTTAAGCATTAACTCATATATTGCAAGTGATATCTTAATACTCTGCAGTTATCTCGCGCCGGAGGTTCTACTAATATCTTGAAGCCCTAACTGTTCATAATTCTTTATCTATGCAGAAAACTATCAGAATTAGCGGCTCCAATGCCAGTAAGTCTAACCTTGCTTTGTAAATCTTAATCTGCTATCGTATTTAGAAACAAGGCAGAAAGCAGCATACATACTGGAATAAAATGTTAATCTAGATAAGTCATTTTTTCTTAAAGTAAGTGCATTTGTTCTTGAATTGAGGAGATAAAAGAGACATTTTGCCAGTGGAACAAGATAATTTACACTTAAAATAAGTAAACACAACTGCATTGTCTTATTTCAAGTCTAAATATCTAATTTTAAGAGTAAAAACACTCATTCCATTGGCAGATCATCTAATTTACCTACTTTAGTTAAGGGTAAATACACTTTTTACTTATTTCTAGATCGTTTTTCCAGTGCACATCTATCACAGTCATGTTTCTGTTTACGTTGTCTCATGAGTCTTAAAATCCTACATTTTCTGTCGTGCTGTTCCAGTGCCTGAGTGAGATCCAGCGTTGCTTTGCCCAGCAGAGCGTCTGCTTTCAGGGTGTGGTGGCTCCATACTTTGAAATCCACCTGCGTGTGTGGCGTTACAGTCCTAAAAAGAAAATCAAGAACACACAAACACTTCTTAGAAAACCCAAGTCTCTTTGCTAAAAAGGAGGAAAGCAATAAACACAAAGCATGGAGGTTTTTCTTTCCCATAGGGAAAGACATTAAACATGCTTTCATCTGTCATTTATGACTTATTAAGACAATATTTAAACAGTTGAAGGTTCTATAAAGATAGTGTGATGCCATAACACCTTACAAATAAAACAACTATAAAGAATCCATCTACCTACCACCCCCCAAAAAAAGAAAAAAAAACAAAAACTGCAAGAAGAGATAAGATTCATATCTGGCATAATGCCGACTCGTTGAGCTCTAAGAAGGACAAAACGAGCACAACACAGTGCAGCCATTGTTTTTAGAACCGAGCACATCGGCCCAAAGAGAAACATCTTAAATTACAGCCTCAAAGTCATGAGAAAGACCTACAGTGCCTTGCAAAACATGCACGATGCAAACACAGGACTGCTTAACACTGCAGCCCTAGCTGCCCTGTTTAAAACCTTTACTATTAGCAGTGATTTGTCTCTGGCTGCAGCTCAGAAAGAGCTGCAACATTTGTGCTGGTGGCTCTGGTTGTGGGATAGCACAAAGAGGCCTGTGTGCTTTCAGACAACTCCTGTAGTTTTTTATTTTTATTTTTTCAAATGATCAGATGAGCAACCGGAGGGTTCTTATATAATACTACTTGCGATTCCCTAAAGCTGTAAAGTTATTGCAACTTTGTTTTGTTCAATAAGCGATATAAACAAGCCTTAGGTGAGCTTAAAGGAAGTTATGGTGGAAACAAGAGAAATATCAGCTGCTTCGCTAAAAGCAGCTATAAATGAGCCTGAATCCTGCAGAATATTCCTTACGACGCGTAAGGATCACATTAGCGTGAAAAACACAAACAGTGAGCAGGACAGCAGAGGGTAAACAGAAGCCCCTTACAGAGTGAGCCTCTCGTCCCATTTTGGGTTGGAGGAGCTGTGAGATTTGGTCGTGCGCCGGGTCTCTCCCTCTGCTGTCACCTCCACATAAATGGCAGCGCCGAAAACGCTTTTCTTTCTCTTGAGTTTGGCACATGACACTAGAGAGGAGGACATTAAGGAAGCAATGAGAACAGAAAAGATGCTTTACAGCCAGGATTTCATGTCTAGCCTGCTTTGACTCACCAATGGCATGGAGCTGGGATGTGCGTCTGTGGTTATGGCTAGTCTCTGCTCTTGATGAGGCCGTGGCCATGACATTCGCCACAGTGGGAAGCCTTACATAGAGAAACCAGGCAACATCAGCAGCTCACTCCTGAGAACCCACAAATTACTTTAAACTGGAAAACTTCACTGACATCATAAGGAAGCTTAGAATATAAACTGTTCCAATGCAAAGGTGCTTCAAGGTGATAACAGTGTAATGATCTGAGTGTGTTCTCATTGATACTTACGACAGATGTGTCTAGCTAGGCCGTCCTGTTCAGCCTACTCTGTGTCCCATGGCTGCACTGTAACAAAGAAGATCACATTTGATCAGAGAGGCACCGGATCAGGACGCAATCAGCCAGAGATTAGAACCGGCCTGTTTCATAATGAATGGCTCTGATTGGAGATCGGCAGGTCAGACACCTAAAAAGCATTTGTTCTAAAGCTCACAAGCTGTAAAACATGGCCTTTTCTGAAAAAGTAACCAGTCAGAGAAGTATA
>NW_015150564.1:30007-30597 GCF_000732505.1 Cyprinodon variegatus
TTGAACATCAGTACTTGGATTGAGGAGATAAAAGTGACATTTTGCCTAGGAACAAGATAATTTACATTTAAAATGAGAAAACGCAATTGCATTGTCTTATTTCAAGTGGATGTTATCAAATTATCTTATTTTAGGAGTAAAAATACCCATTACATTGGCAAACTACCTCATTTACCTACTCAAATTAAGGGTAAAGACACTTAATTTTTTCAGTGTATAGTTCAGAAAAGTAGTAGGAAGCTGCTGGAGTAAACGATCCTCTGAGGACAAGCTGCAACACTATGACTATCATAGGTAAAGTTACTTTTCCTATACAGCGCTGAGTTTATTCTCCCCCCCGGTCTCTCTCTGCTCTCTAAGTGCAACAGGCTCATATTTAAAGGACTGTGGTCCATCGCATGTGTAGCTATACACATCTAAAGTGGTTTGAATAAGCATTGGAATTCATCCTTTACTGCTGTAAAGCTAAGCAGACTCTCCAGCCTTAAAAATAGCTCATATACAAGTACATTTTGATTCAAAGAGCAATTCCTCACATTATTCTAAATACTGATAAAAGTGAGGCCCTAACCTACGATATTCTTTTTAAG
>NW_015150564.1:31449-41231 GCF_000732505.1 Cyprinodon variegatus
AGATCATTTAGCAATATCATAAAATGTCTTGCAGAGCTGCACATAAAATTTGGTTTTAAATCTTTTCAATAATTATCGATATCGATCAATATGCATTTTTTTTTATCGATAAGCTTTTTTTCTATATCGCCCAGCCCTAATATGGTTGGATGGATGGATTATTAAAACATCTGTCAGCAGCAGCCCTGCTTTACACTGGGGTTGCAAGTAACATTTATACATTTTTCGATTAATAACCGATAGCAAAAGGTTCTCCAAAGAAATTTTTTTACAGAATTATATGGAGTGAAACTAAAACTTTTCAACTTGAGGACAGCTAGTTAATGATAGATCAATTACTTCAACAATCAATTAATCATGATTAGTCCAAAGAATTGTTTCAGCCCTACTTTACACATGTCTAAACTCCCTCCATTTTGGTCAGAAAACTCAGATACAAAGGGAACAATGTTCACAGACCACTGTAAAAACAACAATAAAAAACAGGATTTTTGGAATGTATAAAAACTGGAACATGATGAATAATTGCCAAATTTCTTCCACATTTCACGCAATATTAATCTGGTACTACTGAAGTGAAAAACTAAAATCTATTAGAAGGAAAAATATCTAATAAAAAGCCACAATTACCTAACTGCAAAGATGTACAAATGGTTAACACTTTAATACAGCATTAAAAGCCACCTAGATTTGTTAACATCTGATGTGGCAAAAACTCCACAACCCTAACAGATTGGAAGGACAGATATCTGTGTACAGAAATCCTCAATCCTGTCTACTTTATACTTGAAGTCTGGCTGGAAGAAACCAAAACCTTTCGTTTTGTGTTTGTTTGAAGCTTTCACAAACACCTACGCTGTCCCTCAAAGAAGGTTTTTACAGGATTTCTGACAGATCTGGAGGTTTTTATTAGTAAGAAATTACTGTTTTTCAATGTTGGTCTAAACTAGGTCAAATCAGGATAATGAAACATTATAGAAAAACAAAAACACAAAAAAAGACTGCAAGAATATCAGATTTTTAATAAAATTTGTAAGTTCAAACACAAATCTAACAAATTTGAGAGGCTGTGATTTTATCATAAAGTCACAATTTGTAGGACTTCAGCATCTCCAACATGGTAAGATATAACAATAGAAAATAACCCAGCTATGACTAGAAGCTTTGGCTGTATCTAAATGGATGGCTTTTTTTCATCCATGCAAAGCCAAAATGCGGGACCCAGAGATCAAGTTGCTCTCATGCAGGACAAACACAGCCCAGCTGCTCTGCTGTACTCCTCCTACCTGCGGGACACTTCAGCACCTTGCGAAAATAAGGACAAGAGCCCGATGGAGGCTTTAAAAACCACACTGACATCTCAGTCTAAAAACAATAATGTAACAAAGATTGAGGTGACTGTTTACGGAAGAGGATTAGGGCCAATGAAATCCTTCCGTAAAGGCTGGTTTATACTTCGAAACCAGGCCCTCTGCAGAGGTGTCGCAGTGAACAAAAAGACGTCCCTGTCCCCTCCACAGACGCTCCGCTGCACCTCTCCCAAATTGTAACTGACCTCTGACAGGAGGCCGGCCTGTTTTGTTTTTTATGACCGAAATTGCAGAAAACAACTCGTGAAGTTTGACTAGCAGGAAGATTGAGGTGCGTGAGAACGCTTGGACCCTTTTTCCACTTGGATCCCCACTATTTTTCGCCGTCATGTCCCTCCGTTGTCAGACTAAAATCACCCCCACTTCGATCACCTCGGCCATATCTAGACCCACAGCTTATAGTGCAGAACAATAGTGCAGATTTATGCTTCAATACTGAGCATAAATCAAAAATGTCTGCGTCACGCTCACTGCGACACACTGCTGCAGGAGTATAACCAACCCCTAACTGTTAGCATTTCATTAAAACTAAAACAACTGACTGTATCCGTCATAATAAATTCCTCAACTGTTATGTCAAATATCATGAACACATATGCAGGGGAAAGTGTGCAACCTGAAAAGCAGGTCAGAAAACAATGGATTTAGAAAAAAAAATTAAATAAAATGAAAGGCTACTGTAGCTTTAACAAATTAGAAAAAGACAGTATCAACAGCAGCAGAGAATAATGAGGAGTTTGTAACCAACATCTCAACACCAAAGCCACAGTAACAGGCTAGCAAGAATGGAGGAAAACAGAGCAGGAGGGGTTATTCTTTAAAGCACCATGGATTTAAGAGAGAATTTATGAACATAGGAAACAGAAAAGTGATTAAAAGTGATGCAAACATTCAAAATACTTGTTTTGCTGATAATAGTAGCCCAGGCAGATCTTTCCACTCTGATTCTGTAACCTGAAGGTACAGCGGTATAACTGATGATTTCAAAGTAAACAAGCTACCTTCGAATGTGATTTCCAACTTTTGGAGTAAAGACCTCTCTAAATCTCTGAGCAAAAGGCTTTTTACACTTGGCATCTCCGTTTCAGCTAGCCATGGTCTCGTAGGACTAATATGCTGCAACAATGCTCCTTTTTTAGAGACTGCTTCTTTTCTGCTGCACTCCTTTAGCTGCAAATCACCAAATCTCTATGAAAACAAGCAGATCTTTTAGTTTTAAAGTGGGCAATTAAAAAATGACTTCACATGGAAGAAGCTTGATCTCTTCATGTCATTTTATTTAGAAATACCAGCAGCAATGCACCAAATGGAAATGATCATGACAAGCACAGAAAAAGTGTTTGCAGGAGATCAGTTGGGCATTAATTCCAGCCAAACACCAACTCTATGAAAGGAAATATACAGAAAAAATATGCATTTCTTTACATTGCTAAATATTTGCTATCTAAAACCTTGCTATAACCCTTCTGGTAAACCATGTCAAGCTGAACTGAGGAAAGCAGTGAATAGATTGATTAAAAAGCAACAACAACAACAAAACAGCATTTTCATTAGCTCAACATTCGCGCACCTTTTTTAGTAGGTTTACCGCCTAAAATCTAAAATACTGTTAGTCATAATGAGAGTAAAGGATGTGAATACCTCTGCAAGGAATTTCCCTTCTTAAGGCCGATGCAAAATGTAATTATTAATTTGTTAATTCCCACACCAGCCAGAGCGTTTATGCCAGACATTAACAAAGTAGAAGAGACGTGTTTTAAATTTTCATTAAAACCCTGTGTGGCTGTCACTGTATTTTTCCTGACTTGCTGTCATCGCTGCAGTGCCGTGCGGGAGGATCTGCTTACCAAACAGACAGAGCACCCGGGCGCTGCTTGAGAATAATGCCCTTCATAAATCCTGCTGATTCAATTTCTGTTTGTTTCGCCGATAGCCAAAGTAAGACATCATATCGTTAGCTGTAACAAAAAGAGCTCAGACGGTGAGCTCTATAGGTACTGTGGTTAAACGTTTCTGCAACAGTAAAAGACTGTTAATGAACGTCTGCTGTGTTTTTGGATCAGCCACTTTAAGTGATCGGCTGAGCAACGGGCTGTAACCCGTAATGCCAGGAAACCTACTGACCTTTGGAAGTGCAGTGTTGACAGGGAGCTAGTGGAGGCCTGAAAAGCACCAAGTGGCTCAGAGAGCCCAGATGGATTCCAAGGGAAGTGCAGGGAATCCACCAGTAAAACCACTAAGTTAGCCCAACGCCCACAGTGAGTGGAACAATCAAAGTTAATTCTGTGATGCAACACAAAATATCTTTGCTGTTGTTGAACTTTTCCCTTCTTCTGACTTAGCATGTCTTGTCTATCTGGACCAAGATGAAGTAAAATCGTTGCAAGTTTGCATCACTTTCTTTTACAGAACACTACTGTAAAGAAAAAGGGCTTAAACCTTTCCAAGGGCCTACATATTGTATATGAGAGATATTGCAAGCACATACACTCCAAAGCTCTCAAGCAGAAGTTTCTTCTAAAAAGACAATAGGGGGTTTTCAGTGACGTCACTGGCCAGCTTCCGGTCCGCCATCTTGGGTGGCATATTATCGTATATCATATATATCATGTCGCGAATGGATAAGTACGCCAGCACGCTAGAGCCACCAGATCATGGAACATATCTGAGGAAATGTTCCGTGATCGACCATATGGACCCCTATGCCCTCCACGGTGCCTTGTTTAGCACTAATCCAGATGATTGGCCAAATATAGAGCACGGCGACATAGTTCATTACCTGGTGTTCAGTGAAAACCCTCTGCACACTCTTGAGGAAATGAGAGCGTACAAGGGTCTAGAGGCTCACAACCAGTTCACATCTGGTTGGGTACGAGATGTCGAAGTGATGTACATGAAGGAAATCGCCATCATACGTGGACGGGTGAGTTTTAATAAGATGGTAAAAATGTAAACAATCCGACGCAGGGCTCGCTATGCTAGGTGGCTAACGGCCGGCGGTGCGCGAACAGTTCCAAAGCTACAAGTCCTTGGAGTCTCATGTGTAGTTTACGAATGGATGGGTTCAGGAGCTGCAGCTCATAAAGCCAGCAAACAGTGCTAACCGTTAGTGCTAACAACCACTCAGGCATGTAATGTACTTTTAACTAGCTGCTATGTGTTTCAAAGGTTTGGTTAGTAACGTTAACTGCCAAACCTCCCTAAACCCTCCGGGTTTTTCACATATTTGAGCCTTTTCCCGCTGGTTGAAATCAAGTTAAGGTGAAATTAATCAAATTAAAACACGGCTGAGAGAGGGAGTCCAGTACGCGGTAGTCATAGGCAGTAGTCTGAGTAGCGGCGGCGGAGGCAGTCAACATTGCGGCCACGGAAAGTAATACGTCATGACGCCCAAGCCCTATTATTAATATATTCTTACATGTTTTAAATGCTTGACAGTTAATTACCTGTGACAAAGTGAGCACTGCAGACTCTGGCGTATTCCAGCTTAACACCGTCCAAATCGGACCTGGATATCCGTGTCAGCCATAGGTGACGGTGTTGTTCAGATAGCTGTTTTGTTTTTTCACATTGATTCACGATTACGGCTGGTATGCGATAGAAAGAGCGTTGATCTCCACCTCCACGGGCCGTGCAACCAACAATTAAACATGTTTTCACCATTTTTCACTGTCAATACTGCCTAAGGCTGCCACCCAATATGGCGGACGCGCTGAGTAGTCACGTGAGCGTGACATCACCTGAAAACCCCCTATTGTTCTGGGAGCAGTTCCTTACCAATGTTGCCAGCGACACATCCGGTTAATGACAACCCAAGCTGCCAGGCCAGGCTTCATGGCAAAGAGACAGCAAAACAGAAATCCACAATCCAAAACAAACAGCAGAACAGAATGCTGTAGAAAACCGCAGAAGACACACACAGAGAAGTAGATTACAATTATTAAGCCTAACAGAGCTGATCAATAAAATGGCAAATGTAATCTCTTATTTGATGCCTGCGTTTAACTCCATAATGCCACTTTTGGATAAATCTACTGATTCAAAAAATAGTCTAAATATGGGGCTGACAAAAATTAATCAGATTTATTGATTTTTGAACTAATCGTCAACTAATTTAGTGATGGATTAATCATTAACTAGAGTATAGAGACTCTAAATTATGCCTATAGCTGACAGAGTAACCAACTTAAAGCAGTAATTATACCAAAATTGAAAAAGAATAATTAACAATTTGCATTTAAGAGAAAAAAATATGTGTATCAAAATAATAATAAATAGTCCATTGTTAATCGATTAATTGAACAAATAATATACATATCAGTCGCTTAACAAAATGATCATTAGTTCCAGCCCCATCTGAACATTTGTTTGTTGTATTCCCAGAGATACTCAAGCTTCCTGCAAGAGTCCAAAAAAAAAAAACATAAAGTAAAACCTGACTGCTAGGTTAACTGGTCTATGTAAATGGTCTTTTAAAGTGCGTTTCTTTATCCTGTGCATCTCTGTTGTACCCTGCGATAGACCGGCAACTGGTTTATGCGTTCGATGGATTGTAAAACAAATGCAAAGAGAAGTTGGCAGATAGGCGAACACGATTCAACGACATCCTTTACCCGCCCTGATCAATCATCAATCTATCAAAGAGTGCAGCCAGGTAACACCAATGGTAACACTCCTATGTGTGGAAGACAGTACTTTCAGAAATCAACTCAGTGGTTTTCAGTATGAGTGGGAAGTTTAAAGTGAAGTTAGAAAAAGGAAACAGCGTTTTCCACAAAGTGACTTCAGGAGGCCACAACAGAAAAGTAAGATCTCATGAGAAAACAGGAAGCCAAACAAATAACAGCAAAGTTTTTTCCAATCCTTCCAATCACAGTGCATGAAGGATAGGGGAGTCCTTATTATCTCCTGGAAATTTGCCAATGAAGGGACGTCTACTAGTAACCAAGATGGTATAAAATACTAAAGGTTGATTGAAATATCAACTCAAATGTCTTTGTTTTGAAATAACACTGAAAACCTGTGTGCAACAACAGTTTTCTCTCACAAACAACAATGATTTTGCCCCCCAAAAGTGATTGATATTTCAGAATTGCTGCTTAACTACCTGGTGACCTATTAAACTTAACAGTAGATCAGAGCAGATTCTTCTTAAAGGTGCTGTAGGAGATCTTGGAAAAACAGTTCCAGCAAGCTTTATTTTTGAAAATACACAACCATGCCTCTTCCTTCAGACCACCCCTCGAAACCACGACTTCAAAACACATGAACGTGTCTGTCAGGGTGTTCAGATGTTTCCAAGATCGAGAACGAAACAAGCCGAGACCGAGTGCTTGTGACACGAGCTATCAACATAATGCTACGTTCACACCTAAAGCAGCAGATGCAGCAAAAGCAGCTAGTTTACATGCAATGGCAATGGTTGACGCGCATCACGGCAAGGCAAAAGGTCCTGCAGCGCGTCTAAAGCAGCAGGAGCAGGAAGACAGACAGCAATGATGAAGCAGAGCGCTATGATCACTCCTCTGAAACAGTTTATTAACACCTAAATTGACTTAAAATGCCAAAATCTGCCGGCAAAACATGTTTGCTTTTATTATCCTGGCCATCGCAGTTTGGATTACAGCCGCTGCGGCAAACCACGAGGAGGCAACCGGGCCAGAGGCTGCTGTTAATTCCTAGTGATAACGCACCGCTGGTATGTGGGGGTCTGGGCGGCTCCGACAGAAATATTATTTGAAGGCAGGATGGTAATCTGGATGAACTGACTGCACCGACAATGTTTTCAGGAGGACTTTCTCACTTCAAAATAGATTCAAATTAATTTTTTACCCACTGATCACAGCAAATATAGCTGCCATTAGTACCGGCAAAGAAAGCTTTGCCCAACGCGCATCAGGCCCACTTTTTCCACCGCGCAGCCGGAGCAGCAAAGATGCTTCAGCCGTGCATCAGTACTAAACTTATACAAGTATCAAAAACGAAGCAGCATGCACATTTTTGCTGCTCTAGGTGTGAACGTAGCATTATAGTGGCTAGCTTCGAGCCATGGCGTCCTGCACGAGCATCGAGGGGTCGATTCGTTCATGTCAGGGTACGTGCACAGGGGGGAGGGACAAGCAGACAACCATGATTGACGTGTCAGGAACCAATCATGGACCACAGACCGTGTTTTGTTATGTTTGACCCCTTGCTCACACTGGCTCCGGTGCAGTTACCGAGCCGACGGAGACCGCAACTCCCGCACACCCCCTCTCACACCGCCCTTTTGACTACGGTGCGGTGCGGCTATGCGGCTCCGGCAACAGGTCCGGAGATTTAACAGAAGTTCACTTGAGTTCACGTAACTTCACGCGATAACACGGCCCAAATAAAGGATTTTTGCGAGAGCTTGTTGCGGAGGGCTCCGGCACGCCGCAAGGATAGCTTTCTTGCGGAATTTTCTGCAGCGCCGGAGTGTCTCGGTAACCGCAGCCGGACAGCTCAGCAGCCGGTGAGAGAGGTTTACGTCTTTTTAATGACTTGGAATCACTGCGGCGCCGCACCCACCGCACCGCAACGGTAAGACCGGAGTCGGTGTGAGCCTGGGGTGAGGTTATTAATTGATTTCTCACTGTAGCGGGGACCATTTTCTTTCATTTCATTCGAGACCTTCTATTTAACTGCTTGCTACGGGGCTGTGGGGAGATTTTCATGCCACATGGTAAAAAAAAGTGCATCAGAAAAGATCTCCTATTGCACCTATAAGCATGTTGGATAAAGCTGACATTTTTAAAGTTTTGTGAACACATGCAATGTGGTCCACTGTAAACTTTCAAGTGTATGAAAGACGGTAACAAAAAGATGGATCTTACTCAATGGATTTCATTCTTTTACCTCCGCTCTATAACCTGGAGAATATAATTATATAATAACTTGATTTTCAGTTTTACAGCAAACAGCTCTGTAACTTAAGGCTGTTTTAAGAGATCTGTGTTTTACCAAGGAACTGTTCAGTTGTCAAAAATAAAGGTAGGTTTAGAGAATGAGCTGAAACTGATACATGCAGGTCAGAACTTTGCAGAATAAGATTCTGAGAATCATTTCTGTTTGTGTTAAAAAAAGCAAGGCTCTAAAATGAAGCGTATAGTTAAAACTCTGCTGGTGAGGCAGGTGTTTACTTGTCTGAAGTAATGGGATCTGTAGGTAAACAGAAATCACAAACAAATCATCGCAGCTTAAGACGTTTAAAAGCAACACAGAGTTCACAAATTAAACATCTGGGGTGAAGATTAATATACGACCAAAGCGTAAATAATCCTACTTTATAACGATAGAGCCCAGTGTGAAAAAAACAGACCATAGCAGCAAACAGTAATCTGGTTAAACTGATAAACTTCACAGAACATGTTTTTCTCACATTTACTAACAGGTATATCTTATCTTCCAGGTTTTAACCACAATTCCTCCAACAAAGTGTAATTCCAGTACATATCACATAGGAATAATATATCTGGTTGTTTGGGATTATTAATCTATCGCGATGTAGTGCAAATAATCTGCTCTGAAAGCTAAAGTCTGTTAGCTAGCTCCTGCTACTAGAAAGTAGCCTCCTTCACAGCCTTTATTGGTTTTATCACTTCTTTAATGACGGATGATTAGACGGATAATTCCAGTTTTTAATCCCTGGGTATATTATTATGATAGGTTATTAAGTGATAATTCGGCACGTTTGGTGTTATCTAGCAGTTAATGTTGGAACGACAGTAGCTATTAGCATGCTAGCCTTGCAAACTTAGCCAAGTTAACGGTTCTCCAGATGCAGCCGGGGTCGACATACTGCTATAAAACATGTTTAACGGTGGAAAAAAAGTTATTTGAAATGCCTTAGAGGGCCTGAAGGACCCGTGTGTTTTACCTTTTTTTCCCGGCTCTGCGCTGCTTCACTGCACTCCGTGGTTCAGTAACGTCAGGGCCGCTGGTCACCGCACAGGCCCCGCAGTCAGTTACGGCTCTACTGCCATCTCTGGGAGCAGCGGGTCGGCAGCGCCTCCCCAAATACTGCTGTGTCAATGTGCTCACAGTGGGATACTGACAGCTACAAACAATACATTTAAAAAAAAAATTACGCGTTATTTAATTTATATGGCTAGTTTGGGCTTAGCAGCTCGCCAAAAAATGCACTTTATTACCTCAAAACAAAAGTTTTAGTTTATTTTGAAGTTAGAACTGAGCGATGTTACGGAAGAGGATTATGGCCAATGAAAAATGAAGTTAACATGTATTTTAAATATCATATTCCTTTGATATTGGAAAAAAGTCCGAATTCTGACTTCATTCTCAGAATTCGGACTTTTTTTTCTCAGAATTCTAACTTTAATCTCAGAATTCTGACTTTAATCTCAAAATTCTGACTTTAATCTCAGAATTCTG
>NW_015150564.1:41621-52016 GCF_000732505.1 Cyprinodon variegatus
CCGGTTAATTAGCAGGTCTAAAATCAATATAAAAATGCTGCTTTAATTTTAGGGGGGCATTTCAGATGACAATGAACCAAGGTGATGCACCACCAAGAGATTTTACTATTTATATTTAGCCTTATCATTACAGAAAAAAGCAGAGCTGTTAAATTATAGTACTTTTATATTAAAGCTAAATACAATGTATTTTGTTGCAGTAGGTAGGGTTGTCAAAATGATCGATACTTAGAAAAATATCGATACTGGAATGATATTAGTACCAAAAACAGGTGTTGTTTGCATATTATTACTTTTGTTAATTTCATACTTGCACATGTATTTGACTAGCATCTGTGGTTGTGTTGTGCAATAATTTGACATGGTGAGATTGAAAAAGGTGACTTTTTCCAATTTGCCTTTAATCATTTTAATTTTTATTTATTCCAGTGGTATTGAAAATGGTATCTTACTTTTTATAGTATGGAATATTTTCCTAGGTATTGATATTGAGTTTTTAGTATTGTAACAAGTGGAAGGAGAATAGCACAAGGTAAAACATATATAAAAAAAAAATGTGGCATGTATTTTTTCAGTTTGTTATTGAGGTACTTTTTAGGCCTAACTGAGTCTGACTCATCATGCTGGTCCCTAACTTTATACTTTTTAAAACAGAAAGAAAAAAAACAGTGTTTATCTGTACTGAAATACATAATTTTCCACCATTTCACACCCATGCTTGCTTTTACAAACAGTTCAAGTTGTGACACCTTAGTGCAACATAACCTCAACTAATATTGTTTAATGTTTAATATTGTTTATCTGCATTTATTAACAGCAAACTGAGTACATACCGTAATTCAAAATACTTTCATTTATCTGTTATCAAAGTTATCACACATTTAGTAAGATCTGTTTTTTGTGATGCTATAAATAAATCCTAAACAAAAAAGTTCTGTATATTGTTAAAACAGCTTCCAAAATATAACTTTATGAAACCCCACATATGATGGTATTTTTTTCTGATTTACTGTAGTATTGTCAAAGGGAAAAAATATGAACCAAATTAGCAAATATTTAGAAAAGTCTTTTTGATGCTCTTCCTCAGACCCTCAGGGTTGTTTTAAAGTTTGCAACTGGAAACACTGTCAGCTGGGGTCAGGAAGTGCTTTTGTACCGGTAGTTGCAATGAGAGAAATGCATGAAATAAGTGCTAAGACTCTTCAAATGCATCTGAATAAAGACAAACACACTTCCATAGGATCTTTATGGAAAAGAAGGTCTTATTATTTTGAAAGGCAGGCCTTGGCATTAGTTGGAAGTAAGGGATCCAGTTACTCTAACTCTTTAAATTCATTTATCAAGCCATAAAAAAATACTATTCCCTAAGGTTTGGAGATTAACTTATATCTGAAGGAGGAAAACAAGAGAATTTTAACACACATAATATGATATATATAATTCATTTTTACACTAGGTTGATATTTTTCAAACACAATCTCTCTTAGGATCCAAGGAGCAGGAAAGATAGAACAAATATGAGGGTTCTTACAACTACCGTAGAAAATGTTTGTGATTTTTTTTTTCTTTTCCTGCATTCCCTTATCAGTAAGTCAGGGTTTATTTGACAGCTTGAGTATAGTTGAAGTTCATCTATCTAATCAGTTTTTGGGTTTGATAGAACTTTTCCGGAAGAGAGACAAGAGAACATAAAAAAATAATATAAACAATATATAAAACAAATCAATCTATGCAAAGATAAAATAAAAACAAGATATAAAATCATTATCAAGTCTTATTTTGCAGTCAAACCACATAAAATAAGGTCTGTCAAAGATTACCTAAAGGAATGATGATTTCAAGGAAAAGTTCAGTTGGCATTAAAAATCCTTTTTGTGCTTCATTCATTAAGAGTTTTACGTTTTACATCAATCCACCTAGTGGCCAAATGTGTAATTACAGTCAATAATATGCACGTATTCCTATAATTTAGGGCACATGGAGATGATCATTAATCACCAATAAAAATTTATATTCTGATTTCACATTTAGCTATATCATAAAATATTTTTGAACATGAGCTGTGTATAAATGCTCTGACAAAAGTACATTTATATATGGTAGGCTGTGTATCTTTCCCTGTCACTTTAACAAAAATGGCATGGCCTTTGGAGACAGACAACAAAAATGTTTGTGGGATTTGGAAGAGAGCGCTGGATATTCTTTTCTACTTGGGCAATGAGGTTGTAAATATGATATTTTATTCATTTTTATTTAGAAATACAAGTTTTTCATTAGTTTTTGATAATCTATTTCTGCTTCTCTTCCTACCTGGTCCCATTCTCTATCCTCTCCTCACTTTCCTCAATCTCCAAACTTTTCTTTCCTTCCCTATCTACCTTCTTAAAACTATCAAAACTCTATACAAACTTTACTATCCACGATATCAAAACTTAACTCAAAACCAGAACTGATAACTCTCCAACAAAAACCCACATTTGGACTAGACAATGAGGTCATTTCTAGGGCTATCACTACATTCCACCTGCTTGCTTACCTTCATTTACCAGGGTTATTTGGAACCACTGAACAATCACCAGAGCTCTGGTTGAATTCTCTCTAGAAAAATCATCATGTTCATCAGAAAGCCTTCTCTGTTCACATTTCCATTACTCATTTCCTTACTCACCAGTGTCCTTCATTACTTTGGAAACTGTGTCTTCTGAATCATAATTTTGAAGCTGGTCCTGCTTCGTCATCACTCATAACTGTTAATACACATTTTCAAACTTCTCCTGTCTGTGACTCAGAACAGAGGGACCCAGTATTCGGGCAAGACAGACAGTGGGATAACTTAAAAGTGTTGAAACGACGGGCTGCAGATTTGGTGTATCAGCGACTAGGGCATCTAAGGCAAGAACCTCTACAGGAGAGAAACACAGGTTAGTGACCACGATAATCTGACGGAGGATGATTACGAACCTGTGAGTCACTAACCTGGTTTGGCAGTGCAGTCCATGCCCAGAGAACAAGGATGATTCCAGCCTGTTGGTCGACAAGACACTGCAGACGCTGCCAGAGACTTCCAGAAACTGAAGCCTAGAAGGCTGCAGAACTGACAGGAGATCAGACCTGAGCAGACGAAGGAAGGCAGGATAATCCAGGTTGAAGTCAGAAGGCAGACCCAGATTTAGCCCACAAGAAGAATCCAGCAGATGTCAGAAGACAGGTCAGACAAACAGATCAGAACAGAGACAGGTGGGCTCAAAGGTCCAAAAGCAAAATGGGTCAGGATCAGGCAATCACAACAAAATCAGTTACACTAGAAAACTCTCACACCAAAGGCTCAATAATAATCAGGCACTGATGGCTGTGTCAAAGCAGCTTAAATAGAGGCAGGAGCAGGTGGATCAGTTGGGCAGTAATGAGAAACCAGGCAGAATTAGACAGGTGAATGAAATGAGCAATTAAGCCAGTTATCAGTGCCACGATCCTGACACTGTCATCTGGGAGTATTGTTCTAATGAGTCAAATAATTTAACATAGTGTCTGATAACTTAGTAAAACCTGACCCAGCTGATGAACTCAAATCTCTCTCAGAAGAGACGAAAATTATGAAAAATGAACCAGTCCTTCCTGACTTCTGCAAATAACAACACATGACTAATCAAGTTCTGGATCAGATAACTGCTATATTCTGCCATATGTCCCTGTTTCCTTTGTATTCTTATCACCAGACGTGTCTCCTCCTTCTATCTTACACACTCTAAGCCCAGTTCCTTTCCTTAAGGTGTGCAAACACTGAATTATATTTTCCATCATTGTTCTCAGCTACACCTCCAACTGTACGACAAAACAGCAGGGTTTAAAAGCACAGCTCATGATAACATTTCTTAAAATGAGCGAACCAATGACCCAATGTATAAGCTCATACTTTACAACCATTAACCATATTTTGGACTCATCCCTATAGAGGAATGGTGCAGGTTGGATTCCTCTATCTGGAAGTAAAGTCATAGAACAGGGGTAACCAATAAAAAAATCAGCGTGGTCCGTATAAAAAAAATCAACAACCAGTAAAGGTCCAGAGACATCTTTAATTATAATCAGTTACTTTAAATGGCATTTAACACTGAATTTAAATTAGGTGTTTATGCATCCATGTTATACGTTGAATTTAAAAAAAGTAAAATTTTTCCATTTTAAAATCTAAGGTGTTTTTGTGAATTTTTCAGTTTGGTATACACTGGAAAAATGATCTCAAAATGAGTAAAAATGTCTTAAATTAAGGGTATTTACTCTTAATTTGAACAGATGAATAAGATGATTTGCCAATGGAATTAATACTTTTAATCTTAAAATAAGGTATCCAGATATTATGCACTTGAAATAAGACAATGTAATCGTTTTTTCTTTTTTTAAGTATAAATTGTCTTGTTCCATTGGCAAAGTGTTTCACTTAAATCTTTAATTCAAGAAAAAATGCTCTTATTTTAAGAAGAAAATACTTATTTAGATTTCATTTTTTTGCAGTGTATAGACAATTCACTCATTCGCATATTTTATAAAACACCTGAACTAACCGTTTGTTCTTTCTTTTTTATGGCTTGATGAGAGAAGTGGGCTATATGCTCCTTCTTTCCCATCGTCCGGCTTGCCACAGCTGTGTCTAAAAGTGGCTAGCAGCAACCCAGACTGACAGCAGCTCATTAGCTAATTTGTATCCTGGTGCCGGTGTTCCAGAGGGCTTTACCATTCACCACGTTATCCAGAGAAGCAGCGCAAGTAAAGTTACACACTGTCGTTGGACAACATGAGGTAATTTATAAATGTTTTAAATCAGGTTGGGACCTGATTAGCCAGCAGATGGGTCCGCCAATGTGTGACCTCTGCACTAGACATTCGGACCCTCATATAAAATGCTGTAACTCAATATGGAGCTGTATATAGGGGTTAGAGTGGACGTTGTTAAGCAAAATAGTACATTTTAACATATGCCTGTATCTGCTTAAATTTACTCTGTAACAGTTAAACATTCAAATATATTAATGGCTGGAATCTCATATGTGTCTGAAAAAGGTGAAAATGATCGGTTAGAGGCAGAGATTTTTATCATTTGGAGAAGTTGAATGAAACCTTCAGGTTCCTGAGCAATGCAGGAAAAAAAAAAAAGAAAGGGCAAAGAAAAACAAGATCATTGAGAGTTAGTTATATCTCCACAGGGGACATAATTAGGCCAAGATCTACAAATCTTACAGAGAATGCAGAACAAAAACAAGTAAGGCCACTCTGTCCATCTGTTTTTCTTACTAACTGTAAGAAAAACAGTAAAGTTGATTGAAGCTCGGGGAGAATCAGCTGAGACGTTTCTGCCTCGACTGCTCTTACTTTTGGCTGCCTAAGCAAATGTTGATTCTGAGAAATTCCTAGAAAATAACTGAAATAGCCTGTTGCAGTTCTGATTGCGAACACATGTATAACCATCCCTCTCGCGAGGAGAGGATACAGTTGGAATTTTCCACATCGTCTTGTTTCGGTTGCTGACTAATCAAAAGTGAACATTTCAGCTGTTCTTCAGATATGAGTTTGATTCTTTTCTAAAGGTAGCAATTCTAAGAACTATAGAAATTGTTCTCATATAATTGCCTGTATACATAGTTATAACTGTTACTGAACACAGTTTTATAAGGTAGTAAATGAAAATAAAAAAAGATAGCACCTTTAAACTAAAACAATTGAGTTGTAAACTAAAACATCAGAATTGATAATATTTAGCCAATATGAATTTATTTATAAGAAATGCAGTCTTGACAGCTTTTAACTAGTATAAATATAACCAGCTTTTAACCAGTATATATAATCAGAAGTATAACATCGTACTATAAAACTGTCAGAGCAGATTTCTTTTGAAATTGAAAACACTGCAAAAAATCAAAATCTTCATAAGTCATTTTTTCTTAAAATAAGTGCATTTGTTCTTGAATTGAGGAGATAAAAGAGACATCTTGCCAATGGAAATAGACAATTTACATTTAAAATAAGAAAACACGATTGCATTGTCTTATTTGAAGTGACTATTATCTAATTATCTTATTTTAAGAGTAAAAATACTGATTCCATTGGCAAACTATCTCATTTACCTGCTCAAATCAAGGGTAAATACACTTAATTTAAGAAATTTTTACTTATTTCTAGATTGTTTCATACAGTGTTTGTGGAAATTGGTTAACGCATTGGGAGTCTTACACTGCAAAAAACATCTAAAAATGAGAAAAAATGTCTTAAATTAAGTGTATTTACCATGAATTTGAGTAGGTAAATAAGATAATTTGCCAATGGAATGAGTATTGTTAGTCTTAAAATAAGATAATTAGATAATATGCACTTGAAATAAGACAATGCAATTGTGTTTTCTTATTTTAAATGTAAGTTGTCTTGTTCCATTGGCAAAGTGTCTCGATTACCTCCTCAATTTAAGAAAAAATGCACCTATTGCAAGAAAAAATGACTCATTTAGATTTCAATTTTTTGCAGTGTAGGTTTGTTGAGCAGTTAAATTTTGTCCTAGATTTTCTTATTTACAGAATGGAAAAAAAAAAAAAAACTCATTAAAGCATTGGGGTTCCAACCCTAGGAAAAGGCTAGATTTCTAAACTTCATAAAGTGTTCAGAAACCATCATTCAAACCTTAAAGAATCTTCAGCCATTTATACCTCAGGAAAGTTAATCTGCGTTTGATTCAAAGGTTGCCTTAAACTTAAAGATACAATCTTGCAAACAAAAATCAATATTAAGATAAGACTAAACATGGAGCTTTCGCTCCAATAATGCCTGGTCTTTCGACAGACCAATATTGTAAGAGACTTTACAATATACCATAGGGAAAAACTACAGGCCTTTGGGGACAAATCGATTGGGAGAGGATTTTGCCTTTTTGTGCCAATTTTCCAGTCACGTGAGTAGTTTTCGGATCGGGCCGAGTTTCAGCCTCTTCATGTGTCCTGCTTTGAGGATCTATGGTATACAGTAGCCTTCTCAAGACAACCTCCCGATTACAATTGTATGGTCGAATGAAAAATTTCCTGTTTGAAAAAACATGCTTGAAAAACATTTTTGAAATTCAGTCGGCACTCATGAGGTTTTTAATGAGCGTATCCTCCTATTGAAGCTGAGTTACAAGCTGATTTACCTAAAACATTGCATATTGCAAAAAAAAAAAATCTCCAGTGGTTCTAGAAAGTAAGGACCTCTGTGCGTCCCTTTTTCATTAAGCTTTAAGAGTTTGTATATGTAGATCCCATGTTATCTACGGTAAGCCATACATTTGTGTCGGTCTGCAGGGACAGATAGTTATTTTTTTCCCAATAGAAATGAATTTCCTGCATTTCCTCTCTTCCTTCTGTTGTAAAATGTGATACTATAGGATTAGTTCAGACAACAAATCAAACACCAGTTTAAATTTCTAAGATGAATCTAATGTGATTTATGCCATTGGATCCCTGCCCCAGCAGGCACCTCAATACGCTCCAACAATTCTTTCATATTACTTTGCAACATTTAAGCAATTCTAAATTAGATCTCAAGGCTAAAAATAAATTGTGTTGTTTTATCAGATCTTGACTAAATTGCCTGAATTTTCCGACTATTACCAACCTTCATGTTTGAAGATTAATTTAGTGTCTGAATTTAATACTTTAGTCTTGATTGATGAGTCCTCTTTAACTCTCATACTAAACAAACTGAAAATGAGACGCCGATTTTTCTTTTAGATTTAACCATGTTTGATTTTTCAGTGTTAGGAAATCTTTATGTTTCTAATATTTTTTCTTCACTTGACATGTAATTTATATGAATGCTTTGGGGATGAAAACATGAAGTGCTACGCTTTTTTTTAAAGCTCTTTTTTTAGTGCTCAATTTCTCTACAGACAATTAACAGCAGTATTAAAATTCTTCACAAACCTCTTATACTATCATTATATATATATTTTAAATCTTATTTCTATTAAGATTTTAATTACAACAAACAACTTTTAAGCAAAATCAACATTTCTTCATTCATGAAGCTGATTTAGGGGAAAAGACATTTGAGTATTTCTCAATTAATGGATTTGAATCCGGCTCTTGGCTCCAGAATTCAGGTATTTTAGATATAAGACAAGACAAGAACAAGGTGTCTTCCTCTTATGTTATTTTATTTTCTATTATGGATCAATATCTCACGGACAAATTAGATGAATGGTTGTATTTTCTCCCACAGCTCCTTATATGTGTTTAGTTTGAATTCATTTTTATATATACAGTCTCTAGCATCATTTGTGATGTGATAGAATATCAGATTTATTTTTTCCTTCCAGGCACATTGTCGGCACTTTTGTGAACGTGTTGTAGTTCGATGTGTTTCCCACACGTTATACAGCTTCCAATCTGGGATCACCCTTCTCTCATTCCCTCATTACCTTGAAATACAAAGTTATTCCTTCCTTTGATTCTTAAAATGGTCGTTCAAGACTGACACAACCTTTATTATAGGTTTACTGTATGACACCAATGTCTTCATTATTGTGTGGATCTTGCAATCATCTGCCTAGAATGAGCAATATTTGAAGGAAACTCATTTTTTTAGTGATTTTAAAGCAATTCTTAACATGAACAAGAATGGAAGAAAACTTTTTTGACTACTTATTTGACTACACTAGTGAATATGTTATTTAACTTTTTCTAATTTAATGTAAAGATGACCACAATGTTTCATAAATTGTAAATGTTAAATGTGTAATTTCTTAGTAGTGTTTTTGTCCAGGTCACCAATGTAAAAGACTTCATATCTATTCACTTTAAACCGCTTATTTATATAGCACCAATTCACAACACATGTCCTCTCAAAATACTTTACAGTTCACCAGATCATACAGTCAAATTGATTAAAAGTTTTCTATCTAAGGAAAACCAGTTGATTACACTAAACATGATGCCTGTAGTGACAGTGGAGAGGAAAAACTCCCTATCACAATGGTTGTTTCCGATTTAACTAAGTAATAACACAGATAAGACCCTAGCCCTGTGCCACAAAAGGCAAAATACTAAAATGATCAACTAAATATGAACTTGAAAGAAGATTTCAGGTTCCCCTTGTCAATGATCTGGTATTTCAGATTTAAGAGAGGCTTTGGGACCAAATATTAAATATTCTATAATACAGCCCCATTCAGTAGAAATGAAGATGTTAAAATGAACATAACTCAAACTTTAATTAAGTTTTAGTATGCTTGAATTAAATGTCCTCAAAGAGCAAAAAAACATAGACAAAACAGTAAAGCCCTCATATATAAGCATAAAAAACATTGATATATTACTGCTGGAGGTTTACTGAGTAACAGTTTGTGGTGTAAACTTTAGAGGGTATATAATTCAATGTCAGGAAAGCTAGACAAACTATATCCTCAGCAGCATCTGGACTGTGAACAAAAGGCAAGGTACCAAAAAGACTGTAGAAAATGATATGGCTTCATCAGTGTGGGATCTACAGCTGTGTCATTATTCACCTCTATCTTTCTTTAGGCAAGTAATAACTCTTGGAACAGCTTTTCATCTGGTTCGTATTAGTATTGGGCAGGCATTGTCATATTTTTTACCTATTAAAATTCTCTGCACATGTTCTCCAGGGACAAAACAGAGCTGCAGGATGTTAAGTCATGGAGCCCTCTGCACTCATGTCTTTCATAGATTGCTATGTGGTAAATAATATCTAAAACATACTAGTGTATTAAATGCAATAAACGTAATCTAATCTACTAATATAGATGTAAAAACAATCATGACATGAGATATTTTGACTTTAGAACATGGAAATATTCATTTCCAAAGTAAATTCTGTTCAGTTAGTGTCAGATCTAGGTTTGATCAGGTGAAATAAGTCAATAAATAAGGAGTCCACAGATAAAAAAATGTGTGTTAAAGCTTTACTTTTTCTGTATCTATGTGATTCTTATCTTAGATAAAAAAAAAGGAAGATTTGATCTGGTTTTTATTGAAAGAAATCCCGAATAAAGACTTTTCACCAGGATAGCAGACAATACTCACTCAAAGTGTTTAAGAAACATGTTTTTGATAACATCCATTTTAGAATTCATGTTAATGCATCCTAACTTATCTTAGACAGCTCCATTGATGTGCACAGACTTTTTGATAGGCAGGGGCAAAAAGAAAAAAAAAGGGCACATATAGAGCATCCCAAACACTTTAGAGGGCATGCAAAAAAAAAAGTTAAAAACAATCCAATGGACTTTTTGCTTAAATGTTAGTACTGATCAAACCTCAGCTGAAAAGTCTATATTATACAGTATCTACAGATACATTAAAACACAGTTAATGATTTTTAACACCTGTTTTTTAATTTTTGAAAAAAAAAAAAAAA
>NW_015150564.1:52091-56455 GCF_000732505.1 Cyprinodon variegatus
TATATATATATATATATATATATATTTTTTTTTATAATTTCCATGACGATACCTCGTTCTTGCCTTGTGTTATATTTAAAATATCTGCATTCTGTGTTTAGAGTTGACAACCTTGCATTGTTCTAGTGTTAAGATCTACCTCTATATATGAACTCTACTTCAAAAACAGCATACAAAAAAAGGAATATGAGAAAGTAAAATATATATTTTTATATTAAGCTCCTGCATCATCCTGCATCTTACTGCATCATATTGATTTTGCACCAAAAGATAAGGTGAATGATTTTTCATTTTGAATTGAAAAAGCTTCTTGGATGGGAAGCGAAACATCTTCACTTGAAAAAAAGTCCAGTGGATTGTTTTAATTTTCTTTTTTTTTTGGAATCATTCAAGAAGCGATACTACAATAAAATTGGTTCCTAAATCATTAGTACGTGTGATTGAAGAAAATGTCAAATTTACCGTTTTTCTCCTGTTTTTATCTCTCATAACTAAGAAATGAAATCTCTTATCCAAAACAAGCAGGATGTGTTGCTGTAAGGCGAATATTAGCCTTTTGTAAATAAAGTTAGGAGAAAAAAATTGAGCTGCTTATGAGAAAACTGGACAGAGGCATACCAGATATTTATCCATGGGGCTACCGCCAAGACACCTAGATTTTGCCAGGAGCAAGTCATTTTGCTCTTTTGCCATCTCTACATTTGAAGCCTTTCATCTTAGTACAAAAAGGAGTAAATTCATACGTGCCATTGAGAAATTATTGCAAATCAGCAAGGATTAAGTTTATTAAGAGTCATCAAACAATAGGAAAGATAACATGGTACATTAAAGTTGTTCAGTTTATTTTTTCCACCTTCATTAGTCATAGAACAAAACAGGTTAAAGAAAGATTGACAGTCTCTTAAATAGTCTTCAAGAGAGGAGTTCTAGACTGATGATACACTGCAAAAAGGATCTGGAAATAAGTACAAACAATCTTAAGTGTAATTGGCCTTAATTGAGCAGGTAAATAAGATTATTTGCCAATAGAATGAGAATTTTTACTCTTAAAATAAGATAATTAGATAATATCTACGTGGAATAAGACAGTGCATTTTTTTTATTTTAAATATAAATTGTCTTGTTTCCATTGTCTCCTAAATTTAAGACAAAATGCACTTATTCAAAGAAAAAAATTCTGATTTAGATTTACATTTCTGCAATGTAAAAACTAGTTAGGTCATAGGACGAAAAAAAAATTTAGATAAAACTTTGTATCTGTTCTCTACCAAACAATACATCCCAAAGGCTGTTAAGCATCATAGAGAAACTGAAATAGGATATAAACTCCCAGATATAAAAGCTTTACGGAAAATTGAGATAAAAAATGAGCCAGAAATCTACAGAAACTGCTATATGCACATAAAAGAGAAAATATTTTTCTTTACATAATTTTAATGGGACATAATCTTCAAACTTCAAAAAAAAAAAAACTCCATGTGTAAATCTCCTTGAGGGAATAGCACCCTGATCACAATGCAGGAATTTATACAATGAAAAAAGGTTTATAGTTGATTTATTGTGGGGTTAAAACACGAAAGAACAGGAAAATGAAAACCCCAACAATAGTTTAAGGTCTTCCAAATGATCCCTTTTTATGACAACAGCGTAAAGGATGTGAGCGAAGCTTGCTTCCTTGTTTACATTTTGATAATGTTGGATAAGGTTTCTGATGACAGCATGTAACCGAAATGTTTTACCTTATCTTCTTTACTTTCTATTTGAAAATATAGAAATGATTAATTATTTCTCCCTGGCTATTTGTAGTTTTTCTGCAGGATGGTAGAGGAAGTTTTCTGCAGGGTGTAAAATAAGGCTACCTCTATTACTCATAAATGAGGAGCTGTTTTCTCAAGGCTGATGAGCGTCAGTCATTTAATAGCAGATGAATGAGATCACCAGTACTTTTTAAAAGTGACAGCCACATTATAGAGGGATAATTATGATGGTGGGCAGCCTTCCAGCTATGCCGTCTGTTTCGCTTGGGTGATCAGCTGCATGACAATGGGGCCATTTATGTGAAGGTAAAAGCTCAGCAGAACAATTTAAAGGATGCAAAAAAGTGTTCCCACTCTTTGATCGAGGTAAAGTATCGATAACGCTGTTATTGGGCAACAAAAGGGTTAAGAGGTGGATATAAAAACTCAGATACTGGTTTTGTTCATGTTTCAGTACCATCTTTTTGCATCTTTTGGACATTTTTCTCTTTTATTTTGTGAGAAAACCAAATCAGATTGAACCCTGAGCCATATAGCTCCTTTTTAGAACATTACAACATCTCTATAGAATTAATGGACATAAACAAATAAAAAGCATGTGGCAAAACCCTTTAAACAACAATAAAGAACTGATGGTGTTTGAAACAACTTAGAATGGTTACAATTAGGGCTGTCAGGTGGTACAAAAATGTAATTGATTACAGTTTTTGTAATCAATTAATCTAATTAATCACATTTTAATCTTAAGCAGTCATGGGGAATACCGTAAATCCTCTAATATTGGCCTATATTCCATTAGCGGCTGGGTCTCTATCAATGGCCCGTCTCGCTGTCGGCAGAGATAAATAATGGCCAGACTCTTATACAGGCTGGGGCTTTAATTAAAACCAACAATGTTGCTGGGCAGTCCTCAACAACTTGTGATAGTTCCGATCTGAAAGACAAACCTAATTACCGGTAGGTCTGGTGGTAACCAGGCAGCGTTAAAATGACAGAATTTTGTTGGCCTTCGTTGTTCTGAATTTCCCTTGAAATATAAGATACTGTTAGCCTACTTCCACTTAGCCTGCCTCAAATAAAATTTCACTGTAATGGCAGAACAGTTTCCATTCATTTTTTTTTCAAAACTTTGCTTCGCAAGTCAGTTTGGCCTTTTTTTTGTATTGCAGTGCAGAAAAATTGCATCTGGTAGAAGATGTCTGAATAGTGTTCTGTATACCGTTATGGTAACTGTACTTTTTCAATAAATGAACCTAGTATTTTATAGGTTCAAAGAGACACAAAATGTCGTTTTTATTCATTCCACTAGTAGTCTTTTCTGATCAAATAGAAATAGAGGCCTGCTTCTAATTCTGGCCTCCTTCCAATAATGGCCTGGACCAAGATGTACCTGAGTGAAACAAAGGCCTATATTAGAGGATTTATGGTAATTTTCCTCAAGGGCTGCAATCCTTGCAGCTCTGCTCCCACATAGCCTATGAAGTTCTGTACAGTGACTTGTTGATTACAGTTAGATGTGAGACAAAGAGAAATTAGGTACCTTACAGGATGAAGGTCCAGGTTCCCCATTATTGTGCTAATGGTACCCAAATAAAGACAAAATTTTAGCGAATGGCTAATCAGTCTTCCTGTTGTGGCTTTGCTCAGTCGTTTACCTCCACATTCAGCATGCATGGGTTGGGTTAAGTGTGCTTACGGTAATACCAGCAGCTGTAGCTGCATAACTTCCCCCAACATGTTTTGCATTTAAATGATACGTCAAGCTGGAGCAGTTTTGGTGATAGAATAATTTTTTTTTTTCAATAATTACATATCACCTTTCTGTGGTTGAGAGTCTTATCTTCATTCTTTTTTAATTGTGCCGTTCATTTCTTCTCCTTTTGGGGTTGGCATTTGGCAAACAGCTTTAGATGCATAACAGCCACCTAATACCCGGGTCATTCAGAGGCCCAAATAAAAAAATTCTTCTGCATTAAATGAGCACTCTGAATTAATCACATTTATTTATTTTATAATACATTAATTTGCAATGTCTTTTATTCATCTAATTAACTAACAGCGCTCGTTACGATAAATGAACCATTTCCAACACAGACATTAAACTAATATAACAATGTATTACAAATATTAAGGATAACATGTAACTGCTGTTTTACTGGTGATGCCCTATAAATATTTTAAGAAATGTAAACTTGTTTATAAAGTGGTTATAATTAAGCAGGTTCCTTCTACAAGAGGGATAAATTGATTTAGACTGTTCACAGAGGCTGATGCCTCCAGTTGAATTTCTTTCAAAGGCCAAGTGTTTTTTTAGGGTCGGGTCTCTTTTTTGACTTTCTGCTGTTCGGTAATTTTCTGCCATACTGGGACTTGGTTTTCCGACAGAAGCAGATTGTGTTGAAGAAGCGGCAGTGGCACGTTTCACAGCGACCGCAGCAGCCCCACAGAGGCACGCAGCTCTGTCCGAGCTGGGAGCACTTGGCGAGGATGGGGTTTGGGACCTCTCTGGGACGAGGAACGACGATTTGAGGTGAAACAATCCTGGGTTTTTCCTAGAAGTTTAAGAGAGTTTGTGAATTATTAAAGAAGTGAAATGTCAG
Source organism: Cyprinodon variegatus (assembly GCF_000732505.1). NCBI lineage: Eukaryota > Metazoa > Chordata > Actinopteri > Cyprinodontiformes > Cyprinodontidae > Cyprinodon > Cyprinodon variegatus. The sequence goes on from NW_015150564.1 coordinate 56,449, forward strand.
TGTTTTA
>NW_015150564.1:57146-58547 GCF_000732505.1 Cyprinodon variegatus
AAGTCAATATTTACAATGTTTAAGCCATCCTCATTATTATTATCTCCACTTACTGTAGCCATATGCAACACGGATTCCACAGTGAACATTTGTGACTTTTTAATATTTTCAAAATTGAATCACAACTTCAACATTTATTTTCTGACCGAGATGAAATAAGTCAGAACCATAATTTTCCAAAGTGAAAATAGGCAAACCTTGTATTTTGCCACTGAAATAAATCAAAGCACCTCAGACAGAGTTAACCTTTTACGTCTTCAGTAGAAAATATCTCAAACACTTTAGGAATGGTTGAGATTGAAACTGAAGCATCACTCTCACCACACAATCTGCTTGAGGGGTGGAGACAGAGAAGGTAAATGCTTTGCTTGTGTTTAAAAGGTCAGCTCCAGACAGGTGGCTGGAACTGGGCTTGCCTGACTCATTCATAGTGCAGTCATATTGATTTATGTATGTTAAGAGCTGCATTGAAAATGCCAGGGTTTCATTTAAGGTTGTAAAGTGTTTTTATAAACATATAAGAAAGCTGCTCTCTTTTTAACATGTATGGCCTTGTGTTCTTTCATTGCTGCTTTTCAGAGGTGATGCCAGCCATGCTGAGGCAATATGGAGTGCAAGGATCCTTATTCTTTTCTGATTATGATTTGCTGATATAAGCTGGATAGCTGAGGCTCCCGTTTTCTCTTTTCTTCTTGGTTGAATAAATACAGAAAGTATCTGCACATACTACTTTGATTGAGATATAAATAATCCATGGTGTCGTACGTCCGTAAATCAAGGTGTGCATAAAACTGTCTCATTCATAACATAAACCACATTCTTCCCTAAACTTCTGCAACCATAAAAATCAGCGAGTATACCTCAGAGCTCCTGTCTAACCAGCTAGTTAAATGCATGTCTTTTTAAATAGCAACTAGCTCCCACTGAAGAATAATGCCTTCGTTAAAATTAGTCTGTGTCATACCCTGTTATTTATATAAACTCTAAAAAGAATAATGGAGGATTAAAATTTGCAGAGGTGGGTAGCAACTACACTGAAATAATATGGAGTACCATTTATTTAGAAAACTCTATATAAGTTTTTCCATATAGAAATTCTTTGTAACTTTCACTCAATATAATCAAAGTTGATGTGACTTACTAAAGAGAGTTGATCTAACAAACAAACTCAAGTAAATTCTCAACCAAATTTCTCTTATCAAACAAATTATGTACTTTTGCTTTGCTAGTAAATTTTACAAGCACAACTATGCACACACGAGGAGAATCTAGAGAAGCCAATAAACCAAAAAATGTCATGTTTCTGGACTATGGGAGGAAGTACCCAGAGAAAACCCACACATTCAAACTCCATGTGTTTATTTTTAAGGTTGCCTTTTTAATATCTGGCTGGGGGACTAC
>NW_015150564.1:59870-61469 GCF_000732505.1 Cyprinodon variegatus
GTCATCTCAAGACACTTTACAGTTCACCAGATCATCAAGTCAAATTGATTCAAAGTTTGCACATCGATTCAAAATTGCATCGACTCACTGACTCGAAAGCAATCCCTCACACTAAGCATGCTTGTAGCAACAGTGGGGAGAAAAAAACTCCCTTTTAACAGGAAGAAACCTCCAGCAGAACCAGGCTCAGTGTGAGCGGCCATCTGCCGAGGCCGACTGGGGTTATAACAAAATTAGTCATTTTGTATTAAGGGCACTCCATGGCAATTTGCAAAATCTTACATAAAAACTAAGGTAATATTTACAGAACCAAAAAGTCATTTTTTTCGGTGTATCTCAGTAAGTCTCTCTTGATTAACTTATAAAAATGTTCTATGAGTAGTTTCAGAGCATTGCACCTTCCCTTTAACCTGAGTAAAAAGTATAATAAAGGCAAGTATAATAAAGCATCATTACTCTTAAGTAACGTTTTGAGCTACTCTACCTATAATGAGTAACTTAATTCAGTGAAGAGCAAGCATGTTTCAAACAAGAATACAAAAGACGAACACCTACAGTTTATGTTTATGTGAGGCTTATTTTTTATACTCAATCTTTATATGTTTACCTGCTGATCCTAATGTTTCATTTTTAGCTCAAGTGAAAATACAGTAAACAGTTAACTGTATCTTGTACTGAAAGTAACTTAATTTATCCTAACCTATAGTATATGCAAAACACGCTGTAAGTATTGATTACATATATTGTATGTATAACAAAAATAGCTTTAAAAGCATTTCTTCCACCTGAAGTAGGTTTGGTTTAGAGTTTTTATATTTATCTTCTTTTTTGTCTAATGAAATGCTAGAAATAGCAAATAAGATATGTAACTTTTCTTCATGTTTAAAATATGTTCACATGTTATGAATAGGATTTTTCCTTTACCAAATACATTTTTAGTCTTAGTTTAGTCCTTTCTTGGATGAATGCTTTTTACTTTATCTAAAGTAAAAATACAATAAATACTACTACCCTTAATCTAGTACAGTTTTAATCTACCCACATCTGAACCTTTGCCAATTATTAATCAAGCATATTCACCTGTGCATGCAATGTAATAATTGTTGGATTTTAGCTATTTTAGCAGATATGGTAAACAAATCCTGCTTGCTTTGTCAACTTTTAGCTAAATTAATGTTGGGTTCCAGTAGAGAATAGAAATTCTATGTTTATAAAGTTTGCATCATGAATAAATTCACAGTTTATATTTAATCATAACTAAGACCTTGAGTCAAACTTATGGTTGGGAAAAAATAATAAAGCAAGGTTTAGTTAGCTTAGAAACAGTAATGTTAACTTGCAAATCACCAAAATCACCAAAAACAGTGGTTTTTGGTGATTTTGGTTATTTCTAAAAAACTAAAAAAGCATTATTTGAGGGTCTAACCTGCTATATAAAACCGCTTAATGGGGGAATGTAGCCTTATTTTGGCTGTAGTAAAGATTTGGAGGTCCCACATCCATCCATAGACAAGATGTCACAGTTACTGGGTTATCTATCTATCTATCTATCTATCTATCTATCTATCTATCTATCTATCTATCTATCTATCTATCTAT
>NW_015150564.1:62756-72498 GCF_000732505.1 Cyprinodon variegatus
CTGATGCTTTAAAGGAGACTGAAGAGGAAAGACCCCGGGTTGAGTTGTGTTTTTCCAGCCCTACTCCCTGTCTCTGCCTCCCAGTGGTCTCAGCTTCTTATTCCAAAGGCAGGCTCAAGCTTGCAGTGCACACCCCTCCCTGTTTGGAAGCCTGTCAGCAGATAAACCCCAGTGACATGTGTGTTTTCAGTTAACTCTCAACACATAATAACTTGTACCAGCAACTTTTTCATACTCCACTTTGACATAATTATTGTTTTCAATAAATAACTTTGTTTATTTAAATTGAGGCCGAGTAACTGTTCTGTTTATGGCTTTTTCTCAAGATAGAGTTTTACTATCTAGATTCGATTCATATATATGATTGCGTAATACAAAAATATGAAGCTCTGTTTTTATCTTTTCTTTTTGCTGATTTGACCTTAAATGAAACAGGAAGTGCCTTGTGATGACACAAGGTCTACCATAGAGCCTTAGGGGACTTCTTTCTAAGTCCTACATAAACTAGGTTTATCCATCTGCAGAAACAGAGAGTGCTCTATCACAAGAGCTGCCTAAAGCCATATTTTATCCTACATGAAGGGACACAAAAGATGCGTTCATGGAAAATAGTGTGAATATGCTCAAACCAGTTTTTTTATACACATTTACCTCACTATAAAATATAGTGCAACTGTTTGTAAATCCACTCCTTAAAACTACTGAAAGGAAGCTGCAATTTGTTCCCTATTTCTGACACATTACAGTTACTGTGTGGAGGTTTTCGGCGACAAAAACTCTGACCGTTGAGCACGTCACAAAAAGGAGCCATAAGGTAGGTTTTTATGAACATACACATTTTTTATAGATTGTTTTCTCCTAAAACTACATGTTCATGTTTGTGTTGGGTGAATATGCACATTTATATGGTAAAAATTTCAACTATTCAATATTCAAAAAAGGAAATGGTAAAACAGATGGTTTAAGTTAAAGCAGGGGTCACCAACTTTTTAAAAACTTTAAGGGCTACTTCATAGAGAGGGCTACCAATGCTGACCTATAAACTGGAGGGCTCAGCAATCGCCTTAACTTCATACACAAAAAACATATTTTTATTGTTTCTTTTCATTTCAGATTTATATTGTGATATTGGGATTTTAAATCTCTATAGATACAAGTGTGATTAAAGAAGAAGAGCAACAGTATAAAATAAAATTTCAAACTTACCCCATTGATTCATTGTTCTGTGTTCAGAAGATGCTGGTGACAGAGTTCTGCACTGTGTTGGGTATTAATGAACAAAATGCAGGTATCATAGAGTTAAACTGTAAAGTGCCTTGAGATAGGGGGAGAGTCACCCAAGGTCATTGACATTTTATATTAAAAAATAACCGCATTATTATCTTGCCTAGTACAGGAACTAGTCTCTTTGATGGTGCAGTAACTGTGTTAAAAGGGAGTTTTTCCTCTCCACTGTCGCTACAAGCATGCTTTCTGTAAGGGGTTTGCCTTCGAGTCGATGAGTCAATGCAATCAGCTGGTTTTCCTTAGGTAGAAAACTTTGAATCAATATGACTGTATGATCTGGTTGAATTGTAAAATACCTTGAGATGAGATGATGTGTTGTGAATTGGCGCTATATGAATAAACTGGATTTATTTGGATTTAATAACTAACAAGTGATTTTTCATTAGTGACATTCCTAACTCTACCTAAGAGCCAATTAAACCAAATTATGCCATAAAATAGAAACATATGTTTTTTTTTTAAGGTGTATAAAGTTGATTAAATTGTGAGCTAGAGTAAAACTGTAATAATCTAATGTTTAATTAACTTGATGATAGCAAAGTCACTTGATGTCATGATTTTACTAAAGTTCAGACCCAAATGCTGAAGACCAAACAGGGACACCAGAAGAAAAGGTTTAACAGGTTTTATTGAAGAGATAATGCAGAGAGAAGTGTTGCTCTGAACACTGCTCAACTGGAACTGAAAAGTGAGGGGAAGACACATTTGATTTGTGAACTTGGAGAAGTCAATCTGGTTGCTGACTCACGTTTCCAGAGAAGTTGCTGAATCTTTGACTCCAGTCTGTATGCTGTTGTTCCAGTGTTTGTCTGATTCAGTGGAGGGCAGAACAGGGTTTACCCAGAATGCGGTTGTTTGTAGGTGAACGGAGAAACTGACTGCTACTCAGATTTCCTGCGGTACTTGAACGGGTCGTAGTGGAGATGAATCCCTTTCTCAGTGTGAAGCTCAAACGATCTCTTGGGGAAAGTGGATCCAAACCTCCTGTTTGAACCCCAACTCAGTTTGAAGCCCAGTTGATCCTTCCAGGGAGAGAAGGTCCAAAAAATCCAGTTTGCACGATGACTTCCTGCCGAGAGGCAAAGACAAAAACAATGTTAAAGCTCAGGTTGACAAGAACTCAGTTTGACTCAGCAAAACTCAGCTTGGCTAGAGTACCCAAAACTGGCAAACACTCTGGCGTCGAGGTGTGTGAGGAGGCGGACCAGAACCAGGCGCCTCCTGGTGGAGGAAGGGAGACAAACACAGAAACACAAACACACAGACAGGAGTCCTGACACTTGAAGCCTCTGATATAGTCAATATATATATATATTTTTTTTCCATTTTCTTTGGACTGGTCAACAATCACTCTAATCTTAACTCTTCTTTAGCTAAGTTATTAACCAGAACCAAGTTATTGATTTTAAAGGAAATGTAATCGGTCTTAGCATCCAGAAACCAACTAGAAACAGTGTAGGATTAAACTGATCACTCGCTGGAGGATGCTGTAACACCACTGTCAGATTCCACCAAAGCTCGTCATACGCTGTATGCTCTACAAGAAAGTAGATTCATAGTCAAAACCTTTAGATTTGACCTAAACATGGGGTGTAGGTTAAAGATTTCGAAATTATCTTTTTAATGATTAATAAATGCTTAAAACTCTGAGCATATTGTGTATAGATCCTAAAGGCTGTCTGCATCTGGTGGCTTTTTTAATTGAAATCATGAGTTTAAATTGGGCCATGTAACACAACCTAATGCGATTGTATAACCAAGCATAGGATTCTCTGATATTTCTTTGACATATCCTGATTTAATTAACTGCTGCCAGGTGACTGCAGCCAGAACTGGACATATAGCAGATAAATATAGCACGGCAACACATGTCAAGTCCATCTGGAGAAGCATGGTGAAGTATGTCTTTAATAATGGCTTGGTTACAATTTCTGATAAAAATCAACATCTTATGTAGTAAGAGAAGAACTTGACATTTATCAGAACAGAAACTCTATTGTAGGCTTTGAAAAGAAAAAAAAACTTGGCTCCAGGCTCGTCTCTTTTGAAGTCTGGTGTTGAGTTAGTTAAATGCATTCAGTGTCTCATGATGTCATTAGCTTTGCAAGGAGTCTTAAAGGAATCCTCCCCACCAATAACCTCTGCTCTTTGCTTGTTTTACGAGATCTAACAAAACCCTCCCTATGTATTCTGCTTTTATGTGTTCAGTATGTCCAAGAATAGAGTGGGTAGACTCGTATATTCAATTTTAATATATATGTGAGGTAGCATTTCAATATAATAATTAAGTAGCTAACTAGGAACTAATTATCTCTTAAGCTAGGAAGGTTGTTCAAACACTGATTTCGATGAATCTCCAAAAGAAAAAGTGGTTTAGTGTTTAATGTATTTATATAACCTACACATTTATTTATCTATTTGAATTAACAGGATAAGAGCTTGAGACAAAACTATCTTGTTTTTAAGGGGGTTCTAAAAAAATAGAAATAAAAAGGAAAAAAAAGACACAAAAAAACTAATAACAAAATAGAAAGATAAACGAGACAGATTCATCATCATAAACAATACTAGAAAAAAAAAGATTCTGCAAAACATTATAACAGTTACCTGATAATAACCTGACTCAGATATTGTTATAAATAAGCAGTGAAAGTGATTAAAATACAAACAATAACCAGTAAAACTGTGATCTGGAGAATGGAGTGAGCCAGAAGTGTATTCAAAAATTTGTAAGTAATTGTGTTCAGTCTTTTTTACTATAAAGAATGTAAAACACTAATTACCTGATAAAGAAGTTTCAAGTGTGTCTGTAATTTCTAGTTGTTTCCTCTGACTGGAAGTAATTTTTTGGAAACAGTTTGAGCCCTGATTTGAATCTAGAAGAGAATCTAAAAGAGAAGGCAGTTATTGATTAGGGTGATGGAAAAGAGGCCTTATAACATTAAATACTTGGGGCTAATCTAAAAAAAAAAAAAAAAACTAAATCAAACTTTCTTGTAAACAAATATACAAAACAAATTGTTAGCATTTTAAGGTATGCAGATAATTTTCCACATGCTATTTAATAAAACTTAAATGACAGAATTTGTGATTGCAGCATTAAAGTAAGATATATTAGGTCATTGCAAACTCTGTAAAAGCTTTATCTATTGATTTTATTTCTTTGAGTTATAAAACTTACACCACTGAAGCCTATCAGGAAATTGGGCGACGTACATAATAATAGTGGAGACTTTTATTTCAACCCAGAGAGACTCACACAAATAATGATTGCAATTAGAAAGATTTTTATGGACATGAATGAACAAAAGTTATTTTGGACCCCGGTAGAAGACTTTATGCTGTGAATTGACATGATGAATTGATTAGTTTTTCCCCCAGGCCCCCAGACCTAGAATAGGCTGAGAGTGAGGAGATTGGGCAGAGGTGGGTAAGAGTTCACCTGGTGCAGCAGAGATTCTGGATGAGGATTAATTTCAGAGGGGGTTTCATCCTGATGATGATTGGCTGGCACTTTGAGCATAGCACACCCAGGTAATCAGGGTCTTCCAAGTTGAAATTGCATTTTAGCTTAATTTAGCAAAATTTACTTATTCCTGTGTAACGTAACATTGCAAAATAAGTCGGGGCATTTGGTCCCTGTGTTGCTGGATAAAAAACTCTAGAGGTATGAATACTTTAGTGAGCCACTGTAAAGGAAATCAATGGACGTCTATAGATAACTGCTCTAATAGGCAAATTATCTAATTTGCCCCATTAGGTTTTGTAATTGATGATCCTAAGGAAAGTATTAAAAGGAGCATGAGGATGATTATGGTTTTAAAAAATTGAGAATAGATATAGCGTCCCTAATCATATCGTAGTTCAGCTAATGCTATGACTTCCATCTCTCCCAAAAAGTAATATTATGGAAAAATAAACAGGGAAAAAAACTGATTGCTCGTTTATTCCTGGAAAGAATCAGAAATTCTTTAGCAAAACTATTCAGAGAGTTTTTCATCTAAAATTTAAGAAAAAATTGTTAAGAATGATCAGGATGCAGATGCTGCGGAACAAAGAAAAATATGACATCGACAGTAATGTTTAACAGCTTATCCGCAAGACACCAGCCTATACTAAACTTTCACAGTATTTTCATTTTCCCTGACACTAAACATCAGCTTTATCTGTCTGCAGGCCACAATCACAAAAACAGAAAGAAATTACAGCTTGAGATATTTTACTTTATGTGTAATGAGGCATAAAATTACTACTTTACTGATATTACAATTTTTTTAGTGTCATGCAACAAAAACAAAATTTTCTTGAAAACATTTTTCTTTTTACGTTATAAATGCACAATAAGTATATTAATTACAAAAAAAGTAGTTCCTCATTAAGAGGAAATGGATTAGTAAATAAAGATGAATCTTAACTGTATAAAAAAGGAACATATATATAACAAGGTAACTGGGTTACTCTGCAGCAATGAAATTGGAGTAAAAGGGAAATATAATTAAAGGTGCAGTTTGACACAAAAAGTTTAAAAAAGATGAGAATATACAATAAATGTCCTTCTCAAAATATTAGCATATTGTGATAAAGTTTAATATTTTACATAATGTACTGTAATAATAAAACTTGAACATTAATATATTTTTGATTAATTTAACACTAACTGAAATATTTCAGGCTGTTCATTTTCTTATTACGGATGATTTTAGCATACAGCTCATGAAAACCCAAAATTCCCACTTCCTGGGAATTTTCCCACTTTATTTTCCACTTCCTGTTTTGGCCTTTCATTTTAAACCTCATACACCACATGGACATTTGTGGTTAGAACAGAACAGAAATTCAAACAGTATTTTATGATGCACTAGAGCTGTGTATTGGAAAAAAAGACAAAGAAAAATATATGTTCTTAAGCGCTGACATTACGTTAACACATAACAAACTGTTTTATAAAGATAGGAGGGCAGAATATCTTGGCAAACTTCAGTCTTGGAGATAAAACCCACCATAAGTCATAAAAAACATGGAGGCAAATCAGTAGAAGGGTCCCACAGGAGCAATTCACTACTAAAAACTAATAACAGCTCACAGAATAAAGCTTTATTCTAGAAAATTAGAACAGAAAAATAATTATGAATAATGAGATCATATTTATCCACAATAATCACATTTAAAAATATACATTTTCCCCTTAAAAAAGTCTTTCCAGTAAATCCAAGATTTTCTTTCACAAAGCTGCAGCCACATTTTGCGATCTTCAATACATTAATTCTTCTTTAATAATGTGTATATATATATATATATTTTTTTTTATTTTATTTTATTTTTTACCTCATAAGCAACACATGTAACAGTCTCTACAGCATCCTTTTCAAATCTTGTACTGTTGTGACCAAATGTTATTTATGTGTTTAATCAGAAATTTTAAAGTGAGCCTACTGGTGTATATATATAAACTGAGATTTAGTGTAATATTACAAAAAACATTGTATGTCTGTCCATTCAAAACATTAATATATACACAACTGTTATTTAAACCCTTTTCCAGTAGAAGGAGAGACGATATGTTTCATGTGCTGCAAAAATCAACCAAAAGCCAAAAGAAGCTGAGAAGACAACCTTTCAAGGCACCTCATTACTCAGCATCAAACAAAACACACATTAATATTTTAAACCTGGTTAGAAATCAGAAGCTTGTAGTGATCAAAAGGGACGCTTCCATCTTGGAAACAGTAAAAACATCGGAGCAGCCGTTAAGCTTCGTCATTCACCCATAAAGTGCATAACCTGACCTGCTCCAGGCCTTAAACCCCCTCGTTACCTGATGATTGAAGAGCCAGAAGCCACAGATGGTCACAACATGGCCGCCGTGCCATACGTCCGCCTCTTGGCTTGTGTTGGTGACTGGTTCACCAGGAAGCAGTCTATATGGGATGGTTTTTAGACCTGTGGTCTGTCAATTCTTAAAGCTTTGGAGGATTATTTTTTTTGTCTAATAAATTAGCAGCGATTGTGATGTAAAATATGGGCTTCAATTCGCATCACTCAACTAAATCTTGGTTTAACACAAATCAGTGTGTAGGACATCGGTGGGTTTGTTTTTGTGAAGAGATTTTTTTGTTTTCTGATGAGCTTGGTGAATCTTTTTATTGCCAACTCTGCTTTAAACCTTTAGACATCACATCCTCCATGCCTTATCTGCTTTGTTCTTCTGTCTTGCTGTTTGGTCTCCGACCTTTTTTGGCAAAACAGCTGGGTTTATACTGAGATCAATACAGTACCTTACAGTGAGGGTGATTACAAATAAGCTGATTTAGAAACTGAGTGCTTAAAATTCGCTTAAAGGTAAGCAGCATTAGTGCCTACTATTCTGTAGAACAGGCACGCCCAAAGTCGTTCCTCGATGGCCGCTGTCCTGCAGGTTTTAGAGATTTCCCTTCTCCAGCACAGCTGATTTTTTATTGACAGCTGATTAAAAGGCTTTTGCTGAACTGAATCATCAGAATCAGTTGTGCTGAAGCAGAGAAACCTCTAAAAGCTGCAGGACAGGGGCCCCCAATGACAGACTTGAGGGATGTTGCCTTATTTGGTTCTGGCCTGTACTTTTATCACTCCCTGAAATTGACATACAGATCCGCCCGCTGGTTCAATGGCCCAAGAACATGAATAGAGGCCGATGTAAGACACCAGTTTAGCTGTTTATCCTACTGTTGGGTTTATTTCTACAAGAATTACAAAGCAGGATGTTCCTCTATTGAAAATGAGCCAGAACCACTGGCGTAAATGTAGTGTTCCAGTCTGCATGGAGAAAGGGGACATTTTTCAGTCTTTCCAAGGAAAGAAAGTGCGCATTCAGCTCGGCAAAGAACTCATGCTCTTCCTCAACACTGAAGTCCTCAGACATTTTTCTTTCGTTGTTTCTTTCTTTGCACAGGTAAACAGCACATTTCTTCTTCTACGCTTGCATTATTGGCAGAGCAGACGCTGAATGCGCACTTCCGTCTGGTTTGGTCTGCCACGGTTTCCGTAGACTCCTGAACGCGCTTTTAGGAAATCCTATACACTTCTGTTTATGCTCTAAAAACATTCTAAATGACTTTGTTTCGAGTAAATTATGGAAGCTACCCACTCAGGACACTTGGAATACATTGGACGAGCAGTATGGAGGAATATTGACAAGTTTTTTTGTGGACTTTTATGGACCTTTCTGCCTCGGGCACCATAGACCTCCATTATTTGAATGTCAGCAGACAGCAAGAAGCCTCCCAGATCTCCAGATGCATTTGAGATATCAAAAAAGTACTCCAGAGTGTTGTTCAGCATGGGGGTGAGTAGAAAATGAAGGCTAATCATGTTTTGGGTGTACTATTCCTTTAAGGACCAGCACCAAGAACCCTATATGATTATTCTATGACCCCTTTAAAAAAAAACTTATCCTTCATTTTAAGTGCAGAAAGTTTGTTGTTCAGAATGTAACAAAATAAGCAACAACTCAAGGGGTGTGGATATTAAAAACATATATCTTTTAGAACAGTTTGACTTGAGTTGTGAGCCAGTTGTTGGCAGATATTGACACAGTAATAAGATACACTAATCACTATGTAGGTGGTGGTGAGTGAGAGTGCATGGTAGTCATATATAACATATTGCACAGTGAATCCACACCACAGCTGGAGACAGAATCTTTTTAAGATCACGTCACATGAGAAATCAGCCAGGTTTAAAATGTATGTCTGTGTCCAGAAGCTGCCTAGCCTCTGGAGGTCTAACGCCAGACTTTTAAACATGTCATACAATGAATGAAAGCAATGAGGGAGGAGAAAACTTCAGGGCCATAGGACCTGATTTGGAGATGCAGGAATCCATGCTGAAAGACGGCAGAGCTCACAGTGATCATCTAATCCAGCCATTCCAGAATTTTTTCATTCCATCCCCCAAACAGAATTGACTTCTTGTCAGGAACCCATTTTCAATCCCTCAAGCAATGCTATACAAACAAGAAGTATAATCCGTTTTGAATGTTTTTCCTACCTTTGTTAATTATATATTTTTACTTTCATGTGTTTATCATAAAAATACTATACTATACTATACTATACTATACTATACTATACTATACTATACTATACTATACTATACTATACTATACTATACAGGACTCGATGTTAACCATCGGCCGATTTCCCGGGGCAAGTACTTTTTATTGTTGGGAGTGAACAAATTTCATTGCATTTGCCCACCGGGCAAGTGCAATGATCGCAAAAAAAAAAAAATTATTATTTAAAATTATTTATCACTCAAATTTAAAATCGCCGACATTCGATGAGAACGACCCAGAAGCGTTGCCGGCGCCATTTTTGTTGTTTTGTACACATTCTCGCGTGATTTGAAAAAGCCTGGTGATTTTCCGCCAGATGACATGATATTTGTCAACCTAGCGGTAATTTTGATGTAGTTACCA
>NW_015150564.1:74518-79080 GCF_000732505.1 Cyprinodon variegatus
TCTCCGTCGGCTCGGTAACCGTACCGGAGCCAGTGTGAGCAAGGGGCAACACTGGTAGTAATAAAGGGTGTAGTATTATCAAAATTAAAACCGCAAAAGGACCAAAAAAAACAGATAATTCTAAGTGTTCAATAAAACTGACAGAAAACCACAGTTTAAAGGCTTTTCACTATAAATCATCAGCAGGAATCTGATTGGTTCTGACCATGTGTGGCTACGGGGAAGCCATGTCTCCTTCCCCACTTTCGCAATGCAGAACTTCTGAGGTCCGTTACTTCCTGCAATGCAAGAAGAAATCATTAACTATAAGCTTTCAGGTGTTAGCCAGCTCCTCCTAGTGGATCTGATTCTGTCACTGACCCATAAGTTCAGCAAAGCCGCCCAAAGGGAGCCGACAGGTCCCCATCACAAACTGCATGAGCCGCAGCCGCACCTCATTGTCCACTTCCTTCACCAGCTGTCAGGGAGCAAAATACATTTTCTAAAATTGGATTGTGAAGAATCAGGTTTTTACAGATGTGTTTTGGCCCAAATGTTAAATATTTGCCTTGTATTTTAAACCTGATGAAAGAAAGTTATTCTGAAGTTTTTGTTTCTTTGACATTCCATTAATAATCTTTAAGGACAATGAAAAGAAAAGCTGTTTTAATTGTTAAAATAAATACCAGAAGATTAAATGATAAGGCAGATGCACACTAACACATTTAGTAAGCACCTAAAGGATTACTTGGTTCTTGCCATGTACCGGGGAAAAAAAACAAAACATCAACAACTTGGGCGTGCTTCGGTGGCGCAGTGTTTAGTGTATACGACCTATGTGCGGAGGCCTTAATTATTGATACGACTGATCCGGGTACGAATCCGACCTGTGGTCCTTTGCCGCATGTGTACTGTCGAAAAAAAGACAACTAATGCTGTAAAAACTAAATAAAAAAAAACGCCTTCTGTTTCGGCAGGCTGTAAAGGGTTGTCAGATATTGTGACATATATATCCATTACAAGTTTACTTTTTTCCCTCACCGAAAATTGGGAGCTTAGCAGGAGACTGATAGCTCAGCGGGAGATAACATAAAAAAATCATAAGTCTTCCATATAAATCAGGAGTGTTGGCAAGAATGGCAAAGTGGCAGCAAACGACCATCAGTGACTGACGCTAATGGACGATGCTGCGGCGGAATCTGACCCAAAGCAACAGTACCTGCCAGAACCACATGATCTGTTTGCTGTTCCTGGTGTAGTGACGATACACCGTGTTCCTCTGCCAGTCCTGAAGGTCAACCTCCTGCATGCCGCACAGCATCACCTGCATCACACATACAAAACAAACAGCCTCAGAAAACTAATCCAGTAAAGATGCACTAAAGTCTAAGCTGGTTCTGAACGAGGTGGTTCTGCTCACCTCCAGCTCCTTTTCATCAAAGTACTGCAACCACTGAAGTGGAACCACCTCATTGAAGCCGTCCAGGAAAGCTTTGGTTTGACCTTCGACCCCACGGGAAAACCTCCACTCTGCCATCAGACTGCAAACCACCCAGAACATGTTAGGCTCCTCACAGCACTAACAGCTTCTACAGTTCTGCTGGTATCAGAAGATCACCTGATGTACTCCTCCTTGTTTCCTTCAGTGACCAGAACTTCAGAGCCGTCAGGTTTCAGGTCGTGTGAAGAGATCTTCCCCAAGATCTCCATGTCCACAGAGAAGTACATCTCCAGCCCACATTCCTCTATGTTGTTGTCCCTGAGGAGAGAAGAGGCAGAGTTGCTGCTGCAGGTTAACAGAGTAGGAACACAAGTTATTCTCTGGCTCCCTTTTCGGTGCAATATAAGCTTGAGAGCTACTATCCTGCAATGTTCAAAAAACATTCCTGATCCATGACACCCTGAGCGTCAGCATTAATTCCTTCATCCAGCTCTGCAGACGCATCTAAATGTTGTAGGATAGAAGCTCTGATCAGTCTTAGTGCTCGGAATCCCCTCTATAGGCTGCATGAAGTGGTGCTGCATAAAATTAGGATGTAATCAAGCTTGTGCACTAAATTATTCAATACTTGCTTCCGATTTCTATTCTTTTCTACTCAGTTATGCTCTATGAAAGGAAAAATAAAATTACACAGGGTAGAAACACCAATTCAAGGACCCTTTAAGGAGTTTAAAGGTCAGTTATCAGATCAGTAACAGAGCGAGGTTTTAATGTATTTCTGCAATCTGGCAAGTTGTACTGGCTGCTACCGTGAATCCATTATTGACCAGAACTGTTTCTAATCTTTCAGTTCTCCTGCATTCTTTAAAATTCGTTATTTTCAATCCTAGTTTTAATGTCAAGTCCGAAGACAAGAAATAGATATAGAATAGGTTCCTAATATTAGCGAAGAAGAATCCACAGAAGAGTGTACTTGATCATCTGTTTGTAGGGCGGTATTTGAATGTGGTTCTTAAAGCGACACTGATGATAGATTATATTATGCAAAGGTCAAGGTATGGCCAACATGATTAAACCCCACCTAACTCATCTTCGACCAGTAATTTCTGTTTCCTAAGGGAATTTTTTTTTCTTTTCTTCGTCTTAATCCATGGCTCCCCTTCTGGAGGGAGACCAGAGCCTTTTTTATACTTCATAATTTTTTGTTTTAGTTAATTCAGGATCTGTTTCATAAAAAAAAAAAAACCCACTAACATAATAATATACAATGGAACAATGATGTAAATCTGTTTTTTCTTCTGTCCACAAAAGCAAAACATCACTACTTCCATGTAAAGTTAAGTGGAACTAAGTTGCAGTAAATGGTGCTGAGGATTTAAAGTTGTAGGGAAGCGGCTGTTCCAACTGTTGCATTTCTGAATTCTGCCAAATGGTGCACGACTTTACACAAATGAATAAAGTGGATGTGATTGGTTGATTATCAAGGGGGCGGGATTGTTGTGGTGGAACAATCGCAAGCAAGTTTGATTGTGGCCAGTGTCTCGGAAGCACATTGCTAACCAGTTAGCAACTTAGTGCTAGTAGGTTCCCAATGGGAAATGACATTGGGACCAAGTAGCACTAAATTGGTGACTTAGAAACGACACTGTCAAGGAAAAGTTTAACTTCAAATTTTAAATTTCTTCTAAAGTTGGGACACTCTCTGTACTTAAATGAAAGGGATTAAAACCAATTCAGGTCGAAGCTAAATGCAGGTGTAAAGTGCCATTTTGCTTTGCTTGTTAGCAAATGCAACCAGCAATCATGCTCAATCCCAGTCATCACAGACCTTCAACCTTTGAACTCTGCTCCATTATCTTTTTACATATCTAGACGGGGAAAATAAAACCTAGGCCTCAAATTTAGGTTTGGTGTCATTATTGCATTGTTTAATCAAACCTTTATGAATAAAAAAAAAAACTAAATGGAAAAACAGGTTGGACCAAAGTTTCTTCTTTACTTTTGACCCCTGACAACATTAGTCCTGCTGACACTGACCAAAGCTAGAGGAAACATTAAGCTTACCTAATCCATATGAGTGAGTTGTAAAACTCAGGGTCAATAGACTCCAGGTCTTTAAGGATGAGCTTCTTGTTCAACATTCGTTTGTAGAAAGGCAAAGAGAAGCCAGTGTCAATGAACTTCCCATGGAAAAGGGCCTGCAGAAATAACAACAAAGATCAACATCACCAGTTTTTCTGAGCTGAGCAGAACAAACAAATAATAACGAGCCTGAGTAGTTCCGGAATCAACTTCTGGATGTACCATTGCAATGAAGCGGCCTATGAAGCAGAAGTAGGAGAGGTGATCTGGGTTGATGGTCGCTGCCGGGTTGATCTGCAGACAGTAGTTGTTCTTGCCAACGTACTCAAACAGACAGTACATGGGGTTCAGCACTTCATGGGACAAGAGAAAAAACCACTCCCTGTTAAGTTTGGAGGGAGAACAGAGGAGAAAACACAGGAGAGAGAAAACAATGTTGGTGTTTTGGCAAAAATACAAACAAAAACAGTTAATTTTTGGAACCATTTTTAAGTACAAGGATCTAGTTTTTATTACCGGGCTAAGCCACCATAGTCCAGACCCTCCTCGCCTCTGAAGATCACATACAGCCTCCTCCTCAAGTCGTATGGTTTCAGCGCCATAATCTGACAAGGTGCGAAACAGACACACAAGATTGAATAAATTACTTTCCCTAAGTTTAGACACAAATATGAAGAGAAAGGTGAGAAAAAATAAACATGCTACAAACGATGGAGTAATCAATGTAGATCAACTGAGGTTTGAACAGCAGAGCAGCAACAGATTAAAGCTTCTACCTGCTGGAAGGAGTCCTCAAACAGCGCCTGTCTGGAGACGTTGATCTTTACGTGACTCGGGAGGGCATTAGACTGAAAGACAAGAAATGAGCATCAAGGGAGAAGCAGAGGGAACGCAGCTCTGAAAGGGAGATCAAACAAAGAAAGCACTTACCTGGCAAAGGTAGCGGAAGTGAGCGAGCTTCCACCTAAAGCTGCGTTCATATGCGATCTGTGGACCTTTGGTGCTGACCAGAAAAACACATTTCAAAAGATAAATGTTTGCTTCACTTTAGAAAGAAAAG
>NW_015150564.1:79728-82554 GCF_000732505.1 Cyprinodon variegatus
AATGGTAAATACACTTAATTTAAGACATTTTTTTCTCATTTTAGATGGTTTTTGCAGTGTAAACACCATAGCTACTGAAAGAAATACTGACATTTGACGGTGAGTAGAAAAAGCCCTTTTGCATCCGGCTAATTTACCAGCAGGCATCTGTGAACGCAGTGGCATGGAAGAATTGGGCAAGATGCCTTTATCTCTGTTAAAATAGGAAGTTATGTATCCCTAAAGGCGAAAATACCTCGGAACTTCTGGTTCTTTTCCTTGGAGCAAGCTGCTTTGTATAATTATTCTTAACTCAAAACTGTATAAAACTATATAAAAATGACTATAAAAACAGGAGTAAAAATTAACAGTTTATTTCTGTTCAGATTGTTACAGGACAGAGAAATAGCTTGGAGTCGGCACAACTGTGGGCTGAAAACGTCAGCAAGCGTTGGCATCCGGCAACACGGGCCCCCAAAGAGGTCATCTCCTGCTTATAGGAGGAGGCTGTAAGTCTTATACCTCATGAGTCTATGTGTTGCATCAGGTGGATGCTTAACTGTTTGAGTCAGAAACTGACACGCCATCTATGCCCTGACCTTCGTGCCTCAGGATTACAGATAGCTCTCCTTTATCAGTCTGGCTCCAGGATGTATCCTTATCCTGTGTTTGTTCTACAGACAAAAAGCCTGTCCTCATTAGATGGCCTCTGTAAACACAATGTGATCCACCATGTGAAGGAAGGACGTCCACTCCATCTAATCTGGCCTGCAGATTACTAATACACATCATTAATAAGGAATAAACCTAACACCTCTGTTGTTCAGACAGTATTATGAGCGGTTTGTGACTTAAAGCACTTAATGAAAATGAGTGGTTGCGTATATTTGCTGTGATCATGGGTTGGGTTGTGCTAAAGGGGGGATGACTGAGAGTAAAACAGGTGTTAGGTTTTCGGCTTTGAGCCACAAGGGTGCAGGTGGATGCTGGTTCGAAAAATCAGACCTATGAAGGACTCTGGTGCAGATAGAGCAGGAATGAAGAGTAAAAATTCTTGGGTGTTGCTGTGGATTGTTCCTAGCTTGGTAGTCCTCAGGGGAACCCGAACATCGGGCAAAGACAACCTGAAGAAACATTGAAATGTTATATAAAGTGGTTGATGACTTAAAGACCTAAGCTTGCTCAGAAAGTAAGTACAGTCTGCTCTGTCACTTCTTGTAGACTGTTTCCCAGTTGCGTCTCCAGTCGAGGTTGTTGTCCAGGTGAACACCAAGGTATTTATACTCCTCCACCACCTCCAGGTTTGGCCCATGAGATTAGCAGGATTTAACTTGTTCCTGTTTCTTCTGAAATCTCCAATCATCTCCCTTGTTTTGTTGACATTCAGGATCAGATTATTGTTTCCACACCATGAAACAAAGCGGTTCACCAGCTTTCTGTACTCAGCTTCTTGTCCATCTTTGATGAACCCAATGACTGCAGAGTCATTTGAGTATTTCTGCAGATGACAAGACTCTGTCTGGTGAACACAGTAAAATGGAATGGTGAGAGTACCAACCGCTGTGGTGCTCCTGTGCTGCTGAATAGTTAGACAGATGACCCTTTAGTCTAAGAAACTGTTGTCTGTTTGTCAGGTTATCTTTGATCCAAGTGATGCATCCACCTGAGTCTTCTGGAGTTAAGTCAGGCTGAATTATATTAAATGAACTGCAGAAATCAAAGAACATGATCCTGAAACTATTGAAGAATGCATTCAGTTGATTGGTTCTGTCCAGACCTCCAGCATTGCATTTTGATCAAGCTCAATAACATGATACAAGGTAATTTGGTTAAACTATTTGATAATAATATTAACAATACCTGTACAGTGATTTATTCCTATGAAACTCAGAATGAATACACATCATGTCACTTGTAAAATATTGTACTACTCTCTTTATTTAATTAATAATGTGTTTTTTTATTGTCATATGCAATGTGAGATCTAATGTTTCCCTTTCCTTGTCATTTTGATTTACAATAAAAGAGACAAAACACTCAATGTTCTGTCAGTGTGAAGAGAATACAGAGACATCTACTAGGTCATGCTACTGATTAGAGTAAAAAATCCTGAAAATCTAAGCACCAGTTACCAATTTTAGTTTTAGACTGTCAAACAGAGAAGGTCCTGAATGTATATGAGGATTGAGGTGAGCAGTTCACAAGCCCGTCGAGCTGCTTTATGGCAACTAAGTTAGTTGGGATACCAGCTACTTCCCCTCACATATAGGTAACATGGGGTCCATTGCTGGTCAAGCTTCAAAAATTAACCCCCATGCCAAGATTGTAGCAACATAAGTCTATCAAGACTGTTGCACCAAAAATACATTTGACTTCATGCTGCTAGTCAACAGTCCTTGCTCAGGTTTTTGCATACATATTTTAAACTACTCTCAAAAGTTTCTCAATGTTCTGTTTATTCTGAGTGCAATAACATTTGAACAGATTTCTTTCAATAGTTTAAGTGCTGCAGGGCAAGCCTTTGACAAAACTAAGAGTAAAACCACAAAGATACCAAATAAAGCAAAGTAGTAAAACCAAACATTAATTTTACTCATAGAGAAAAATGCAATCTACATACAGATATGAGAAAGTAAATACACAGATCAAGTTGCACAAGGCAAGCCGTTCCATTTTCTGTTTTTACTCCATGACTACGGTGGCCATATGTCCGGCTTTAGGGCGGACACTCTGGAATTTCATTGCACTGTCCGGCGTCTGGCGCCGTATCCAGCCGGATGTGTATTTGTCGTCCTTTATGAGGCACTAGGCTTGTAGAGCAGATTTTTATTTATTTATTTTTTGATG
>NW_015150564.1:83665-95411 GCF_000732505.1 Cyprinodon variegatus
CAATTCTTTTTTACATTTCTTTAATATTTTGTTCTATTCAGCTACACAAGCATCCTCTTTAAACAAATAAGAATTGTACTATAAATGTGACTTTACCCTATTCTTATGTACACCGTAGTAATTTATTGATATGCCGCACAATGTCCTCCTTTTTGGTGTTATAGAAAGAAGACTGCATCCCATTTGCAGTACTCACCCTTGGGTTCTTGGGTCTTCCCACTGTGTGGTCTTGGTGCTGTGGTTCACAAAGTAAACTCTGTCATTAGAGTCCACACGCCTCTCTACAGTTATTTATCAAATGCAAAGACATGAAGGTTAGATTACAGATCCACAGCAGGCGGTTTGATGCAGAATAATACAGTATAGGAAGCGCATTATAAATTACACTCCCTTTAAAAGGAAGTTAAAGTTTTACGGTCTTATTGGACAAATTGAAAAGCAGCTATTTCAGTTGCTAACAGTGGTTCAGTTATTTGTGTTTATTTCATTGGTATTCTTTCACCACTAGAACATAATGCAGAGAGATGATGAACTTACCCCAGGCAGGAGGTAGAGGGCCAAGAGGATCGTTCTCAGCAGACATCATAGATGCCTAAAAATTAACAGTTTGCATCAAAATCTTTAAAAAAAAACAAAAAGATAAAAAAAAAAACTAGAGGTGTTTAGAAATAGAGAATCTGTGTCTACTAGGTGGTTTAACTTGGTAATTTCACCTCTTATGAGAAGACAAAAGAAAAAAGAATAAGTTGATTTGACCTATACATTTTCATCTTACCACAATGTTTTAAAACTGCAGTAATCCCATATTCACAGGGAGTTGACAGAGTTTTAATCTGGGGTTTTAATTCAGGCTGAAACAAATCAATATCAATACACCAAAAAGACTTCAAGCACTATGACCCCTCTGGACATGCTCTGTAGTATGAAAATAGATATCAGGGGCTTCTTATACAAAAGCGTGAATAGGTTTCATACGGAAAATTAGCTTTGGGAGAAATTCAATATAGCCTACTGCTCTGAATAAATGCAGATGTATAAAACTGTTCATACACTTGTCATTCCACACTTTACCTAATTATATCCCAGTTTGAAATGAAACTGCCAGCAGCTCCACGTGTATTTTCACCTGCCTCATTCAGCGCATAATACTTAAATCATTACAAATACCAAGAAATAGGATTAAAAGAATTATGGACTAATTGTGATTAATTAATTATTGAAAGAAAAATATAGTTATCTGGAGAATATGGAATCTAAATCATGCAATTAACTGAAAGAACAACTCACTCAGGGCAGTAAATATTACTAAAATTGTCAAAAAAAAAACAAAAAACTAAAGAAAATAATTTGCAATGAAGGTGAAATGCCTTTTTCGTCAGTAAAGATGCTCTTTCCCGATCTCCTCGAACTGGTATGGTCTTAATCTTAATTGATTTAAATTCTTTTACCTTTTTCTATCCAATTATCAATTGATTAATTGAAAAAATAAATGACAAATTAATCAATTAGCAAAATGATCTTCCAAATAAACACAAGATCAATCTTAAACTGTAATATGGTTTTCAACCATGTTTCCCCTTCCTCTTTGGTTTAGTTGAGTTTCGCTAGTTTTAATTAAGAGTTTTTAACTGACATATGTATGACTTGGAGCTGAATGGTTCTTGTTAATAAATTCTTATATTTTGAAAGGAAGTTGTGGTGAATTTATTCCATGTATGTGCAGAATGATCTGTTTGACCATGATTTGAGCTGGAATCACTCTTTCATTTGTTGTTCTAACACACAGCTAGTAGGGCATCTGTCCATAAACAATATATGACTGTCCAAATAATATCTGATGAACAAAGACATTTGCCACCCTTACCAGGGAGGGCAATAAACATCTTAAATTATCAGAACATAATATGGTGTCCCAACTGGCTGGGCATTGAATATAACAGTTATTGACAACACACTCCCTCCATTCTTCCATTGGCGATGTCCTCCAGCATTGCCAAAGCTACCATCCTACAGTTATGCATCCCTACACTCGGCTATTTATGGACATTTATTGTTCACAGCTTGTCCACCCTATGAATCATTACACCTGACTTGTCTGAAGAATATGTGCTGTTCTGGTTTAGTTTTTTAGTTGGAAATAAAGTGCTCCTACAAAAACAGATTTATGCTCCTTGATCCACAGAAGAAGTTGCATTTATATTACCAAAACAAAGGAAGATGTACAGATTACATACGGTTGCAATAGTTATTTTTTTAAGGTGCTTGATTATTACTTGAAGCTAAACTTGTCAGTTTTATCCATTAAGATTCAACTTATAAAAGCCAGAACTCGTGAAAGACATTAAAGTCGCTACTCCTGCAAGAAAAAAGTCATGTTTGAGTGTAATTAGCTGAATTTTAGAATTTTTAAGTTAGTTATTATTAATATTTTTATCAATTTAATTATTTCTTTTTAATAATTAAATTTTAGAAGAAGGTCAAAAGTTTACATGAATACCCACACACTTTGGAAACACATTAAATTTTCTACATGCAGAGTTGTGCTTAAAATATTGCTAATTAAGTTTTTTGTGCATGTTCACACCTCGTACATGAGGTCCCAGAATGCAGTTTTTACCAAATATAAACTGATTTAGCTGATTTTATTCTTCAGATAGTAAAATTCTCAAATGAGAAATTTGAAATCAAAATTCATAATGCTGTTTTTTTGAGCTTCAGGACCTAACCCTCATACCAGTGAGGAGACTAAAGAAGCAGGAGCAGAATGAAGCTGCTTACAGAGTAGAGGTATCTCTGGTTGAACTGATGCATAGCTCCCTGCAGCTGGCTGCGCTGGCTCTGCCACTGCTCAAAGTTGTGCACAGATTCCATCGTGGGGCGCTGCCACGTGGTGGTGCGGGTGTTGTGGTCAACATAATAGATCCGACCGCGATCGTCCACTCGACGTTCCCATCTGGAAACATGGAGATTTGAATGTCAGGAAATGGGACACAACAATTGGTCATCAACTGTAAAACAGAGAATATAAATAATATGAAGGATTTAGTTAGATCTAGAGTCGTGTGACATTCTTTTGAGGACCAGAATGTTCAAATTTTGGATAAAGAAAATAGGTGGTTTGAGAGGAATGTGAAGGAAGCCATGTATGTTAAGAAAGAAAAACCAACCTTGAACAGAGGGGGTGGACTTAGGTTCCATCTTTTAAAAACTTACAATGCAGCTATTGAGTTAATCCTTCCCGTTATCATCGCAGCACCACCCCCTGTACAGGAGAGTGGAGGACCTCGTCTATTCAGCCAGTCCAACAATCCCCTTTAACGAAAGACCTTTCAGACTTAAGGTTGATTTATACTTGGAAACGAGAACATCTGCGTAGGTGTCACAGTGAACAAAAAGACGTCCCCGCCCCCTCCGCAGACACTCCGCTGCACCTCTCCCAAATTGTAGGTGACCGCAGACAGTGCCACAGACAGGAGGCAGGCTTGTTTTGTTTTTATGACCGAAATTGCGGAAAACAGCTCATGAAGTTGGACCAGCTAGAAGAGCGAGGTGATGGGAGAACGCTTTGACCCCTTTTCCACCTGCATCCCCACTCTTTTTCGCCATCAAGTCCCTCCGTTGTCGAACAAACTCGCCCCCACCTCCTCACCACCTTGCCGGTATCTAGACCTACAGCGTATAGCGGAGACCAATCTTCAATACTTGGCATAAATCAAAAATGTCTGCATCAAGCTCACTGCGACACACTGCTGCAGGAGTATAACCAACCCTCTAGATGGGTATGGGGTTTTGCAGTGCAACAAAAGAAGCCAAACGACCCCCATTCCAAATGGGTGGACCCCTTCATCTGTTTCAATTTGCTTTTGTTAGGCTACTGTATAAAACCTCGAACTCAACGCTATTCCTGACATTTTGAATAGAAAAAGCTTCCTGGATGGGAAGCAAAACGTCTTCAAACTTGGAAACCAAGTCCAGTGGATTGTTTTTTTATTTCTTTGGAATGACTATGACCTAAATGACTTTCACCAGCATTTAGTTACCTATATCATTTTAATTTGGTCATATATAGTAAAAAAAGGTTTTGGTTCTCTTTGCTCTCTTGTACAAAGATGTGTTTGTTTGCAAAAACTGCTATGTGGCACTAAATTCTGCAATTTCATAACAGAAAACCATTATAAAATAAAAAATTTTATCAGTAATAAATTCTAACTAATAATACTGGTGAAAATATCAAAGGCCAGGTAAGTTTATTTGTATGGCAAAATTCAGTACATGGACAATTCAAAGTCTTTACACGAATAAGATATTAAAATAGAGGGAAAAAA
This sequence comes from Cyprinodon variegatus, assembly GCF_000732505.1. NCBI lineage: Eukaryota > Metazoa > Chordata > Actinopteri > Cyprinodontiformes > Cyprinodontidae > Cyprinodon > Cyprinodon variegatus. The sequence continues at coordinate 87,991 of NW_015150564.1, forward strand.
AGCAGAAGAAAAGTAAATCGATATATAAAAACATGTGTAAAACAAATAAAACAATTGGACCACAACCATAGACTTGTAATACCTCAGTTTAGAGTTTCACTTCAACAGGCAAAGGCAGTTCAAAACAAGTAGGTTTTTTTAAACTTTGACTTAAAAGAAGTCAGGCTTTCGGCACTTTTCCAGTCTTCTGATGCAGCATTAGGGTCCTGTTGCCTGGGCTTCACCCCATCAGTTGTTGTTGAGCTGCTACTACTGCCTCCAGCTCCTGAGGCACTCGCTTCTCTTTTCCAGTCTTCTGGGAGTTTGTTTCAAATCAGTGGAGCATAGGAACTAAATGCTGCTTCTCCATGTTTGGTTCTAGTTCTGGATGTACACAGTAGGCTGGAACTAGAAGACCTGATTGGTTGATAAACTGACAACAAATCCGTTATGTATTGAGTTGATGATCCATTCAGTGATGTATAGACTAACAGAAGGATTTCAAAGTATATTCTCTGAGCTACAGGGAGCCAGTGAAAGGACTTCAGAACCAAGCGGATGTGTTCCACTTTCTTAGTTCTAGTGAGAACTTGGGCAGCAGCCTTTTGGATCAGCTGCAGCTTTCTGGACTTTTTAAGCAAACCTGTGTAGACACTGATGTAGTGATCAATTCTACTAAACATAAATACACAAATGAGGTTTTCTAATTCCTGCTTGGAAATATGTGGCTCTGAAGGTTCAGGTCTGAATCCATCATGACACCAAGATTTTGGCCACAGCGGTTTCTAGCTGTACTGTAGTAGCTGAAGTTGTTGAATTTTATTACCTTTGGTCTGAATATTAATATCTTAGTTTTGCTTTATTTAGTTGTAAAAAAGTATGTTCATCAATATGTTTCATCCACATATTGATCTGTGCTAAGCAGCTAGCCAACGCTCTGATGGGTTCATAGTCACCTGGTGACATTATGATTTAAAGCTGTGTGTCGTTTGAATAGTCATAGTAACTGATCTTGTTGTTTGCTATAATCTGAGCCAAGGGGATAATGTAAAGGTTGAATAGGAGGGGCCCCAGAATGGAGCCCTGAGGAACCCTGCATGGGATTTTTTCTGGTTTTTGATTTAAAGTTCCCTACTGACTCTTAAAGTTCCTGTCCTTCAGGTAGGAATTAGAGCAGTCCAGTGCTGTACCATTAGAGTGTTTTCCAGGCACTCTAAAAAAGTCGCTTGATCAACAGTATCAACCACTGCACTAAGGTCCAATAATACTAGCACTGTAGTTCTTCCACAGTCTGAATTTATAGGGATGTCATTGAAATCCTTGATTAAAGCAGTTTCTGTTCTGTGGTTGGCCCAGAAACCTGACTGGAAGACATCAAAGATTTAAAGAAACAGCAGAAACTAATGAGGCACCAGCTACTCATCCATATTCTTTCAAGTTCAAATTCATCAACTTTTCTTTACTGGATCTCAAAATATATCAGAATAAATTTGATTTTTTCCTTTAAAGCTCAGGTAAATTCAGATTAAGTTTTGGAACCGATGCTTTACTGCATAAATGAAGTTAACTACTTTGTTTGATTTTGGTCAGTCCTACAGAGCAATTTAGCTGCAGTGTCATGAGTCAAACTGAAAGAGAGACACTGTGTCAAAGTAAAAATCAGCGGATTTCAGGAAAATAGACAGTAAAAACTCTAATTTGCACAATTTGCAAGTTAAACCAGCCCCATTAAACTACTTTGGTAACACTGTATATTGTGCATACAGTTGTGCTAGAAATTGGATATACCCCTTCCATTTAAGAAACAAATTAATTATCACTAGTAATTCATCAAAGCACTGAAAAAAGTATACTGGTAATTGATAAAAAATATGCTAAATTGCAATTAAAGAAAATGTTCATTTTGAATTTTGAAGTGAACAATGTAGTGAAGTCCTGCACAGATGGGGATCTGCAAACGCTGTCCTTAGCCACTCTAGTCACATTGCACCAGAATGACAGGAAAAAAGAGTTAAATCGCATGAGATTTGCAGAGATGAACCCAGCCTTTAAAGATGCTCACCCTGTAGGTAATGGCTGTGGCCTCTCCCAGGTAGTAGCTCTGGTGTTGTGGTCTACATAGTAGGTTCTCCCATGAGGATCTTTTCTCTGCTCCCACCTGAAACACAGGGATTATCATGAACATTAAAGCAAAAAAGCTTTTAGGTTTCCCAATAACTCAAACAAAAGGGAAAATAAAAGGAAAGTTTAACTTATTTTATGAGCCCAGCAGAAATTGGGGAATGGGCTGCTTCTTATTGAAACCATAAAAGAATCGTGTTTTTTTATTGGTTTAAAGAGACGTTTGTTGAGGCTTTTTGAATTAAAGAGTAACTTGGCGTCACCCTTTCCTCACCCTTAACCTGAACAGGTTTTCTTGACATAAACTACTTGTCAGAGGGCTAAGAACTTAGGACCCAGAATTCAGGTGAGACAGACCGTGATATACTCAAAAGAACATTTATTGAATTGGTGTGCAGCTTCTCGTTTGCTGTGGCGGAGCCACTGGAAACTCTGCAGGAATCGAGGTTCAGGTCAGTGACTTCAAAACTCAAGTGATGGATAACAATGAGCATGAAAGCCACCAGAGTCCAGAAGAAGGAGTGTTATCCATTGTGAGTGTTTCTCAGTAAAAAGCAACTTTACTTTTTTAAACGTTTTAACTTTTTACTAAGCACTGGTTATCCTGCAGAGAAGAGCAGCAGTGTTCTTCAGCAGCCAGAGCACATTTCTTTCAGGTGTCTCCAGGCGTTTCTTTTAAATACCATTTTGAATAGCATAAAACCTTCATGTTTTACCTTTATATTTGAACTCTAAGTAAATGTACTGTGAGAAGCTCATGCAACCCTACCCATACAGATAAATATGTGGATATATATGTTTTCTCACAAGTAGCTAGAAAACATTGGCATAACAGTGCCTTGTTTAGGCAACTTTGACCTGTTCTTGCTCGGCTATTATGATGTCTAAACTATTAGAGAATTATCTCAGGAACTGGGCATGGAGAGCTTCAGTGGCTGAGCAGCTACTTCCACCCTTAGCAAAAAGTAGTATACTTGACGTAAATTCTATTAAGAATACTTAAGTATAAGTATAAGTTTAGAAAGTATACTGAACAATGTACTTTTTGTGTACTTTAAGTATTACTAAAGTAATACTTCTTCGAACTGAATTGGGACATTTGTAAGTTTGCTAAAGTTTACTTAAAGTGTGCTTTAGTAACCAATAAAGTAAACAATAGTATAGTCAACTACACTTGACTATACTATATATATAGTTTAGAGTAAAAAAACTCTAAGTGCACTGCCTGATTTTAAGTGTGAAATTAGTGCACTTTTAGTATACTTGCAAAGGAACTGATATTTTCAACAATTTCTTAAGCCAAAGGACAACATCCTCCTGTTCTAGAGGGACATGCATGAACAAGTTTAACGTAGAATGCGTTCAAAGATGTGTAGAGATGTCGTACTTTACAAATCTACCGGATCAATTAGGGCAAAAACTCACAATTGCTCACTTATTACTCTTCTAAATCTCAGACTTTCTTCACAGAGCAGCTGAATCTATAAATGATGGCTGATACTAAAATAAAGAATGTCTTAAAAATTAGGTGTTTGAAGGGCTTTCCGCGCAAGCAACGAAGTGACAGATACAAAATGCAGATCAGAGTTTCTGATATTGTCACAGAGTACCAGAACCAAATGAATATTTTATCATATTTATCATCTTGTATATACAAAAAAAGTCACTATATCTAGTTATTGAAAGCTTGGCAGCAGTGAAGTCACACTGATCTGAATACGATCTTAGCATCCAGATGGGATTTTTACCCTGGTGGAAGAGGATCTGATGCTGGAGCATTAGGGGCCTGTTGCCTGGGCTTCACCCCATCAGTTGTGGTTGAGCTGCTGCTACTGCCTCCAGCTCCTGAAGCACTCGCTTCTCCTGACTCAGGGCAGGAAGAGGACGATGATGAGGATGCGGTGAGGGTGGTAGCCCCCTGGGTTGAAGAGGCTGAGGTGGTTGAAGCAGCAGCGATGCCATCGGCAGGTTTAGCAGCGACAGACGATGCTGGCGAAGGTGTGAAAGCAGGAGGAGGCCGGGAGGAGCCGGCTGGAGAGGTTTCAGGATTTGGCAGGGAAGCATCTAGAGCGCTCTCCTCATTTACACCCGCAGGTGGCTGTGCTTCCCTTCTAGATGCTGAAGATTGCCTGGGAACAGTCTCAGAGGAGTTTCCATTCACTGCAGACGGATCAGAAAAATTGACAAGTGTGTTTTTACTTTGCACCTCAACAACCAACAACTTGCAACAAAAAGCAACAAAAACAACAGAGCGAAAAGAAGGTACAGTAAATTCTAGCATCACAGAGCCGTTATGCATGATAACATATTTTGAAACATTATCTCAATATTTTCAGCAATGCCATGTAGTAGATGTTCCTACAACAGCAGTGAAAAGAGAGCATGAGGTTGTTGCAGCAATAAATGCAAAGCTAGAACTAATAAAGACAACCAGTTCCAGTATAAAAAAGAAACAATGGTTTTCATGAAAATACGGCTTGTTGCAGAAACAGATATTTTGCAAAAAGAAGTCAAGAAAGAAAGAGAGCTGTGCATAGTCTCAGATGAACACAAGAGAGGAGCTTAAAAGTAGGGATGCGAACAAATTAATTTATGCTTGATTATCAACTAATGGCTCATTAGAATAAAATTAACAAAGCTATTTGTGTCATGCTGCTGCAAAATGCTGTTTTTTTTATAAGCTATAATAAAAATGTGTCTATACTGAAAACTAAGAAATTCAACTAAGACTTTTGATTTTTTTTTTTAATCTAGAGGAAAGACTACTAATACTTTTAATTTAGTGACAATGTTACAAAATGCATAATTTAAGCTGAGGAAGAGCCAACACTTGCTGGTAGCAGTGTTGCTTAGCAACAAATAATGAATGAGGTATAATTTTATTGTTACATTTATGACTATGGCAGCTTGCTAAGCCTAAATATGTATCCTCTCTTCATTTGGGTTGAACTGAGGATGTTTGTATTCATATCTCTTTGGAAGCGGACTGTGACGTAGCCTCATCTGTTCCTGTTTGGCTGTGCTGCTGCCATCAACTCCCTTGTTTATAGATGTTGGAGATCGGCCTGTTTTCCAGTGTAGTCCTGTTTCTCTGACTGTGACTGGCTGGATGTGCTCTCTTCATCCTCTGACATGGGAGCTGGCTCAGAGCTCGTCTGCCTGGCTGTGTGTTTCCTGGACGGGGCCGCCTTTTACAGCTGCTTTTTGTATCTCTGCTTCTGTCTCCTTGAACCCCAGTCGGCCTCAGCAGATGGCCGCTCACACTGAGCCTGGTTCTAGTGGAGGTTTCTTCCTGTTAAAAAGGAGTTTTTCCTCTCCACTGTCGCTACAAGCATGCTGTTAATGTGAATTGGCACTACAGTATATAAATAAACTGAATTGAATTGACTTTCTTAAAAAGTAGGTTTTCTTTCAGATCAGATTTTCTGGTCTTTATTTAAACCTGGAAGAAAAGGTCCTGGACCTGGATACAAGGAGCTGAAATTAGCTTTCTCATCAGGGTGGCTGGGCACTAGGTGATTCAGGAGAGGCTCCGAGTAGAGCTGCTTTTCCTCCACATCAAGAAGAGTTATTTAAGATTGTTTAGGTATGATATTTTTCTTTTACCAACTGATTGTGATGGTGTTATCTAAGTTTTTATTCTGTCACACCCTTTCCTATGGGATAACTAACAGATAAAACATATATACATGTTTAATTAGATTCCTGATGAGAGGTTCTGTAAAAAAATGAAGTAGATAAAACGAAAAATCATTCACTGATTAAAAGTTCCCTTTAGGGAAGGGAAGCAAAAGTAAGCTCACCCATTCTGGCGTCTGGGTCTCCGTCTGCACATTGGTGCACTGGGGTGGAGTTGGCTGTTGCATCTCCATTGGTCAGGCTGGGGACATGATGGAGAGGAGGGCTGCAGGAACTGGAAGGCACCTGACCATCTGCACCGCTGGAGGCTGAGCAGGAACTGGACTGCTGGCCCGGGTCTGCTCCATTCATGGTGCTTCAAGAAGGAAAACATGATGGGGAATGACAAACTATAGCACACAAGGAGTCATTTATTAAGGAAGATTTTATTTTAAAGTTGGCAGTTTTGTTTTCTTTATTTTAAGTTTTTCTGAGTCATTGCTCTCTGGGTTTTATAATGTTTAATCTTTTTGCATCCTCTTTGTGTACTTCACTATTTAAAGAACAGTGGTTTTTCTTTCTCATTCTGGTACAAAAACAAATAATAAAAACACTTTGCTATTTTCATCTGTGGCTACAGCTTGAAGAGGTTGAAAATCTGTATAAAATCAAGCAGGTTAATTCACGAAAATATTATAATTGACTCATATTCTGTGCTTCCTAAAAGGCAGCCCCAGACTTCATTCTCCAAAGCAAAGACTGAGCTGAATTTGCAGAATTGTATATTGGGGATATACACAATATTATCTTATCAGCCGATTATCAGTATCTGCTGATATTAGCTTTGAAATTAAACATCAGGCATAGGCTATTCTAGTAATTTAACTCACTAATATAAAAGGCAGTGATTTTGTTGCAAAAGGGTGATGAATATTGAACAGAACATCACCACAGCTGATGAACTACTGTATAAGGGATTGAGTCCTGATGGACAGAGGCAGCTGTTCATCAGTGAAGCAAGTTTCAATAACTTTCCCAGAACTCAGTCCTCAATAGTACTAAGTAGTCTAACAGAATTTCATTTGGACAGACCATGGCTGTAAATAGTTATTTTACATCATTGTCAATATTACAGGTTCTAAATATTTGTTTTTTTTTTCATTATGTTTTGCTAAATTGTATAAATGTTAAAAGAATAATAATAACATATGAGAAAACCCAATTTTTAGTTTAATCTGTCAGTATTTAATACAGCTGGAACAATAAATTATAAAAATATAACTTTTTCTTAAGAGTTTGCATACTATTAAAAAAATAGCCCAGCATGAAAATATCCTATTGATAAAAGACAAAACTCAGGTTTTTAAGAAAATGGTCACTCATCAATTATTCAATTAATTAATCTGTTTTAGATTACATGATAATTTGATATCTTGCATCTTATTAGCTTCCTCTTTTTTATGTATTGAATGAATTATTGGAGGAGTTTTTATTGTGCTTATTTTTAGAAACAGTAACTTCAAATACATTTGAAAAACAATTTACTTTGTTCTCTCCAGCAGTGTGGATCCAAGGAGAGCAAAAAAAGTTACAGTAACTGGCTTTTATTTGTTGCAAACAAAAAGTATGAGTATTAGCATTACTGTAAAAAAAATAGTTGCATATATATATATATATATATATATATATATATATATATATAT
>NW_015150564.1:98591-100258 GCF_000732505.1 Cyprinodon variegatus
ATATCAAAAAAGTACTCCAGAGTGTTGTTCAGCATGGGGGTGAGTAGAAAATGAAGGCTAATCATGTTTTGGGTGTACTATTCCTTTAACTGCCTTGCTAAGAAGAATGCAGGCTAGATGTTGACCAGTTAGTTAAAGGGTTAACCAGTCGGGGACTACATGCGGCTAAGCCAATGAAAAAAGAGCACTTTAAACCCTAGTTCTAAGTGAGGGCTGAACATGGTATTGGCTGTTATTGACAGTGGCATAGATACTGGCACTTACAGTGACATAAACATAGCGAGCAGAGTATTCACAGTGATAATAGTTCTGGGACAGAGCCGTTTTATGAGGTGGGGGATTACTCTCAAACTTCCAAAAAGAGGAAGGTTCTGTCGAGGAGACCAGCAGCCCAAAGTGATACATGTTGGAGCTCTTGACTTTACTTTTTGTATACATAATATATACAAAATGTGTACGCAGCTCTCATGACATTTCCATAGAGATTTCCGAACCACATTAGATTTAGTTTTAGGTTGGATACTGGATACCTGCGGTCTACAGATTCAGCAGCTTATTTTTCTTGTCTCTTGACCTGTTGACACAAAACCATTGTCAAAGTAGTCTATAATATAGACTGCATTTTGCTATACTCTATTAACCTTATTAAAATCATGTTTTATTTCCCCTTTCCATAATACAAAACCCCCCCATAATATTTAATTGGTTATGTCAAAATATGAAGTGAAACAATAGCAAAAAGCTGTTGCAATAACCCCGTTTAAATATAAGGAGGGGTACCAAAGAGGTGTTTTGGACAACAAAACAAGATTGCAAAAAATGTGCAGTATAATTTAGTCCTGTATGTGAGCTTAAAGAAAGCCACAGTAGAGACAACAAATATATCAGTTGCTTATACTGCCTCTGCAACCATCTTTAAATGAGCAGGAATCCTGTGAAATAATTCTTGGCACATCAGGATTCATAGGGATCACATTTGGGCAAATATACAAACACAGTGAGCAGGACAGCAGAGGGAAAACAGAAGCCCCTTACAGAGTGAGCCTCTCGTTCCATTTTAGGTTGGAGGAGCTTTGAGATTTGGTCGTGCGCCGGGTCTCTCCCTCTGCTGTCACCTCCACATAAATGGCAGCGCCGAAAACGCTCTTCTTTCTCTTGAGTTTGGCACATGAAACTAGAGAGGACATCAAGAAAGCAGCTAAAAATAAAACATGTTTTATAACCAGGAATATATTTTTGATGTGCTTTGACTCACCAATGGCATGGAGCTGGTATGTGTGTCTGTGGTTATGGCTTGTCTCTGCACTGGATGAGTCCGTGGCCATGTCATACAGTGGGAACACTTGTATAAAAACAACAGGCAACATCAAACATTAAACAGGCGAGCTGCGCAGGGTGCAATAGCTACTAATAATCAGAGGTCTTTTATAGTTGACTTTTGTAATCTCCAAAGTGTTACGAACATAATAAGCAAGCTTATTATGTTATTACAGTAAATGGTTGCGATACAATCGTGTTTTAAGACTAAATGTGAGATCAGCGTAATTAATTGATTGTGTTATCACTAATATGACAGATGGGTTTAGCTAGGCCCTCCTCATACAGCCCACTCTGTGTCTCATGGCTGCACTATATGTCATGATCTGGCCTGTTTGCTCCTCCTTAAT
>NW_015150564.1:101698-124847 GCF_000732505.1 Cyprinodon variegatus
GTGCCCCGGCCCGCCCGCCTGCAGTGTTCGCGAGCCACAGCTCTGCTTTTGTTTTGTTTTATTTAATAAACGTTTGAACTTTCCTACTGACTGTCTCTCCCTGAATACTGGGTCCATCTGTCCTCGGTTCATGACACTATAACAAAAAAAAAAAAATCATATTTGATCAAAGATGCATCAGACCAGGAAACAATCAGCCAGAATAGAAACTGTTATTTTTACAGTTTATGGTTCAGATTGTTGATCATTATTTGTTAGGTCAGTTTATTTGTTTACGCGATTAGTGTGCAGTTGTGTTAAGTCTGGATTTTTGCTTAAGTTGAGTTTTTTTCTTTTGATTTTTTTTCCTCAATTTTAATTCCATCACCTTTAACGTAACCTATATGCTCACAGTTACATGCACACTGTTTGACAAAATGTATTTCACATTAACACTGGATATATTTTTAGATTAGTCAACAAGTCAAACCGAAACCATTAGTCTTTCTGATTTTGTAGTTACTTATTAACAAGAGGTGTGTTAGCCTAGGATGGCTGTTATAATATGTTAACATCTCTATCAGCAAACATTATGGCCAAAAATCTCAATTTTTCACAAAACATGTCATCACAGATAATTTATAACACGCTTTTTCTCACACTGTGGTACATATGAAGAATAATAACCCACCTGTATATAGAAGTGAGGCAGAGACTTCAGCTGGGTTTCAGATCACCTGCAGAATTTATTTTGCCACGCTTGCCTTCTGGGGTTCAAAGTTCCTTCTGCTTGCTGCCTGCCAACTGCTGGCATGTTTATATACAACTAGACATGAAAATCGTCACTTCAGTAATAACTTTAAGCAGCATCTCGTCATCAATTCATAATATATGGATGCCTTTTAGTCCTTGTTTAGTTGACCTTTAATATTAACATCTGTAAGAAAATGACAACTACATAACAGTTTCCTGGTCATTTGAATTTATTCCATACATGTGCAGATTTATCTATTTAACCATGATTTAAGACTCATTCACACTGTTTTTTGTTCTAACACACTGGCAGTAGAGCGTGTATTTACAAACATTATATATAGTATATAGTATATAGTATAGTATATATAGTGGAAATCTGATTAAACAATGTATTAACCCATACAAATATAAATAACCAATACAAATTTAAATATATTAAATTTGCACAAAACATCCATAGTTATCTGATTGTTTCTAACCTGATGAGGCTGACCCTGTTAGTCCCGCCTTTGAAACCGAGCTCTACCAGACTAATACTTTGTGTATACGCCAGGCTAAGCATAATTTTTTGTATGCGATAGTAGGTCTGTTCAACTAAAATATTGAACAGTATTTTTATGTTGGTTTTTGTATTGTGCAACTTTCTAAAGTTTAAGAGAAATCAGATAATAATTGTAATCCTCTATGAAGCCGCTTTTCACTGTAACGCATTAGCACCAGGCCTGGCGTCCGGGGAACAAATAGTGGGCGTGTCATACACAATGAGGAGGCAACAAAAGTTTCAAAAAAAAAAATTATGAAACAAAATAAATGAAAAGAATAAATATATGTTGCACATCAATTAGATTTCACATTCCAAAAACAATATAAACTGTAAAAGACAACACACTATGGCACCTCATTCTGAGCTTGTGTTTATATGATGCAGATAAACATTCATGCATATATTTACAATAACCACCAAATGACTTCAGGTTGGTAACTCTCTTCAGTTTGATAACTTTGATAACTCTTAACTTTGACATCGTAGTTAGGATCACTTACAAAGAAAACAGGTCAGGAACAATAAAACATGAATAGTCCTGAATAAATGTTAAATTTGTAACGTTTTTCTTTTTTACCTCTTTGTTTAATTCCATCTTGCAGTTGCTCAGTAAAGTTGCAGTCTTCTTGTGGCTGATGACTTAAATCTCAGAAGATCCTTCCATTACACTGTAAACTTTCTTGTCAAGTCCTTCTCAAAAGTCAGACTTATCAGGTTTGCTTCTTGCCTGTGGAGTGAGGTGTTTTTCTTTGTTCGGAATAAATGTTTTGCAGTGTGGAAAAAGAGTTTTTGCTGTGGAGGCCCCAAAAATCTTGGTGTGTTTTAATGCAGAATTAACCAGAGACATTGTTTGTCAGGGTTTGGCTGTGGTTTGAGGACCCAAATGCAGAGGCAAAGAGGCTGAGAAGATTTCTTGCAGTTTAATTGATAAAAACAGTAAACAAAGGCAGGAATCCAAAACACCAACTTAAATTGTAAAGCAAACCAGAACCATGGAGACATCAGGGGAAACCGAACATGAGGAGCCAGGGAGAGACGAGGTAGGAAGAAAACAGCATAGAGAAACCAGCAACGACAAGGAACCAACAACGAGTGACAGCAGAGGGAGCGTATATATAGCTGACTGAGACAAAGGCAGGGCTAACGAGCTGATAAAGAGCTGATGTGAGTAGAGACAACGAGGAAGCCAAGGGGAAAGGAACACACACAAGAGGGCAACAGAGGACAACAAAGAAAAACCTGAGAACTAAAATATATCCAGAAAATACAACAAAATAGGAATTAAACCTATAAAACTAGAAAACATGGAGTAAAGTAAAGCATAACAGAACCAAGACCATGACATTGTTTCCAAAATGGTGGAATGTGTTGAAAGAAGTTGCCTGACAATGTTTGTTTCAGCACCCTGGATAGCACACCGACATCTGAGCCTCCCTGTTCCCATCTGATCTGTTTGCCTGACCTGTCCTCTGCCTGCTTGTGTACCGACCCTAACTGTTTCCTGATCAGTGAGTCTGCCTGCCCTTGTCCAGCCTGTCATCCGCACTGTGTACTGTACCTGGAACTGGGACCCGACTCCATTCTGGAGTCTCCTTCAGCCCCTAACCGGATCACTGACCTCCTGACAACCGACCACGTCACCCACATCAGCTTTGGCTTCGCCCTCTGGACCATCCTGCTTATATTCCTCGGTTCGGATCGCCTGCCTGTACTCCAACCACCGATAAATCATCATTTGGGACTCTTTGTGTGGCGACCGCCACTCCACGTTGGCAGCCAGCTGGCTGGAACCATCCTCTATCTATAAATTCTGACTGAACTATAACACCAGGTCAGTGGCTCGCACATTCATGATCATTCACTTCCAGACAGACGTGATCACTAACCTGCTGTCTCCACCAGCAGAGGTTCCTGCCTTAAATGCCGACGCAACTTACTCCTATTCTGTTGTCAAAAATGTTCTGAGAAATCTGTGTGTCCCCTTTGAATACTGGATCCTTCAGTACTGAGCCTGACAGAATATGTCTGACAAGGAGAATAAAGTCCTTAACCTTTTTTTTTTTTTTTTACAAAAATGCTACAAATATACATACTTATCCATATAAACATGATATAAACATTATGTTGATTATATTTCTTAATATAATCTATATTATAAAACTCTATCTTGTCAAAAAGCTATAAAAAGAACAGTTAGTCTGCCTCAATTTAAATAAAAAGAGTTCTTTATTGAAAACATAATACTGTAATTATGTCAAAGTGGAGTATAAAAATGTTGCTGGTACGTATTATGTTTCGAGATTTAACAGAAAACACACATGTCACTGGGGTTTATCTGCTGACAGGCTTCCAAACAGGGAGGGGTGTGCACTGCAAGCTTGAGCCTGCCTTTGGAATAAGAAGCTGAGACCACTGGGAGGCAGAGGGCTGGAAAAACACAACTCAACCCGGGGTCTTTCCTCTTCAGTCTCCTTTAGAGCATCAGAGAAGACCTGCTCTGCCATAATCATTATGAAGCCGGCAGTCAAGTGTTTGTGCTTCTTGCATTTGGCCTTTTTTAGTCTTGGACTGGACGCCTTCATATCAGCCAGCAGAAGCAAAGCCACTCAGTCTGATGGTAAGTGACTTGGAGACATGTTTTTTCTTTTTATATTTACATAGCATGTAATGAAATACAACTTTTGCTGTTAGTATTAAAAAGAAAATAAAACTGCATCTAAAATCACCATATCTGGTCTTGAACATGTCAACTGCTCTTAACTCAAAGGAAAAAGTTAATTCTGATGCATAAAGATTAATGCAACTGATCTACATGAAAAGTCTTACACATTTCTAAAGTTCAAACATAAAAAGTGTAATTTAATACATTTGTAATTATTCAAAATGAAAACTATTGGACCCTGGTCACTATCTGGATCAGAGAATATAAAATAGCTGCATTTTAGTCTGCATGGGAATTCTCTTAAAATACAGTCTTTTTTTTTAACAGAGCCAACAATAATGGATACACTGCTAAACCCAAAATTTGTCCTCTGACTGGAAGTAATATTTTTTTTTTTGGAGTCCTGCTAGGAATCTGAAGGAGAATCAGTGGAGGGAGCTAAAGGTTAGGGTGATGCCAAGGAGGCATTCCAGCCTCAAAGACCTGGAAAATTGTTCAAATCCAAAGAAGCATGTAGACATTTTTATAGAGGTTTGATTGTTATGAAGCAAATAGAAAATGTTTCTGCAGATTATTAAGAAAGTTATGAATGGTTTTCTCTTTATATAAAACATAACTCTAGGTGGCTTTTTTGTTTTGATATTTTTTTTTAATTTAATACTCCTTTTAGACTATGTTTTGATCTTTGCAGGGATGCCAGCACCATTTCCTATCAGCAGAGGTGGATAACAATTACTCTTAGAAAAAAAATTACTTTCAGTAATTGCACTTTAGTGTACTTTTTACTTTAACATAAGTTATACTATTGTGAGATTATCAAGAGTCTAGGGTTCTTTATCCTTTCCTAGCATGCAGCCATTACCTACTGTAAAGATTGATTTTCTAAGTTTATGTTGAAAAAAACATTTGGAAAAGTATTTCTTCCACTCATTAGTTTTTTTTGTCATCATTCTACGTATTATTATTCTTAAGATTTTAGTTCATACATTGGAATACAAAAAAAAAAAAAGCAAACAAATGTCTGTATGATTACAGAATCTCTGAAAATCAGAAATATTTAAGCTATTTCTTGGATTACTACTTTAACTTGAGTACAAAGAGCTGGTAAACCGCTTTGTGGCATGGTGTCGAAACAATCATCTGGTGCTGAATGTCAACAAAACAAGGGAAGATGATTGGAGATTTCAGAATAAACAGGAACAAGTTGAATCCTGTTAACATCATGGGAGAAAAAGTGGAGGTGGTTGAGGGGGATAAATACCTTGATGTTCATCTGAACAGCAAACTGGACTGGAGGTACAACTGTGAAGCCTTCTACAAGAAGGGACAGAACAGATTGTATTTCCTAAGGAAGCTTAGCTCTTTTTACATTTGCAGTAAGATGCTACATGTCTTCTATTAGTCTGCTGTGGAGAGTTTGATCTCTTCTGCCATCATCTGCTGGGGTAACGGTATCAGAGCTAATGACCTAAAAAAGCTAAACAAGCTGATTAAGAAGACCCGCTCTGTGCTGGGAACTCGTCTGGAGATTATTTAACAAAGAAGAATTCTTTATAAAGTAAAGAATATTAGAGACAACAATGAGCATCCACTTGAGAAGATTTTTAAATAACAGTGTCTTCAATCAGAGGCTTCTCGAGGTTCGGTGCAAGATGGACGGATACAGAAGATCCTTCCTGCCCACAGCTATAAACACCTGTTAAAAAATGATGTATGATTTGCAATATTTAATTTCAGTTTGGAATTAATTAAGTATTTTTGAATTTAATTTTATCACAAATGGATACAGGTGTGGATATCATTTTAGAAATGTACTAAGCAAAAAAAAAAAAAAAACAAACAAAAAAAAACAAACAAGCTATGATTAGACATCCCACAGAGCAATTTTGGATATAACATTTAAAAATGACAACAAATCAACCAACACATGAAAATGTTAGAAGTACATATGCAGCCAAAATTTCATCTGTTGTTAAGTTGGGTGGAGGTTTGACAGGACCCAATTGCAGACACTGAAGCTGGTTATTTCCCGATTGAATTACAAAAAGGGAAACAGAAGCAAAAATCCAGAAGCATAAATCCACAAAATCTTCAAAAACTGAGAACCAGGAATACTCACACAACAACGTGGGCAAAGAAATTATGACCAACCAGTAAAATGACTGAGCAGGAGGTGCTTATGTGGGAGAGAGAAACAAAGACCAGGCTAATCAGCAGATTGGGAGCAGGTGTGAACAGAGGAGCCTAGAAAGGAGCTAGGGAAAAGGAAAGTGACACAAGAGGGCAACGGAGGGCAAACAAGAAATACCTAAGAACTCAAATACAATCAAAAATAACTAGAATAACACAAAATGGAAATAAAACCAATGAAAACCCAAGATGAAACTTAAACAGAACCAAAACCATGACGCCTGTAACCCAAAATAAGCTACAGAGCTCTACAGCCAGGAAGGAGAATTAGTTTAACTTGTTTGAATAGAATAGCATAGAAAATCCCTTTGTTGTTTCGCAATGGGGAAATTCTGGAAAAGGTGTTTTTCACCAATGTCAACAGAATGTGTTTGTGGCTAAAATTTAAAATATGTTGTTCGAGGTGGTATCATCCTAAGCACACGACCCCCCAGCTTCAAACATCGTCGTGGCAAAATTATGTTGCAAGATTGGACCAAAAATGCACAGCTGAGTCAGAGTTCTACATCTGAGCATAAATCAGTGGAAATCTTGAAAATTTGTCTCTCTGTGTGCAGAACTGGTTTAAATAAATAAAAGGTTTGCAGCTCTTGTTCCAGTCAAAGGGGGATTAAACTATGGAAGAGAAAACAGCATAGAAACATTTCAGCTCTTATTTGCAAAATAATTAAGGTTTTTTTTTTTGCTGTATTGTAGCAGAGCTTTGCAATTTTCTATCATGCCATACAAAAAAAGAGAGCAATACTTTTTCTTATGTTTACATTGGTCGGTCGGTTTACTTTGGCCTTACCTAAAATGTTATGATCATGTTTCAGCAGGGTATCAGAGCCAGGGCAGAATGCCTCCATTGTTTGCGAGGAGGGGACAGCAGCGCCTTGGTGTGCTGGTAAGTTGGAGATTTATTTTTTAAAAGTGGTTATTGGGCATTTTATAATTCAAAAACACTCTGATTCAGCAACTTCTTTAAAAATTCACATATTCTCATAAACTTCTAGGTTAAACACAGGATTGTTTCACCTCAAAACGTCGTTCCTCGTCCCAGAGAGGTCCCAAACCCCATCCTCTCCAAGTGCTCCCAGCTCGGACAGAGCTGCGTGCCTCTGTGGGGCTGCTGCGGTCGCTGTGAAACATGCCACTGCCGCTTCTTCAACGCAATCTGCTTCTGTCGGAAAGCCAAGTCCCAGTGTGGCATAAAATTACTGAACACAAAGTCAAAAAAGAGACCCAACCCTAAAAAAACACTTGGCCTTTGAAAGAAATTCAACTGGAGGCATCAGCCTCTGTGAACAGTCTAAATCAATGTATCCCTCTTGTAGAAGGAACCTGCTTAATTATAACCACTTTATAAACAAGTTTACATTTCTTTAGATATTTATAGGGCATCACCAGTAAGTTACATGTTATCCTTAATATTTGTAAGACATTGTTATATCAGTTCAATGCCTGTGATGAAATGGCTCATGTATTGCTAACATTCTATGGTTTTTTGATCATTTCTGAGTTCTTTATTATTGTTTAAATGGTTTGCCATACAATATTCATTTCTCTGTCCATTATTGCAAGAAAGATGTTGCCATATTCTAATGGGGAGCATGTGGCTTACGGTAGTTCAATCCGAATTGACTTTCTCACAGAAAACTGCCAGAAAAAAAGTATTACAAATGCAGCTTCCAAAAGACAGAACTAAAACATCAATGACAAGGTTTCTTTCCGTCAATAAAAACAACAACTTGTTTTGTCCACATTTTAACCATTTTGTTGCTCAATAGCAGATTGTGTTGCTATTATTGAGACATTACTTTATTCAAAGAGTGGGAATGCTTTTGCATACGGTACTTGAAATTGTTCTATTGAGCTTTTACCTTCAGATAAATGGCCCCATTGTCAACCAGGCAAAACAGACTGATTGCTGGGGGTTGGGGTGGGGGTGGGGGGGTAGTAGCTATGAAAACTTGTGGAGTTCATCCCGTCTGTGTTGAGTTAAAAAATCAAGCTATTAAATACAACAGTAATGGTTTGTTCTTGTTCAAATAAAAGTAAAACAGTCAATACGTTGTAGCTGCATATTGAAATGTTATGGAAAAAAAATGGCGTAACTATCCGTTAGCAGAGACTGCAGTTGTTTAGGGGCCCAAGACCTCTATGGGGCCCTGTCCCTGACACCTGGTTGGCCCCATACGCAATTGTGGACAGTAGGACGTCTCTTTGCAGATGTAATGGTGCAAAAATATCCTCTGAAACCCATCTGATACTTCATTGACTGACCAGACCTTATTTATAGGCGAACAAATGGCAGATTTCAACATGATGGTGAGCCGTTTAAACACGACACCAATAGCAAAGCTGACAGTGTTACTTTTAATTACTATGTTAATAACTGTGTAATGTTCGTTAGACAGTTGGTAAAAAATACACTCATATAAAATGTTTCAAACCGCAATAAAGATCTTAAAAGAACGATTAATTTTTGTATTTTATTTTTTACAATACCACTTGGAATTATGGGTAATCCAGAGCGTAGCTCAAAACCACACGTACAATGTGTTAGCGACTATGGATACCAAAAAGGTACTTAAGCGGATTCCAGAAAAGGGAAAGGAAAGAAGAGCTGATGGAAGAACGGAAAAAACTTCCCAAAATAAACACGTTCTTTCAAAGAACCAAAGATGGAGGACGTTGATGCTTCAGTGAGTAACAATTGCGACCAGGAGATGAATGGAGAGAGCGTGGGTGATGAGAGGGGCTGTGAAACTCAAGGTAGCCCAGTAAGACTCATTTTACAGCAGAATATACTAAAGTATATCCATGTCTAGTGAAGGTGATGGGGATTTGTACTTCATATGGGGCCCACCCAGATAATGTTGCTTACGGGCCTATTGTTGTGTCGTTACGCCAGTGATGATATACTATCCTATCATTGTGAAAGTAGACATTGGAATTGTGTATTTAAAATGGACCATGTAACATGACCTAATGAGGGTGCATAAATGAGCATGAAATCTTCCAGCATATATTGTTGTGTCCTTATTGAAATATCTGCTGCCAGGGGACTGCAGCCACAACTGGTCATATAGAAGCTAAATATAGGAAGAGCAACACAAGTCAAAGCCATCTAGAGGAAAGCATGGAGAACAACGCTTCCATTTCTGATAGAAATCAATGTCTAGTGGTGTAAGGGTATTGACCAGAAGAGTAACTTGGCTCCAGGCTTCTCTGTTGGGAAGTTGGGTGTTGATTAAGTTAAATACGCTCATTGTCTTGTGATGTCGTTAGCTTCCTGAAAAGTCCTAAAGAAATCTGCTCTAACAATAACCTACCCTCAGTTTGATGTTTAAAGACAAAAATGATTACCCTTGGTATTTTACTTGTATTGTTTCAATATGTTAAAGACATGTTATTGATAGAAAGCATTTTAACTCAATGATTATCTAGCTAACTAGACGCTAATTAGGTCTTAGGCATTGATGGTTAATCAAATAATCTGGATGCTAAATTAAACCTCTTTTCTCCATACCTCCAGGCTCCAGCATACTAAGGTTTAAAGGTCACATATTATTCTACAATTGAAAACAAATAAACAATGACCCTAAGAGCATGTTTTTTTTTCCATTTGTGCAGGAAAATCCCTCTCAGATTGGGCAGACAGCCTTTCCAAAGGTCTCCTAATTCAGCCCTACAACCCGCAACCATGACAACCAGTCAAGAGTTCGTAAAGATTGCTTAGAGGCATGGAATAACACATTAGATCGGTGGCTATAGTCCGCCCTGGACAGCTTATTTCCCCCTATGACATCATAAAGGGAGAGCTTTTCAAACAGTGTTTTTAGCACACATTAGCTACAGTACGAGGTGGAGAAAAGCAATATTGTTAATCTCATACACAGGCTTCAGGACACACATGACTGTTAAAAAGTGTTTAAAAAGTAAATTTTGTCTAATATGGGACCTTTAAAGTAATTTATCTAACTGATGTTTCTTGTGACTGGACACTTTGGAGGAAATTACATTTATCAAGAATGTTTCAGATAAAAATCAGAAAATGCATACATGAAATATCCAGACCCCTTTAAATGTTTCACTTTGTATAATTGCAGCCAATAAAGTAAATTTTATTTCTCATTAATATACACTCATCACCCGATCTCGGCAGACAAAAAAACAAAAATGTAGATTTTTGCAAATATAATAAAAAAAACCCCGAAATATCACATCTTCATAAATATTCAGACCCTTTGCTGCTATTTAACTCACATGCTGTCCATTTCTTCTCATCCTCCTTGAATCCAGGTGTGTTTAATTGAACTGATTAGACTGATTGGACTTGATTAGGAAAGGCGCACACCCGTCATCGCCCTTGTCATGGTAAAATTTTAATTTGTTTGAATAAAACGTTTTAAAAATCCCCAAAAAATTGTTTAAAATATTTTTTTTTCCCACTTTTCTTTTTAAAGAAAATTCAAAGAACATGATTAAAGGCGGTTACTGTGGGATGTTTAGTGATATAAATCCCACCTCTTAATGTAACTGGAGTCATGTAGAAGCCGTTATTAAACGTGAATATGTTACAAGAGCAGTGATTGTTGGGCTGTGGTCACCACCATACAGTTACCTAAGAAAGAATGCAAAATTTTTTTTAATCCCCGTTTATCATCACAGTACTAAATATAAGATTTCATGCTCAAATCGCCAAGCCCTAATTATTACTGAACTTTGAGATAAAATATCAGCTGTTTAGTGATTATTTGTCATGTGCAAATTTTCCTTCAAGTCCAAGAAAGTAGCAGAAGAAAATAATAGTTATAATTATAAGCATTGGATAATATTTAGGCCTCTTGCTGTGGAAAATGTAAATCTTACAATTTCATCTATGAAAGAAGGGAAAAATAACATTATGATTAGGATTGCTTAGCTCAGGTAAGTACTTAAACTTTTATTACAAATTTAAATTAAAAAAACGAGGATGCCTTTTGAGTTTGGTGATCACTTTTTTAATCTACTCGGAGGTTATTTAGCTTATTTCACTACTTATTCCATGGAAATTGTAGAAAAATTGTAGAAAACCACAATAGACTGGATGTATTTAAAGCTACTTATAGCAAGAGTGTGTTTATTTATTTATAATGTTATTTATATTAGTCTGTTTACAGATGTCTTTTTTTTTTTTTTTTTAGGAAGCAACAGTCTAAAAATCCAATCTGAACAATCTTAAAAGCTTTTTATAGTCTTTTCCTAAAGTCGGCCATAAGGTCTAAAACATTTGAGGAGAGCAAAGAAGCATAAAAGGAAACGGCACAAATTTTAAATGCTCTTTCCAATAATTCTGCATTCCTAAATTTGTCTTGGAACATTAGGCAGAGGTGCAGTCAGCCGGTTCAAGTTCTGTTTTCATGTTTAACTATATTTTGCTAGTTTTTAAATGCATGCATATTTTAACAGTGCTACATGAAATCCCCAGAGGGAACATCCCTAAGGAATAAATCCAAAGCAAAAACTGATAATCCAGACAACAGAGATCAGTAATAAAGCAAATCAGCACTAAAAACTAATCCTATTTTTAGAAAAGCTGCTACTATTTATTACCATGGTAGACGAGACCTTAAACAAAAAAAGACACCCATCTTCAATATGTTACTCTCTCTTTAATAATGTGAATATTTATTTACCTTATAAGCAGCATGTGTAACAGTGTCTACAGCATCATTTTCAAATCTTGTGATCAAAAGTTATATGTAATCAGACATATTAAATTGAGCCTACAGGTGTGTAAATAAGCTAAGGTGTAGTGTAATATTACAAAAAACATGGTATATCTGTCTATTCAAAACATTAATATATATACACACATAATTGTTATTTAAAACCTTTTCCATCAGAGGGAGAGAGGATATGTTTCATGCCCTGCACAAATCAACCAAAAGCCAAAAGAAAAAAAAGATAACAAAACAACCTTTCAAGGCACTTCATTACTCAGCAAAGCACGAATCAAACAAGACAGACATTAACATTTTAAACCTGGTAAGAAATCAGAAGCTTGTAGTGATCAAAAGGGCACGTCTTCCATCTTGGAAACAGTAAAAACATCAGAGCAGCCGTTAAGCTTCGTCATTCACCCATAAAGTGCATAACCTGACCTGCTCCAGGCCTTAAACCCCCTCATTACCTGATGATTGAAGAGCCAGAAGCCACAGATGGTCAGCTAACATGGCCGCCGTGCCATACGTCCGCCTCTTCAGAGTTAGATTACAAAACTATGGCTTGTGTTGGTGACTGGTTCACCAGGAAGCAGTCTAGATGGGATGTTTTTTTTTAGACCTGCGGTCTGTCAAGCCTTCCAGCTGTGGAGGATTTTTTTAATTTTTTTTTTGCCAAGTAAATTAGCACCATTTGTGATGTAAAATATGGGGTTCGATTCGCATCACTTGACTAAATCTCAACACAAAGTGGAGACCGGAAGCCTCTTGAACGATCACATCATCTGATAAAACAACGAGGTGTGTGGTTTTAATAAAAAAAAAAAAACTAATTCTTAGTGTTGACATATTTCATAGAGAATTAAACACATCAAGCATCAAAAGCAAATCATTTCAACATGAATCAATAACAGAGTCTAATATCTTAAAGTGCATGTTCATGTCAAATCCCCCACATATCAAACCAAAGCTGCACGTTAACATAAGGAGGTAAGGAGGAAAACCACTGAAGTAAACAGGCTGAAATGTTAAATTCAACCTCAGCTACATTATTAAGTAATGATTGGATTAACAGGACAGGTTCATTCTTTTCTTCCGTTTAAACGTCATTAAAATGATTTGTTTACATATCAGCTATGTGCTCCACATTGGTTCTGCAGTTTGGAGCTTCCATACCACACTTGGCACTTAAAACAAGAGGGAATGATGGCCTCTGGATGCAAACTGGCCCAAAATGGTAAAATGTTGGTTTATAATAAGTCAGTGGCAGAACAAAGTATTGACACGAGGGACCTGCATATTGAACCACCCAGAGCTTAACCTGATGATCTGCTCACACAGCCACATGGAGGTGCTGTCCATCAGTTCGGAGAAGATTTCTTCTCAAAAGGCAAAGAAATGTCTGAGATGTTGATGGTTAATTTAGTTGGAGATTGTCAGATTTTCAAAGAAATAAAGTCTTCCAGTTTGTCGAAGTCAAGAGAAATTTATATCGAGATTCCAGAGCAAAGGGATCAGCTTCATTGGAGTTTAAGTGTTTTAGTTGCCAGATAAAATAACCCACAGCTAAAGTCAGAGTCATGCTACTTCCTCTGAACTTTATGCTGCAGGGGAATAAACTCCCGACTCTTTCAGGTCAAACATCACTTCCAGCCTGAAACATGGAAAATAGAAGGATGATGGAGGCGAAAGAGAGAGAGGATAAAGGACAGGGCTTGGAGCTGATCTTAGGCTTTGTTGTGGAACAGCTGAGTGACCTGGATGACCGGAGGAGAGCTGCTCAGTGACGGCCTGCACCAGCAAGCAGAGGACCGCACGGGCTGGAGCCGACACCTGTCCCTGCAGAGACAAACACGCTTTATTTCACTACTTTCCGCCAGTAAATGATAGTTAGCTTATAACTTAGTAAAGACGGCAGATAAACTGACAGAAGAAATACAGAAATAAGATGTGATGCTTTGCAAAAATACCCATACCAGTTGAACTTTTACCCATTTTGTCATGAAATCACAAACTTTAATAGTTTAATGGCATTTAATTTAATGGATTAACACGGAAGTTGATCATTATGAAGGGTCAATTAAACTGTACATTATTTGATGTAACAGCAAAAATCAAGAGTGTGATGAGAATTTCCAAACTCAACAAGAGAAACTGCTTTCCCTGCAGCTACAGTTTAGGAAACAGCTCAGAGAGATATCAGGAAACATGAACCTTTAAATCTCAAATACTAACTTTGATATAGCTCTAGGCTCTGCACTGGAAAAACGATCTAGAACTAAGTAAACATTTCTTAACCCTCTCCAGGCAGATGTTGCAGATTTGCAACAGCTAAATGCTACTTAGCTAATTACTCCACATCCATATTTTAAGAGCTTTTGTTAGTCAGAACTAGAACAGAAGGACTTAGTTGTGCATTTACAACAAGCAGTTGTAACTGCACTGCTGACTCACTTTCAACATGGCTGACTCCTTGGTGTCACTGAAAAAAATTTTCTAAGCACCAATTTCATATAAGTATCACTACCAATTTGCATTATTTTGAAACCAACACTACATAAGATGAATCATGACTGTGTATAGATATGACACATGCCAGTTAGTAGATCTGGGTTTTTCACCAGAGGCATCTTGATTTCAATGTTGTGTGCCCAAACAAGTACCAATGGATGCTACATGCTTTATCTACTAATTTGCCTATATTTTGAGCAACAGTTTAACAGAAACGGCCATCTCAAGAGGTTTTGAGATGTTGGTTGAAAAAAAAGTTGTCTCTAATTTTGTGAGAGAACATTTTTTTTTTTCGAATTTTGTTTTGTTAATTTTTTGGTTGTGACATTAAAATAAAGTTAACGTTGATATCAGATTCAGTCTTCGGTGTTAATTTACCACTCCGGGCCACAGTTGCAAATCTGCAACATCCCAGAATTCATTGCATGTGAAGGTCTCTCTCAAAAGTAAGTCTGAATTGTATATTACTACCCCATATGACCATTTTCTAATATCAGATTTTTCCTGCAACTAAAACTAAAATCTGAGCCTGAGAGGGTTAAATTAAGTGTATTTACCCTTAATTTGAGTAGGTAAACGTTTGCCGATGGAATGAGTATTTTTACTCTTAAAATAAGATAATTAGATAATGTGCAGTTTAAATAAGACAATCGTATTTTGTTTTCTCATTTTAAGTGTAAATTGTGTTGGCAAAATGTCTATTTTACCTCCTCAATCCAAGAAAAAATGCACTTATTTTAAGACAAAAATGACTTATCTAAATTTTCATTTTTTCCAGTGTGACTAGGCCACTCTTAAACAAGAAGACATTTCAATCCAAATTACTTTTAGAGCAGCAAACCAGAGTTAAATGGCTTAATTATCTCCTCTGTCAGGGGCCTTGTCCCAATAGTTCACTTTCGCCTTTCAGTTGCAAAAGGGTTTCAACATATTTTGACTTACAGGAAGAAAAAAAAATAATTCAAGTAAGATGTTGGAAATCTGACAAAATGAGGAACAGTTCAAGGGGTGTGAATATTATTTAAAAGGACCTTTTAGGATGGAGCCAACCACTGAAAGAGACTGACAGACACAAACATCCCTGTATGAGAGGCGGTCAGTTAGTAGTAAATAACATTCACAAAGGCTTAAAGAAAACACAGAAGATGGCGGTGCGGTGAACCAGCACCACAGCTGGGAGTCGAGTCTTTTTCAGGTCGCGTCACATGAGACATTAGCCAGATTTAAAATGCACGTCTGCGTCCAGCGGCTGCCAATCCTCTGGAGGACTAACCCCAGGTTTTAAACATTTCTACACACTGAAAGAGCGATGAGGGAGGTGAAAGCTGAACTGATGATATAAAGAAACTCCTCCCAGCATTAACAACCGTTTCCACATAAAAAACACAGACATTACTGAGAAAGGACTCCCCTTAACCCCCCATTAGATTTCTTATATTTCTGTTATTTTCTCACCTAATATTTTCAAATCATTAACCCTAAAGGAGCCTAAATATTTTTTATTATGCCCTTACAGTTGAGGGATACGGGTTGGATTCTCTGGGCGTGTGCGTGGTCTGCCCTATTTCACCAGACTACTTTGTTGAGTTCACCACCATTGATTCATTAGCGGGAGAACACAGGGGACTGATGGATCAAAGAGAGGAGCTAAAAGTGCACCTTAAACGCCATCACAGAACTCTTGACTAGTTTTTAAAGGAGCTCCCGAGACCAGGAAACGAAAAAGGCAACTGCACTTCAACTGGTTCCCTTTTGTCTAAAAAGATGCTCCAGTTCATTTTTATAACTTTATAACCTCCTATGACATTTGGGTTTTTAACCTATCCACTTCATTTCTGGGAAATTCGCCTATTTTTCCTACCCAAATGGAAAAGCAAATAACTGAGGAACTGTAAGCCCAAATTACATGTGTGATACATTATTTGAAAGCTAAAACCTTCTAGTTTCTGAATATATACATGAAAATTGGGTAAGTAAAACACCCAAGTTGCATCAAACCCAAAATGCATCAGTTCAAACATGACTCAACATTTATTTATTTTTTATTCTCGAAAATAGTACCGGTAGGTCTTTTTTGAACAGCAGTTATAAAGACATGCTTGCTTGTCATGCTACATTTCAATATGGTGCTATAATTGTGCTTTGGTGCTCGTTATGTCCACAAAATGAACTTGGTGGTTTAATTGCGGAGATTCTAAGCTTTCCAAGGATGTCTAACATGTCTATATTGGTAAACATTTTAACAGAGTAATTTTCATGCATTCTGAGTTATTATTTGTAAAAGCTTTAAAATGGGTTGCAGGCGACCCGGTGGGTTTTGAGAGGTTAAAAAGCCCTGTTCAGTCGCAGTGGCATACTGCAGTGCCTTTCCTCTTCTCCCTTATGTACGCAAAACACTGGTGTCCTTTTAACTTGCTATCATAGGCGGCAAATGCCTGCAAGAACGATGTAAATTGGGCTATGCTTCTTTAAACTTTCAGTTAACAACCTTCTAACTAGCCTCTGTTTGATACCAGGTCTGTTTGCCTAAACCCTCGTATGATTTAACACTTTTAACTATGAGAAAACAAGCAGAAGCACAAGAAATCTGCAAGGAGGACAAAACACTTTTCCACAGCAACGCAACAGGAGCTGACATTTAGCATGCAAGGTTTGTAGAAAGAGACAGACGTGGAAAACAAAGCCCAGCCCATCTTTGAAAATCCTTGCAGCCCATTACAGAACATCGTCGTAGCGCAGGTTATGGGATGCATGTTACAGGCGAGAACATGAGACATCTGCTGCAGTTCAGCCTGACGGGCTGGCTTTAAGAATACCTGACAG
Organism: Cyprinodon variegatus; assembly: GCF_000732505.1. NCBI lineage: Eukaryota > Metazoa > Chordata > Actinopteri > Cyprinodontiformes > Cyprinodontidae > Cyprinodon > Cyprinodon variegatus. The sequence continues at coordinate 118,854 of NW_015150564.1, forward strand.
GGAAGGATGCTCTGCTTTCAGACTGCAGCCGCACTGCTGGGAAATATGCAGGTAAAATAAACATCACATGGCGGAACACTTTAAGAAACTATAAAATAATGATAATGTCAAAACTAATTACTAAATAGATCAGCAAATCTTGAGTTAAACTATTTGCTGTAAGTGCATCTAGGGTGTCAACTTATCATGCATCAGATAAGGTCTTCACTGGAAAATTTTTCTTAAAATAAGTGAGTTTGTTCTTGAATTGAGGAGGTAAGAGAAATCTTGCAAATGGAACAAGACAGTTTACACCTAAAATAAGAAAACACAATTGTATTGTCTTATTTAAAGTGCATATTATCTAATTATCCTATTTTAAGACTAAAAATAATAATTCTATTTGCAAACGATCTCATTTACCGACTCAAATTAAGGGTAAATACACTTAATTTAAGACATTTTTACTTATTTCTAGATCTTTTTTTTTTTCCAGTGTTGGGACACTCTTGTGAAGCTCAAAACCTGTTTGGTGTGAAGGCAGCATTAAAACGATGTCACACCTATAAGGTAGGGTGGAGCATGAACTCATTAATCTTTTAATATTTGTTGTCTGGGTGCGTCTTTTACCCAGTGTCGTCAGGTGTGTCCTGATCTGCCTCCGCCGCAGAGGACTCCACATCCACGTCTGCGCTGCCCTCACTTCCCTGAGCCGACAGACCGCATGAGGACCCCGGGCTCGCACATCCCCCACTGCAAACAGATGGGCGAATGACAAAGAGGCAGTAAACACCTAGAGCAAATATTGTGACTGTGTGCGCATCTGTTGTTTCTGACAACTTCCACATTCATTCATTAAGTCAACGTTTGCACAGGTCCACTGACTTGAAGTGCTTCTCCAGCATCAGGATGGTCTGCTCCCTCTCCTCCAGCTTCCTCTTCAAGGAGTCGATCTCTTTCTGCTTCTCCAGCAGCTCCTTCTGGAGGCGATAGTTGCTCTCCTCCAGAGTCTCACAGAACGCCTGAGTGAAGGAAAAATTATTAAAGCATGAATCACAGATGTATGATGGATCAACACAAACCTCTAAAACTTTAGAGGTATGGCATGGGTTCATATCCAGGCCACACTACGAAAACTCATAAAGCACAAATGCTGTACAGAAGTTAACTGTTTGATCTAGAAGCAAACTCCACTTGCTAAACAAACATGGTAGTGGAATCGTACAGCTTAAAAGAGAAGGAAATTTGGAAAAAAAGGCCATAAGACTTGGAACTGGAACATAACTTAACTAACTAAACCACAAAGCTTATCCTACATGGTTTACTTTTAGGGGATCAAGATAGTTATCGTGCCAAAATAAAAAACCACCACCAAAATCCATGTCTTCATGCTAAAATCAAATCAAATATGTAATGCGTTCATCCTGATTGTGTTAACTTGGTCCTTTTGGAGCCAAGAAGTTTTGAACCAAAACTACTTAAACATCCAAAAAAAAAAGTTAAAAACAAACCACTGGACTTGTTTTGAGGAAGTTTCTCTTCCCATCCAGGAAGATTTCAAGTCAAAATGTCTGGAGTAGAAATAAGATCGAGGCTTTAAAAAAAAATAGCCTTGTTATGGCTTAGAAAGCATGCAAACTGAACCCAAAACAGGTCCACCCCTTAGTAATGGGGAGCTGTTGAGGTCGTTGTTTGCCTAAAAATTAACGACCCTCAATAAGGCTTTTGTTGGGATACTAAATAAAGCCTGGAACTTATCGCTACTCCAGACATTTTGAATCGAGAACGTTTTCTGGATGGGAAGCGAAACATCTTCAAACTTGGAAAACAAAGTGCAGTGGATTGTTTTTAACTTTTTCTGGAATTACCTGGATACCAGCATCTGAGGCTGTAACTTCTGGTTAACTGAACCTTAGTGTTTATATTGTAATTTGAGCACTGCTATTATTTTATCCGTCTTGTGATCTAAATTAGCTTTTTCCACACTCATAAGTTGGACATTTTGTCTTTTCACACCTCTGTCTGGCTCCATTACATCCTTGTTTACTAATTGCGTGCATGTTCAATACCGCACCTCTGGTCAAGTGGTGTTGTTATGGTAAATAAAGCAAACACTTAATTTTACTATCAATTGAAACAAAAATAACCAGCAACCAGAGTGAGCTACTGGCACAGAGCGTCATGAAGTCATGTTACATGACAGTGTCCCTTTAATCAGAAGATTAGAAAGAACCAGACAAAATCCAGGCATCCTCATCCAGTCGGTTTAGGAAGCTGAAAGCATGAAAACCTTTCAGATTCGTTTTCTCTTTCACTTTACCACTACCAATAACTTCGTGCAAATTTTTTTTGATCATATAAAAAAAAGCAAACAACATGTATGCAAAAAGTATGCATTGAACAAAAGTTGGAAAATTCATAAACAAAGTTTGGAATATCTCCTTAAAGTCATTAAGATATTTACTATTGTGGCATCTTATTGATCCCAACTGTTATTGTCATTTTGTATATACAGAATGTGTACAAAATGAAATGTCATATTGTACAGCTCTCATGACATTTACATTTTCTTAAAGTGCAGCAGTGATCATGAGGCTCTTCAGACTGTTTGTTCCAACTGGTAACACATAGTTTTACTAAAGCTAGAAGAGAGTAAGGATATAGTTTCATGAACAGTGCTCATAAAATAGAGCCCTGCTCTGTTTCCATCTGACCTTAAAATGAATCTTTACTGATCCTATCAGTGGACTCAGAAAAACAGTCCCTCAGACCACCTCTTGGTTCCAATTGAACAAAATGTTTGAACAGCATAAATTAAAGAACACCCCAGGCTAAGTTCCAGGATCACATCCTAAAAGACCTTCTTCTGTAAAAGCAGGATGAGGCTGGTTCGAGTTTTTCTTGCCAGTCAGGTGTTAGAAAATGAGCTGGAGCATATCTTAAAAACAAAAATCAACAGAGCTGCTCTCCCACAGAGCTCTCCAGCACCATGTATCCGTCAACAGCTTCCAGCAGTGAAAGCCCTGCAAAAGCTTATTAAAAACGCTATAAGTTATTTTCCCTTGCTTGCTTAATCGTATAGAAAACACCGGAGTTGTTTCACATGCATCCATCGTCTGTGACATTTAGGTATTTCAAGGGTTTTGCAGAAGTCGTCATTGAAATGGATCCCTCCTAACTTTCCAAATCATCCTCCTTATGCTTACTTTATTGTAGAGGTATGGCAAATTGGATCTATTATAAAACCCTTATTCTGCACAAAAACCTTCCATGCTCTATGAGCAACAGGAAGTGGGTGATCTTTGATTCAATACGATCTAGGACACAATTTTACAATTTCTACACTCAATTCAATTCAGTTTTTTTTCCTATAGTGCCAATTCACAACACATGTCATCTCAAGGCACTTTACAGTTCAACCAGATCATCCAGTCAGATTGATTAAAAAATTTCTATCTAAGGAAAACCAGTTGATTGCATCGGCTCATTGACTCAAATGCAATCCCTCACACTAAGCATGCTTGTGGCGACAGTGGAGAGGAAAAACTCCCTTTTAACAGGAAGAAACCTCCAGCAGAACCAGGCTCAGTGTGAGCGGCCATCTGCTGAGGCCGACTGGGGTTTAAGGAGACAGAAGCAGAGATACAAAAAGCAGCTGTAAAAGGCGGCCCCATCCAGGAAACATACAGCCAGTCAGACAAGCTCAGAGCCAGCTCCCATGTCAGAGGACGAAGAGAGCACATCCAGCCAGTCACAGTCAGAGAAACAGGACTACACTCAAACATTTGATCAAACTCTCTCTAAAGGTTTGAATCGACTGACTTCAAGTTAGGTGAGCGATTGAATTTAAAGTTATGAAAGTTTTTCATACATGCCTGAGTGGGACAGTCTGACCCAAAGGTCTGAATCTTTGACCTAAATGTTGCAATTTTAGCCACTTTGCACAGTGACGGGTCAGGTTTGGCCCGCGAGCCTTAGGTTTGACACGAAAATTGTCAACTTAAGGAGCCATAGAATATTTAAACAGCTGCATCACCAGATGTTTATTTTCTCATAAATGTATTACATAATTTTGGCCCCGCCCACTAAGAACACAAGCTTGTGCTGAATGACCCTCCATGACTGTATAGCTTTCAAACCTTGTCTAAAAACACACAGAAATTTTAAACCCTTTTAAAAACAAAACTACAGAAAGTCCTCATAATGCTTCACACCAAACAGGAAGTGATTTCAGCATCCAAGAAGAACAGATATCAGCCATCTTTTGAAACCTTCTCACCAGAGCCATAGTGAGCTTGACTGAACGCAGCATCATGCATGGTTGACAGGCTCATTGGAGGCTTTGAGGTAGAGCTGAGGTGTGAAAAGCCATAAATGCTGCTTGCAGCTTCAATCTTATAAGCTAAGCTTCATTTCCATCCTCCTATGTCACAAAGCTTCTTACGAGATCTTAAAAAAAATATATAAAATGAATCATGTGGCTTAATAAACATCAACGTCCAAAATTATAAAAAACATACTTTGAATTCTTGTCATCCATAGATGGCAATAAAACATTAATAAGCCTCCAACTATCCTGTAACAAAGGACACTACAGCACATCTATCTTTTTTGTTTACCCTGCTCTCCTCAAGGCTATCAAAAGGCCCAGGTGGGTCATCGAGGCACAAGAACTCCCTCACCGGAAGGCTGTCAAGGAGAAAAACAGAGACATAACCACGCATGAGAGTTTTGAACAAATCAATGAAAATACAATATAGACCATGTATATGAGGCAGATATAGATTCTGGAACTACTCAGTTGAGAATCACTGATATGAGAGGCAGAATCAGCCAAAGCTAGATGGTGTGATCACTTTTAGGATGTAATCACAACATGAATTTAAAAAGTAAATGTTAAGGAAACAGCCAGCATGCAGCAATGTTGGGTACCAGTTGGCGATGTCTTTGTGTGCAACCAAGTTCTGCAAAAAAGCCTGTAGTCCCAGCTGCCTGTCCTCCAGGAAGTCCGTGTCGTAGTTGTCTTTAAACCACCTCTTAGGAGGCAGCGAGAGCCGGAAGCCGGGGAACATTTCCTTTAGCTGGGGAGAAAAAAAACAGTAAGAAAATATTTTAGCATCATGTTTGTTTACAGGAAAATTAACTGAGCTGAGTTGCCAGATTTCAAAGTACAGGACAAACCCTCTATTCACCACCAGCCATTGTAGTAGAGAACAAAACCTGCACGGCTTCTACTGTTACCGTCTCCCTGAGCGCTCCGGTTTTCCAAAGGAAAGCTGCTTAGAAACCAGGCAGGGACACAAATTTGTGATTTGTGTTACCAATGGACTCTATTTGCCAAAGCAAATTATCAGTTTAAATTTCAAGAATCTATTCAAATTATGCAAGATTTACATTTAGATTAATTACCTTCAATCTGATTCGATCTCAAATTGGATGCAGGTATAATAATTCTTATCCATTACCTCCATTAAATGATGGTTAAATGATGCAACATATCAATACTAGTATTATATCAACATTAAAAAGCAAATGAATAAAGTACGGCAGCTAATAGAAGCTGTAAGGATAGTGGAAAATGCTTTTTTTTAATTAAATAATTGATATTTTGTTATACGACTCGATCTTTAGGATTTCATAAGAGAATTTATTCAGAATAGGAAAATCTATTTTTGTAATACAGCCATACTACTTACGGTAAAGGTTGCTAGTGAAGAAAATTGGTTGTATTGGACTACTTTTTTTTCTTTTCACCATAATTATGCTTTATCTTAGGGCTGCAGCTAACAATAATGTTGCTTATCGATTAATCTGTTGATTAGTTTTTCGATGAATAACCGGATAGCAAAATATCTTCTTAGGAGATTGTTTCTGTTTTGTTGTTTTACAAAATTCGGAGCAGGTAAATCAAACACTTTGAGAAGTTCTGGATAGGACATTTTTACAGACAAAGAAGGATTCTCATCTAAAATGCAAAGTATAAAAAAATTGTGTATAGTTTTGGTTTAATTTCGG
>NW_015150564.1:125118-128433 GCF_000732505.1 Cyprinodon variegatus
TAGATAGAAAACTTTGAATCAATCTGACTGTATGATCTGGTTGAACTGCAAAGTGCCTTGAGATGACATGTGTTGTGAATTGGCGCTATAGAAATAAACTGAATTGAATTAAAGATTAAAAAGCACCAATATCAAACAAAATCAAATTTTTTTACCTTTTAATTATCACCTAATGCTATTCAAAGTCACACACCGGGTGGTATTTCACTTGATTCATGCTTCTCTGAATGATCCTCAATAATCAGATTAATCGTGATAAATAGATTACTGGAATAATGTTAACTAATAGTAATAGAAATCGATGAATCATTAACTGGAGTGAAGAGACTCTAAAATGTGTCTTTAGCTGATGAAGCAAACAAATTAGAGCAGTAATTATAACAAAATTGTTAAAAAACATATGTAAACATTTTGCATTTAAGATAAAAAAAAAAGAAACTTTTTCACCTCTCAATATGCTCTATCTGGAACTTCTCTAGTTTTAGTTGCATCTGGTTTAATTTCAGAAATTTCTTTAGGAAACCTTTACGAAAATAATAGATAATTGATTCGCAAAATAATAATGAGCAGCAGCCTGTAATAATCCTATAAGAGTAAGTATGTTAGAATGGCCTCTCCAGGAAGGAGCTGCCATAACCCCGCTGCACCTGCACTGTAAACAAACGTCAACTTTCCACATCAGGGAGCGGGGAAGTGAGGCAGAACGCGCTGATTTTGCCAAAATTTTAGACAAAGGATACGTTCACACTGCAGGCCTTGATGCTCAATTCCAATTTGTTTGCGTTGCCGTTCATATTTCCAAATATATGCGACTTGTATGTGATCTCCTGTGTGAACTGCAGTCATACAAAGTAAGTGACCCCGCATGCGCAGTAGTGGACGCAATGACGTCACAGGCCAGCATGCTCTTTTTTTTCCCGGAAGTAAACATGGCTGTCAGTGCCGGCGCGCATCTAGCGGTCTTTTCCGACCATAAAAACACAATCTTTTCAATATGGTTAAACATAAATACTGCTCTCCGCATCATCATCTGCTATGATTGTTGTTTTTCTTGCCGCTTCTGCGTAGCAAGACGCAGAATAGTGACCACTGTCTGGTATTAATGATGGCCAGGTCGCATTTGTAAAAATCAGACTCGTATCGGATTCAGGACCACATAGCCCAGTGGCCTGGGTCGCATTGGAAAAAAATCGGATCTGTGTTGCTCAGACAGCCATGAAAAGATCAGATCCAGGCGGCATATGGGCAAAAAAAAAATCGGATTTGGGTCACTTCAGGCTGCAGTGTGAACGTAGCCAAAGTCACTCTTTTAGCAGCTAATCTGCACAGGACAGCAGCTTTTCTTTATTAGCTCATGTCCAATTCAAAACAGGATCTTTTAGTGGACTCTTATTTCAAATATCCAAATTGACAGATAAAATTAGAATAAAATCCATTGATCTTTATGGCTGTAATGCAATAATAATGTGAAAAAGGTTCAATGAGTACTGTTGCAGCACAGAGAGCAATGAACTCTCCTTTCCCGGTTTGTACACAATCTCTTGCATTACCTAGCTACTATTTACTGTTAGCTTCATGCCAAGGCTTACTAATGCAAATCCTCTGGAGAAATGACTCTGATAATGCAGTAGATTTCAGTGTTTTGCATGTCACTACATCCTGTTTGGCTGCTCTGTTATGGTTATTTTGCAGATAAGTCAATAAGTCATTACATTAATATCTCTTTTTTTATTTTAAAGATTGGAATTCAGAAAACCACTTCAGAGCATATGAGACCCAGAATTTAGGCGTTTAAATCAATCAAATCGACCAAAAGATTTTGCAACATGATAATAGACTGCATTTAATAAATGGTGATGAAAAAGGCAAAAAACGCTGGGATATGATCACTGCAAACTATAACAGCTCTGCAGTTATAAATACTGCAGGATTTCTGGAGGCGCCTGCTGAAAATGATTAAAGAACAGAACAGAGGATGGACATTCAGTCCTGTCTTATCGTTAATCTGCTCTACTTTCTGCCCAATGCGATGCTTGAGGTAGAGGAAGAACAGCAGGTTCCCTTTGCAACACGAACGACAGCCAAAGTAATCTGGAACAAATATTCTCTCCTCAAGCCATGAGGGAGCCGCTCACTCACCTTGTTGGCTCGGGCCCGTCAGCTATGTGCGAACAGAGAGCTTTTGTGCAGCTCTGACCGCTTCTCACCAACAGCAGAAGGTTGATAAGAGTATATACAAACATTGGTGTAAGATAACAAAAAATGGAGCTGAAAATGTCCTTGATTTTTTGGGACAGCTGCATGCAAGCATAATAAAAAAAACAAAAAAACAAGCGCACCTTGTCGTTGAGTCGGGAGAAATCTGTGTACCTCCTAAACACAACCCAGCTCTCATCCGATCTCTTCTTGACCAGAATCTTATAAACCTGCAATAGATAACAACTGTGGTTAAGCAGTAGAAGTTTAATAAAGAATATTTATAGATTGCATTCAATAATAACAGAAATCTAATCTACCGTGAACTTGGCTCTCTCCTCCATGACCTCGTACCCCAGCACCGTAGGGGTGATCGGCCTCTCCTCTGCTTGCTGGCTCCCAGCAGGATCTGAAGCCGACCGCGGACAGGCGGAGTACTGGACAGAAGTGTCCAGCGTCCCGTTCAGCCTGGCCCGCGTCACGGGGCTCTGAAGGGGCGGGGGCGTCAGGCTGCGGTTGGCTCTGTCCGCGCATCGAGACTGCCGCTGTGAACCCGATCCTCTCCGCTCTTCCCTCGCTGACCTGGTGACGGGGGACGAGGACTCTGAGCTGCTAGAGACGCTTCCGAGAGACGCGGTGCGCTGCGGCCGCCTCAGCTTGCCGCCTGACAGAGCTCGGTCCATGGGGACGGGGACAGGCACGAAGGGTGAGGCCATCTCCCTGAGTTTGGTTCTTCTTCAGCTGGAATCAAGGCTTTTCACACCAGCAGAACTCTGAGTGGTCCGTCTTGGTTTCTGTGGTGACGAGGTCTAACAGGGGCCTTCAGAGGATGACATTGACTCTGAAGACACAGAACAACAGTGTTTTCATTCGGTTTTAACTCTATAAATCACCAAATAATAGGAGAAACCCTCACATTGATAAAAAATGTGCAGAGGTGTCAAGTAAAGAAGTAAAAAATCCTTTGTTACTGTACCTAAGTACACTTTTAAGATATCTATACTTTACTATAGGGCTGCAACTAACGATTATTTAAAAAAAATCGATGAATCGGCCGATTATTTTTTCGATTAATCGATGAATCGGACAAAAAATATTTTTTATATTAACCTCTTTATT
>NW_015150564.1:129330-131069 GCF_000732505.1 Cyprinodon variegatus
AACATCCTGCGGCTCTGACTGCAGCGCTGAGAGGGACTCCTGCGAGAGAGCGGGGAGGCGCCCCACGGCAGAGTAGGAACGACGCATGCTTGCACGTAAGAGTCTCCAAAAGTCGATGATGAAATTCGTTGCCAACGCTTTTAAAAGTCGATTTTTATCGATTCGTTGTTGCAGCCCTACTTTACTACATTACTTATTTTTCTTCCTAGTTCTGACTTCTACTCATTACATTTTCACACAAGTATCCGTACGTTCTATTCCTTACATTATTAAAACGAACGTCACTCATTACTCTTGGCTTTGGTTTAATGTTTATAAATATTTATTTCACGTCATGGTCGCCATCCAATGCAGATCATTGGCTCCATCCACATCTAGTGAAAACTAGTGTAATTGATGAGTCATATAACGCAAACACTCATTGGTTAGCTAAAAGGAAATCATCACAAGCAAGCAGGTGTTCTTCAAACTATAAACGTCAATCGACTATGCCATGCTACAATGTCGGATTCAGAAAAGATGTTGAAATGTCTGAAACGTCGGACACAGGCGAGAGCGTATCGGGAGGTGGAGACCAACTTGGCCCTATCTTAAAGAATTTTAGAAATAGTCAAAAAATTTAGTTTTCAATTCATATAGTGGCATTTGGCTGTTTTTTTTATTTTTAAAGGTTACTTTATACTTTTATACTTTAAGTAGATTTTGGAGCACAAACTTGTGTTATAATCTAAGGGCACCAGACTGTAAAGGCAAGTGAATTATTCATTAAAGCCTAAACTAAAGCCTAAATATCTATTATTTAAGAATTTAAAATAAAGCCTAATATTCAAAGCAGAATAAAACTTCTAATCTTTTCTGCACCAATAAAAAAAGGAGTAAAAAAAAAGCCAACTTTAAAAAGTCTGGATTTTTACAAAACAAAACAGCTTGTTTCAAAAAGCACACTGAAGAAAATTCTGTGTTTTTTGCAACAGAACATCCATGATATCCAAACAGGAATGGAGGTCATAGTTTAAGCCCAAAACTGAAAGAAACTGTTGAGATTTTTTGAATGAACTCTGCATCCTACTAGTTTCATTTCAGCTTTTAACAACCTCAAAGCAATCACACACTTAATCACCTAATGAACTTAAAAAATACTGATCTGTTTCATCTGACTGGTTGTCCCTGTATATTCACATGAGTAAACACGTTCTGGTTATTTCAGTGACATGTCACTACATGCAGCCTAACTGCAGCTTAGCAGAGCAGGATCAATATACCCGACAACCTTTTTCTGCAGGAAAGAACAGCCAGGTATACAGGATACATGGTTGGAAAACACAGATTAGAGGCTATATGGTTTGCATTAACTGTCAATGAAGATATTTTATAGTAAACTCTGATCATCTTATCCACCAAGTGGGCTTTATTGTTGCCAAATTGCAGTGTTCTTTGTTGTATTGCTGCAGCTTTACAGAATAGGATTTAAAAGAGGAGATGGATCTCCAAAAATGCCAAAAAAGGAGAATAAAGTTTTTGTTGTCCTTTATATCGGTCACCAGAATTATGTGTTCATGAAGGCTTATTTTTTTGGAACTACATATTATTTTTACTACATAATTATTTAGGCTAAACAGTGAGAGACATGATGACTCTCCATGACCTGTTTTAAGTTTGAACTACACAATATGCCACTGAATTATCTAAATTAACTAAGAATATATACCGTAAATTCTCTAATATTGGCCTGTATTCCA
>NW_015150564.1:133299-135647 GCF_000732505.1 Cyprinodon variegatus
GTGGTTGATAACGTTACTCTTGATCATCTGTCCATCATCGTATAAAGCCCGCCCTGACAATTTGATTGGATCGCCTGACAGTGGGCTTTAATACTCGCGCTACTATGGAGCAGAGCCAGACCGAACTTCCCCGAACTCAAACCTTGTGGGCGGGACTAAGTTCGGACTGGCACCGAGGCTACTCAATAACTGCATCGATCAACAGCCTGAACTTTGATGCACTTTTTTAAAGCTTTAATCAAAATTAGGTTAGGGGCCATGTGCATTTTCTTAGTTCACCATTTTAAGTTAGAAAAATGTATATTCCCTGCATTAAAAAGACTTCAGACTTTTAATAAAAGAAAAAAAAAGTTATTGTGGGAAAACAAGAAAACACATTCATCCAGACAAACCTGATCAGAGGATCTCTAAACTAAACCACAATATTTGAAGGTTTGACTCTACACTGCAAAAACGACCTAGAAACAAGTAAAAATTTCTTAAATCAAGTGTATTTAACCTAAATCTGACAGGTAAATAAGATTATTTATGTACTCTTAAAATAAGATAATTAGTTAATATGTGCTTCTAATGAAACTATACAGTTGCTTTTTTCTTATTTTAAATGTGAATTGTCTTGTTCCATCGGCAAAGTGTCTCATTTAGCTCTTCAATTTAAGACAAAATGCACTTATTTTAAGAACAAAAATGACTTACTTAGATTTTGTTTATTTGCAGTGTACTACACTGGAAAAACGATCTAGAAATAAGTAAACATTCCCTTAATTAAGTTTATTTACACATAATTTCAAAAGGTAAATTGGTTTGCCAATTAAATGAGTATTTTGACTCTTAAAATAATATATTTAGATAATAAGCACTTCAAATAAGACAATGTAATTGTGTTTTCTTATTTTACATGTAAATTGTCTTGTTTCATTGGCAAAGTGTCTCTTTTACCTCCTCAATTCAAGACAAAATGCACTTATTTTAAGAAAAAAGTTACTTATTTAGGTTTGGTTATGAATTGGTACAGCATATTTTTTACTGCCCTTTTTATTCAAATAAACAATTACAAAGCAAGATAAATTAACCAATAAACAATTCCTATTTCAAAAAATGTTTACATAAAAAATAAATTAATTGCTTTACTGACTTCGAGGCTTTCAAATAAAGCCACAATATATGACATTTTAATAAAACTCCCTTTATAAAGGATGCACACAAACTTTAAGGGCAAACAGAAAATAAAAAGTCACTCTGCAAACCTTGTGACCAACAATGTGGGACCAGATGTCAGCTAAACCAAAGCAATAAACAAGCTTTGCATCTGTCCTCTGTCATAAAAATAATATCACATCTGACGGATAAATATGCCTCTTTGTACACAACAAATGTTACTGAAATTGTTTCCTTCAACGGTATATGGAGTTCATATGGTTTATAAGTGGAAACAAGTATTAACAAACATATGCAGCAGCTGAAAGAGAAAATAGTCGGTTCGCCTGAGGCTAACAACACTTGTCAAAATAAGCCAACTCGCCTGACTAGCGTCATCCTGAATTACGAAGCATTTCTTAATGACTTTACAGGAGCGGAAAATGTAGTTTTATGACGCAGCTTTGCAAAACGGTTAATAAATAACGTGTTTCTAAATAATCCCTCCGACAAAGCTGGTAAAAAAAATAAGCCATCATGCTCACCTTCAGCTAGCGAGCTACAATGAATAGCTTGGGTAGCCAACTGACAGACAGACAGACTGACATACGTAGTAAATGGGACTTACCTTCAGGCTTAAAACGAGATGTTATTCCCTTTGGTTTGTTTTTTTAATTTGACGTGCGAATGAAGCTAAGTTCCTGTTCCGCTCATGCCTGGTTATCACGGCATGCCGACCTTTTCTGTTAGCCTGTTTGAACTCAAAGCTTTACCGCAACGACAGTTATGTTTCAGGACGACCGCTCGGGGGCGCTGTTTCCCCGCAACAGAACAGCACACATGGGATTTCTGTCCAGAACAAAAACCAAACTAATGTTTAGAGTAGTATTTAGTACATTTATATGGAAGGAAGGGGAGTAGGGCCGTTAAAAAAAAAGAATTGTGAGATAAAAGTCAGAATTCTGAGATTAAAGTCAGAATTCTGACTTTTTTCCCATATTAAACTGAAATAATATTTAATAATCAATTAACTTTTTTTTTCAATGGCCCTAATCCCCTTCCTTCCGTATAAATGTACTAAATACTACTCTAAACATTAGTTTAGAGTTTTTAATCTCAGAATTCTGATTTTAATATTAGAATTCTGACTTCTTTTTTAGAATACTGAATCAAGTCTCATAATTCTAAGAAAAAGGTCAGAATTCTGAATG
>NW_015150564.1:136360-139473 GCF_000732505.1 Cyprinodon variegatus
CATTCAGAATTCTGACCTTTTTCTTAGAATTATGAGACTTGATTCAGTATTCTAAAAAAGAAGTCAGAATTCTAATATTAAAATCAGAATTCTGAGATTAAAAACTCTAAACTAATGTTTAGAGTAGTATTTAGTACATTTATACGGAAGGAAGGGGATTAGGGCCATTGAAAAAAAAAGTTAATTGATTATTAAATATTATTTCAGTTTAATATGGGAAAAAAGTCAGAATTCTGACTTTAATCTCAGAATTCTGACTCTAATCTTAGAGTTGTTTGGAAGATCCAGTAACGCATTGGTGGAAAAGGACGGGATTATGCAACTTTTCATTTCCGGAGGTGTCCCTCTGTGATGCTATTTCATTAATGGAAGAGCATAAGGTCATTAAAACAAGAGAGCTTGTTTAGTATCTAAAACAGACATGGCTACGGCTTGTTGCTAACATGTTTGTTAGCTGTCAAAAAATTGTCGGAATTCTGAGATTAAAGTCAAAATTTTGAGATTAAAGCCAGAATTCTGACATTAAAGTCAGAAATCTGATTTATTTTTTTCTCATATTATACTGACATAAAATTTAAAAATCAGTTATGGTAACAAAGGTTAACCATACACATTTGAAAAAGCTATCCCATGTTAGTTTTAAATGTAATTGTCTCACAGTAATTTCATGCATTGGATTAACACCAAAAAATGCATGGTTCTGATGAAACTGTATTCATATTCAACTTGCTCTATTTTGATAAACCTGAATAAAATAAATCTGAACCAATGCCATTTAGATGATTATTGATCGATTAATTGAATTTATTTTTGACTTTATTGTAAAATTTTACCCCATTTAACAATATCACACCACATTTTCCATTATTCTCTTAGTGATTTGCAGAGGTTTTATTTCCCAAAAAGATGGTTTGAAAGTATGTCCCTAAAGTTTTTGGTTTATTTAATCACATGTTCTGTTTGGGAGATTAGAGCAAATAAAGGAAGAAGAAATATCTTCCCTGCTGGTATATGCACAACACAACCAGTTCTTGTGCGAGATTGCACTTTTCTCAGTCGTTTCTACCTTTTCTACAATCACACTCTACACACAATTCTAAAAACATATTCACAATCTTTAAAACTACTTAATTCTCCTGTAAAATCAAACTTTACTTTCAAAACAAACAACACAATGTTGTACATGGTGCTAGAGTTTGGAAGAAGGTGAGAAGATAAGTGGAAACAGCAGAGAGGATCATGGGGGCTCCTCTTCCGTCCATAAAAGACATTTCATCACATCTCTGCGTATCCCAAGTCCATAACATAATCAGCAACCCCTCACTTCCCAACCATGGACTGTTCTCCCTGCTGCCCTCTGGGAGGAGGCTTCGCAGCATCCGATGCAGGTCCAGCAGATTCTGAATCAGCTTCTTTCACACCGCCATCAGACAGCTGAACTGTTGAAAAAACTCTAAATCATGTCACAGACTCTGCATCAAACCAACCATATCAGTACGATTTTTTGCACCATGTTTTTTCTCCCGCAATGTTAACAACTGATCACCGCTGCACTTTAAGAAAATGGAAATGTCATGTGCTGTACAAAATGAAATAAAGTTTGTCTAAGTCTGTATAATGAGCCTGTGTAAGAAGCTCTATGTTTTCAATCTTGGCCTCGGTTGCACTTAAAGAGATTGCTTCACCTTTTTTTTGCTCCAGCTCTGACTGCTGACTGTAAAAATCTGTTGCAGCTGTTTGTCCTTTTGATGAGTCACCTCTAAAGTAAAACAAATTGTCAATATAATTTCAAATTATTGTGTTTTTAGTAAAAACAAGACATTTTCTTCATGTAAATTCGGTTAAAACTATGAGAATTGTGTGTCGTGTTCTGAAAAAAACAGACAACAACTAGCGTGAAGATTGGGGATTGCTTTTGCAATTCAGCAGATCCGATTTAAAGGGTTGGTGCATGAGTTACATGTGATGGTCATGTGCCCAAAGCACCGGTTTGTGTTACTTAACAGTTAAGAAAAACTGTAAGCTCCCTTAATGTTGCTCTTTGCTGCATCCTTTGAGAAGCAACACAAGAAAAATACAAGCAGAACAGCCGACCCGCATACAGTACCATGTTTATCAGCCTCACTACAATTAATAGTAGCTGTTAGGTCAAAAAGAAAAGAATTTAAAGGATTTAAAGCAAAGCTAGCATTCTAACATTAGTACAAATATAGCAGCCAGTGTATATAACCAAAGAATTAAGTGGATTGTTAATTTAAATGGCTATTTTTCTCTTACAATCCGTCTAAAAAAAATGGGAGCTGGTTTACCATAAAATAAGCCCTTTTTCTTTTTTTTTAGTTTTTACAATATTTCTCACTAAACAAAGCTTTTACTGAAGAATATATGAAGGGTAATCGTTACTATAAAATCATCGTGCTGCATTGGATGCAACTTTATATGAAGCAGGCACAAATCTCATTCAGGGGAGCAGAAGCGTCCGGCGAAGAGGATGCTCAGAGTGGGGTTATGGCGGATGAAGAAGAGGAAAGGGTGGTCAGCATAGAAAGATGCTGAATCTGAAAAACCATAGTATATTCCTTCTGCATTGGAAGCAGCAGCAGCCTCAGTTCCCTCCTCGTTGACCTCCACAAAAGCCTTGTGGGAGACTTTGGACAGGAAGAGCTCCTTGTTACCAGACATTCCTGTCCAGGATGAGACAAGAAATTCATTTTAATACAAACCATATATGCATTAATGCATAGTAAATATCTGAGAATATTCATTTGTGAGTCCTGTTATGTGACTAAAATCCACCTTAAAGTCGTAGGGAAATCATATTTAAGTTTTAAATCATTCGGCTGAACATGTATCAGACGATTTTGTCCCAAAAGTTTGAAAATTTCTATAAGAAAAAAAAAATCCTGTCTTAAAATCTGTGTTTTTTTCCCCCCGTTATTTTTATGCAGGCCAGTTAGTTATACGTCAGCTTGTACACCTAAATTCGGCCAATCATATATCAATGGTCATCTGTCAATCAAATTATTTCGGTAATCGGATCTTGATTGGTGCATATGTTGCAGCTAATATACGCGACGGTTGAAATAAGGTTAAAGGAATAGTACACCCAAAAC
>NW_015150564.1:140429-143750 GCF_000732505.1 Cyprinodon variegatus
ACCGTGATTGACGTATGTGTCTTAGGCAGGCATAGAGCTAACAGAACTGCAGTGTTGCGAGGCAAGGGCTCAAACATGTACGGCTGTAAGCCTTCTACACCAAACCAAGCTTCTGCCGCCCTGGCGTCCTCTTCCACAACCGTTTCGCCCCCGCTTTCCTCCTCTAAATAAAAATATATGATGAAGGAGACTCATCCACGACCTCTGACACTAAACTCTCCTCCTCTTGCATGTTTCCGCTGACCATAGCTTTCCTTGACAGTGTCGTTTCTAAGTCACCAATTTAGTGCCGCTTGGTCCCAATGGAATTTCCCATTGGGAACCTACTAGCACTAAGTTGCTAACTGGTCGCCAAAATGCTCCAGATAAACCCGTCACAATTAAACTTGCTTGCAAACCTTCAGCCACAACAACTCCGACCCCTTGATAAACGACCAATCACATTCTCTTTACTCACTCCTGTAAATTCGGGCACCACTCAGGAGAATTGGTTGGAACAGCCGATTCCCTACGACTTTAAATAATTTAAATCATAGCTTGTCCTTAAACAACAGACAACATGTTACATAAATCAAAAATATGGCAGAGGTCATTGCTTCAGCACCTCTGCACGATTCGTTATTCTAACAGTCAACCAAACTACATCTGTATCATCTTTCCTGCCGCACGTCTCACCAGAGAAGTCACATTTTGTCTCATCAAAAGCATCCACCATGCCCATGCGGCTCAGGACTTTGTCCAAATCATAATTCTCCTCCACCTTGAATCGAGGCAGCGATACACTGATCTTGCGGCGTCTCATCTTGCTTGGATGAGTCCACTTGTTGAGTTTCTCATAAGTCAGATGTTCCTCCAGCTTGATGGATGAAATGTCGATCATCAGATGTTTCAGCCTAGATATTGAGTTTTACCAATCTGTGAGAATAAGAGTCCTACCTGCTCCAGACCTGTTGTATTGTCTGTTATATCTTTAGGTAAAAGTATGATCATGCTCATCTCCTCCCCTCTGTAAGGCATCTCCAGGATCTGTATAGCAAGTTTTAGACATTAAATAAAACAAAGGACACAGAAACAAATAGGGTATTTTTGCTGTAATTTTATTGAGTCTATTTTAAAAGATAGATGAAATCATTAAAGAATACAACACTGGGGCAGACTGATTACATGGTTCCTCACCTTACAGCTGACTTCAGAAATGAAGTTAAAATGGAATTTGGATTCCTGTGTCATCATTTCCACGGGTTTTGTTGTTCTCTGAAAAAGAAAAAAATCGGATCGATTTTAGCCCTTTTTAAATTTTAATGATCAAGGTAAGACAAGGCAAGTTTACCTGGTCTCTGTTCAGTTTTTTGGCTGAGTAACTGAACTGGCTGAAATCACTGTTGTTCTATCAGATCAACATACCCGTCAGACCAGCATACTCATAGTTAATATGCATGCGCAACACATCAGGTTTGCATATGCGTATGCTAGTCCCGTCTATCCCTTAGTTTATCCCAATTTATCCCTTTAGTTTATCACCGTTCATCCCTTTAGTCATGTAACTGTCAGGAAGTCTGTCTGTGTATGTGTTTTTTCTTTGTTTGTCTCCCTTCCTCCACCAGGAGGCGCCTGGGGCCTCTTAAGCTGCTGACTGTCACTACCTCGACGCCACACTGTTTGCCAGTTTGGGGTACTCTAGCCAAGCTGAGTTTTGCTGAGTCAAACTGAGTTCTTGTCAACCTGAGTTTTAATCTTGTTTTTTTTTCTGTCTTTGCCTCTCGGCAGGAAGTCATCCTGCAAACTGGATTTTTCAGACCTTCTCTCCCTGGAAGGATCATCTGAGCTTCAAGCTGAGTTGAGGATTTAAATTGGAGGTTTGAATCAACTTTTCCTCCAGAGATCGTTTGAGCTTCACACTGATCAAGGGATTAATCTCCACTACGACCCGTTCAAGTATTGCAGGAAATCTGAGTGGCAGTCAGCTTCTCTGTTCACCTACAAACAACCGCATTCTGGATAAACCCTGTCCGCCCTCCACCGAATCAGACAAACACTGGAACTACCGCACACAGACTGGAATCAAAGAGTCAACAACTTCTCTGGAAATGTGAGTCAGCAATCTATTTCTCCTCTTCAATTTCGAGAATCAAATTTCCCACCGAGCCTGAACTAACAACAGTGTCTTCCCCTTACCTTTCAGTTCCGGTTGAGCAGTGTTCAGAGCAACACTGGATTCTTCACAATCCCCTAAATAAACCTGTTAAACTTTTTCCCTGGTCTTCTGCTTTGGTTTACCGCCTTTTTGGGTCAGATCTTAGTTAAAACCATGACAGAAACAAAAAAATCTATTTGAGGTCAGACCGCCATACTCTTCAAAAAACACCATAAAGTAAGTAATTAAACTGTTTCTTTGTACATGACTAAAGGGATACACGCCTGTTGAGGTAGTTTATAGTGTAGTTTTCGTATAAAACTAAAAGGATAAATAGGTATTTACCATGGGTCCTGCAGAGTCAT
The DNA here is from genome assembly GCF_000732505.1 of Cyprinodon variegatus. Taxonomy (NCBI): domain Eukaryota; kingdom Metazoa; phylum Chordata; class Actinopteri; order Cyprinodontiformes; family Cyprinodontidae; genus Cyprinodon; species Cyprinodon variegatus. The sequence continues at coordinate 142,929 of NW_015150564.1, forward strand.
ATTATTTTCAACACATTGACCTCTATATTCACTTTATCGATGGATTTTTATTTCCAAAAGAGATATTTTAAAAGTCCTTTATAGTGAAGGCAGACATTCTGTTTAATTGGTTAAAATCGAGTCATTCTTCTCTTTTGGTTTGATTAAACAAAAACTAAATAAGATGCAGAAATCCGTTAAAAAAATGTAAAATAATTTTAATTCTTAGCAGTTGCTAATATTAGTTTGGTCCAACTTTTTTTGTAGTTCTGGTAATGAGATAAAAGTTAAGAGGCAAAAAATGCAAGGAGACACGAAGGTGAATCAGTAAAATAAAACAGAAAAGATAAGGTCAGTAAATGATTAATTTTAATCTAATTGACAAAATCCAAATGTCTAAAACAATGCTTCATGTTTGTGCTCAGGTTTACCTTGTTCAGTCTAAACTCTCTGGTAGAAGTGTCGTCTCTGAGAAATTGCTTATGCCAGTAACCTTTGAAGTATAAAGCATTTACCAGGATAATCCTGGCACTGTTGTCCACCATGTTTTGAGGAACCACATCCTTGATTTTACCTGGTAACAAAATGGATCAGATGAGAAAAAACACAATAGAGGCTGCAGTTTCTAACATCACAGTATCAAGCCTCTGTCACACCATGATGATTTAGACCAGCATATGCCTGACGTACCCAAAATCTGGCAAAAATGCTGGCATACGTTGGATAAGTTATGTACATGTTTTGTATAAGTTATGAGCACGCCAAAGTACGCTGGAACACGCTGGCACACGTGGACATACGACAAGTACGAGCTTTGATGCTCAAACATGGGCCATAAGTTAC
>NW_015150564.1:145315-147443 GCF_000732505.1 Cyprinodon variegatus
GATACCACCATTTTAGGGCAGTATCGGGGCCCCGTCCGATACTGGTATCGGTATCGGTGCAACACTATTAATTATGTATTCTTTTTTGGGCGGGCGCTAAACAGCAGCTAGGTTAATACTGCGATCAAGGACATATTTTTATGCAGACCAGGCACATTGCTGCCCCCGTCAGGACACTGGCTTGTGCATCATTTCATTGGCATTACGCTGCCATGCGTTATGCATAAGTTAGGCTGTTGTTGGAATGATGTCGTTATGAATACACTATATTTACGCCCAAAAAAAAAAAAATACATAGAAAGTTCAGCGTATGCCAGAGTTTTGGGAGATTCAGGGACGTCAGGGTGTGACAGGGCCCCCACAGTGATCCACCAGATGGAGCTCATCCTCTTTAGGCTTCTTTATCATCATTGTGTGAGATGGGTGGGGTCATGCAATGAACTGATGGTGTTGCATGATCCACCTTTTGTCTGCTCCTCTACCCAGCTGTTGATCTTGACCCTGGCTTCCTCAAAGCTGGTTCTGAAATCTACAGACTCCATCTCTGAGTTATAGTAAGACCTTGTTTCGGTTAAAAACTCCTGAAAGCACAAACAACACATCTACGACTTCCTCCTGAAATAGTTATTTACTATGTGTCCATGCTGAACATTAACACCCCCTCACCTGCAGAAAGCTGTAGGACTGATCTCCATACAATCTGTTGGCAACACTGAGATCAAATGGAGCTCCTGGCTGGTTGAGCTTTCCCAGCAGCTTGGAAAACAGATTGTGTACATCATTCTGACAATCCTGGATTTCCAAACACTGAGGACAAAGAAGACCAGAGCTAGTGAACAGACGCTCAATAAAGAGAGAAGAAATCAGAGTAAAATACCTGAAAAAAGAAGATAGAAGAGGGAAACACTTAACTACAGAAATGTACAAAAGTTAAATGCTGTATTCTACATACAACCTCTGATATCTGAGAGGCTGTGTTGCCTCTGGCTCCCATCATCAACATAGCCAGAGCTGCAGAGATGCTGAAAGGAGAGAAGAAGATATTTGCAGTGCTGTTGTCCTCACTCAGCTTCCTGAGCAGAGCCAAAGAGAAGGTGGTGTTGGCCTTGGATAGAGGGCTGGTGGAAGCATTTTTGCCTGAATTGAAGAGATATTAGGGTTATAATCACTGTTTATCCTTATCAACATGCACTAATCATCAGTTGCTTCATCAAGACTGCATAGTGCAATGACAGCAACAATACTGCATAATAGCCCTGTATTCAAGGCTCCATATGGATGGTACTAGACAACTATTTTAACTCCTAGCCTACAGATTGCATAAACCACAGAGATTTCTATTGCACCACCTTTTTAAAAAAAACAAGCATGTGCATTTTTGACTCTGGAACGTATGCTTTTGTTGGTACTGCAGGGTTCTTCAATTTATACACCGCATCTTTTGGATTAAATGTCTGTCCTTGTAAATGGAAAGAGTTCTTTTCTTTTAATCATTTTTAGTGGATGTTTTCACCTTGTCTGAAAATACCCTACTGTAAAAAGAAAACATCAATAACTTGACCCTGTCTGAATTTGATTTTTTTTTTTTTTATGTCACAACCAGAAATGTAATTGTATTTTATGTCATAAACTGAAATGAGTATAACTGTATTTTTAATAGAGATAACCCTATGTGATACGTGGATCGGATACCGGATAGCGATATTGACTAATTAGCCGGATTGGATATTGGTAATTTCATATCAGATCGCTGAGATCCAATCCAGAGTACTTTACATGGAATTGTTATTTAGTTCGGCTTCTCTAAAGTCCCCTTAGGTGTGAGTGTGTATGTGAATGGTTGTTTGTCCTGTTTTGCCCTGTGATGGACTGGCAACCTGTCCAGGGTGTACCCCGCCTCTCGCCCAATGACTGCTGGAGATAGGCACCAGCACCCTAGCCTGGGTGCCATTCCGAACTTAGTCCCTCCCACAACGTTTGAGGTCGGGAAGTTCGGTCTGGCGTTGCTCAATAGTAGCGCGAGTATGCTCGCACAATATCTGGCGGGCCAATCAAATTGTCAGGGCGGGCTTTATACGATGATGGACAGATGATCAACAGTAACGTAATCAACCACGTCACCAAAGCG